>NC_090761.1:47427018-47589518 GCF_036898095.1 Palaemon carinicauda
TTCCATTTTTGAGAACTTGAATGAAATCGCCATATTGTTTTTTGTATTCTTTTGATCAACTTCGACACTTGATAACCGGGAGATGAACTATAACTTTTCACATTTGTTGAGAGAGAGAGAGAGAGAGAGAGAGAGAGAGAGAGAGAGAGAGATCCAGTGCTTTCTCTGACGATCCTAGTCATTATTTGGTGATGAAGTTATGTTTTGAATCCTAGTTGTAAACAATGCTTCTAAATCTGTTGTGGACTTACTAAAAACTTTTTGAAAAGGAAAACACAAGCCTACTTTTTTTTTCTCCCCAGGAGCTAATAAACATTCTAAATGCATGGTATTGGGCATTGAGTATTGTTTCAGTTTTTGCGTACACTTGTGGTTTAGGAAGACAAAATTATTCTTTTTACTAACATTTTCTTTGATCTTTATTTAGCATTACTGTTTTCGTATGGCTAACGCCTTCCATCATGTCACAAAACTTTTGAAGAACATTTTGGATAATTTCACTTGTCTCTCTTCTTTCAAAAGCAAAGAATATGGATCTTCTTCTATCCAAATTATCTTGCGCAAGTATTAAGTAAAAGTAGAAAATTGGACTTATTCACTTTGTAAATACCATTAACGCAAATAAATTCTGGAATTTTTCTATGCAAGCTAATCATTTCATTAATTGCAGGAGATGTAATTTCAATCACATGCCAATCATTTCATTAGTTGCAAGAGATGTAATTTCAATCACATGCCAATCATTTCATTAGTTGCAAGAGATGTAATTTCAATCACATGCCAATCATTTCATTAGTTGCAAGAGGTGTAATTTCAATCACATGCCAATCATTTCATTAGTTGCAAGAGGTGTAATTTCAATCACATGCCAATCATTTCATTAGTTGCAAGAGGTGTAATTTCAATCACATGCCAATCATTTCATTAGTTGCAAGAGATGTAATTTCAATCACACTGTGTTTGTCAACTGAAATATTTATTTTTCCACGTCCGTACTTCGTAAAGGTTACCGAGAACATTTGCTTTCTTCTTCTTCAAATCTCTCACATCTTGTAAGGTAACGAATATTGAATATTTAGTAGACTCAGAAATTTAAATTTGTTTCTTGATAGCATTTTAATTGTTTCTTCCAATTCTCTCTTCTCTCTAGTCAGTCTTCTATGCTGGTTGTAGTACTGTTGCAAGTCTGTAGCCACTTCATGAATCTAAGGCCATTCCTTGACAAACAGTCTTTTTGAGGTATACGGTTAAGCATGTAATTAACAGAAGAGAAAAGAGAAGGAAATGCTATCTAGGCTCTTCTGACTGATAGTATATGGTAACTCGTACCTTAACTATCGTGTGCAAATAACATATTGTTAGTTTCCCCTCCGGATGCAAATACCAATTTCGAAAGATCAAATATATTAGCTGACCTTTAATCAAATACGGATTAGGCTTCACCAACAATAACAGATAAGGTTATCTAATACTAAGCACACAAATACTTTATTATATATATATATATATATATATATATTATATACACTATAATTACACTTTTATATATACACTAGTGTACGTAACCCGTCAAAAATTAAGGGTAAATATATAGATAGATATGCGCACACGCACCCACCTCTCACTAGGGTATGACTACTCCCGTCCCCTCTAATAGAGGGACTGGGAGAACTGAGTGGGTGAGATATATATATATATATATATATATGTGTGTGTGTGTGTGTGTGTATACATATATACATATATATAACGGGGGCAGTACCAGCCGAACTCGGTTGAGTCCCTTGTCAGGCTGGGAGGAATGTAGAGAGGAGAGGTCCCCTTTTCTGTTTCATTTGTTTGATGTCGGCTACCCCCCAAAATTGGGAGAAGTGCCTTGATATATGTATGTATGTATTAGCTAAAAGTAAATAAGTTTAACAAGCTATGTGAAGAGGCTACTGTATAGATATGTTTAGCAGGCGTGTGTATTTTGGTTTTAATAAAATGAAACCATTTTCCTCAGTCTTGAAATGTGTTAATGGTTACCTTTAAGACCCTCTTTTTTTTTTTTATTGGCCGGGGTTTGGTCTGATTTTGAAAGCGTTGAAATTATTTAAAGCTTCACTTACCTTTATGATGTGGTTCAGACAGCAAACTCAAGATGACGCCACTAATAAACGACGTATCTTCTGTTTTTTGTCGTTTTTTATTTCTATCGTATAAAGTTTACTGCGTTTTTCTATATTGACCTTTTTTTATATCTATAGTTTTTATTATCACGGTATAAACAGTACTTCAACACTCAACAAGTTGATATGTGCTTAAATCCCATCCAATATTACTGATCGGGTTTAAAAATGTATAATTGAATATCTAAGAAATCTTATCACCATTCAGTCCACAGCACTGAAAGACAAGCACAAACACTGCTGCAGTATGCCAAAAAAAAAAAAAACTTCTTTTATAGTTGTCGTTTTCGCATCAGAAGACGACAGAAAAATTCGACCGCTTTCGATAACTTCCACTGACGGAAGAAACGCCATAACTCACATTATCCGAAGATAACACTTTATCTTTGCAACTGATAACCGTTACAAAAGCTCACTCCACTAAGTTTGTGAAATATGGCTACGCAGTCGGTGATATCGATGATGATTTTTTCTTATAACCCTTTCCACTTGTTAATTAAGAGTTTAAAGTGGTATCATTCCTTACCTGATCTTCTATGAAAATAGACATTCTCTTATGGACTCATAATAGAATTACAGCAGCTATACGAAGAAGAAAAGAAGAAGATAATAGGAAACGTGCTGTTTAAGAAAGAAGGAATAGAGAAAAGAAAAGAATATATTTATCAGATGTGGAAAAAAAGAGAGAAGAAAATAAAAGAATGGGAATAAAGAAGAAAACCAAGGAGGTGCCGATGGAAAGGCGAATCCCTCCGCCCAACAACTGAGTTGAACTGCACATCCAAAGAAGAATTTAAGAAGTCCAAACTGACCACAATAGGTTGCCAAAACTGATGATAGAAAGGTGTTATCCTATCTAATTTCAAGGTAGAAGGGAATAAAAGTAAAGATTGAGAATCTCATTATGATATTAATTTATTTAAGGTACAGGTGATATAAACTTGATAACAATAAGAATAGGCTTAGAAGCTTTGCACCTACCTATAAAGAGATAGAGTGCCCGCAAACTTATTTTGCGGAGTGAGCAACAAGGAACCAGGAACCAGGAAGATGCAATTGAGTTTGAGAAGGGAAAATCTGAGGCGATGTATTCTTATCCAACTGGAAACTTATCTCATTTTACGTCATTGGTATTTTGCTTGGGAATTTCATTCAGATTAACTAATACTAAATGTGCCCAACTCTCTCTCTCTCTCTCTCTCTCTCTCTCTCTCTCTCTCTCTTCGTAGATACAGTATGCATTTGGACGAACCTAGTGTTTGAAAATGAACTAGATCACAGTGTAAAATGTTAATTTTGCCAGAGTAACGTGATTTTCAATGGTAGAAGAATAGCATATTGATAATTGAATAAGGGAGAAAGAATTATGTTGCTAATAGCCCATTTTTAAAGATATATATATATATATATATACATATATATATATATATATACACACACACACACACATATATATATATATATATATAGATAGATAGATATATCGATATATATATATATATATATAGATAGATATATCGATATATATATATATATATATATATAAATATATATATATATATATATATAAATGTATATATATATATACATATATAAATATATATATATATATATATATGTGTGTGTGTGTGTGTGTGTGTGTTAAAGTTCCGAGAGTAAAACAAAACAGTCTTCACATGCGTCTATTGATAGAAAAAAACATCCAGTATGAACTTAATATAAAGTTTAAAACGTAGAGCACTGCAATAGCGGACGAATTAACCAGAGCTCTTAACCTAAAATGAGCTTGTGCAAATTATTTTGGTAGAGTATCAGATATATGGACAGAGCTAATCAGCATGGAAAAGCTATAATGAGATGTTACTATCTAGTTATCATAAAATGTACAAGTGAAGTAGCTAAACCTGTCTTTACGTAGCATTACGCTTTGGAACTTTGAACTGTATTCTCTTAGATTTTACACTTGAAGTTACACTACCCGACAATTTAGAGGTAGTTGGTTGGCTAGGGCACCCGCCATTCGTTGAGATACAACCCTTAATGGATTATTGGGTCCTTTGATTGGGCAGACAGTACTACATTTGATCATTCTCTCTGGTTACGGCTCATTTTGTCTGTGCCTACACATACATCGAATAATCTGGCCTATTCTTAATTTTTTTTCCACATTCTACTCTGTCCTCATACACTCGACATCCCTGAGATTACTAAACAACTCATTCTTCTTTTGTCAAGGGGTTAACTACAGTACTCTAATTCTTCAGAGGCTAAGTTCCTCTTGGTTAGAGTAGAAGAGACTAGCTATGGTAAGCAGCTCTTCTAGGAGGACACTCCATAATCAAACCATTGTTCTCTAGTTTTGGGTAGTGCCATAGCCTCTGTACTATGGCCTTCCACTTTCTTGAATTAAAGTTCTCTTTCTTGAGGGCACATGCGGGCACGCTGTTCTAACCCATTTCTCTTTCTCTTGTTTTTTTTTTATTTTTATATTTTATATATGAAAGATCTAATATAATCTTGTTACTGATCTTGTATATTTTATTATAACTATTTATTACCACCTTTGAATCCTTGGGCATAACATCTTGCATTTCCAACTATGGTTATAGCTTAGTTTGTAATAATAATAATAATAATAATAATAATAATAATAATAATAATAATAATAATAATAATAACTCTCAATCATATATTCTTTAAAAATCCAGTTTGAGAAATACATTTCAGTACGTAATTTTTGTCTGAATCCTTGCATTGGAGGTGAATTGTCTTTTACGAACTTCTCCCAAAACACATAACTATCAAAGCTTGTATATTATGTAGAAATTGGCTAGAATTTTTGGACAAATTTAAGAAATTCGAGATTACGTTAACAATTTTACCTATTATCAAACATTTGGTTTCGAGTCCGAACCGAAGTGCCGACATAACGCAGGGGTGCTAGTCTTACGATAATTATCGTACGTGTACGATTGTTTTAGGTCCCGTACGATGCACGATACCTACCTTAGGTATATACATATACGTGTGTGTGTTTAATTAAACAATTATACTAAAGTATTTTGAAGTAAGTCAATCATGTAACTCCTTGATAATTATATTGAAATTGTGTACGATAATTTTGGTTGAAAAAAAAAAACGATAATATTAAGACTCATGTACGATAATCCAGTCGAAATAATCAGGCAATCCTGTCATGTCCAGAATGTAAACAAACACTGGTGGGAGGTTACGATCGTGAATCAGCTGATCGCTGTTTGATGGGATAACCAAAATTAGCGTTCTCTATGACCATGAGTTTAAATTCTACATTCCACTGACTAGAGTAACACGCTAAAAAAAGTAAAAAGATTATAGAATGAGTCAATCTCTTACAAAACCTCGCTCCAGTAGTGCACGAGAAGGCCAGGTAAGTGTTCTTAACCTAGTGTAGACTATCTGTCCCGCACTATTCATAAGATACTACTATATAGGTACTTTATTTACACAGTCCTATTCTTACCAATCGAGATTCTTTCATATAAGTTTCCCAGAAACGCTGTTTTCATATAAATGTCATTACTATTTTATATCTGTTAGCTTAGGGCAAGGAATATGGGTAGACAAGGGCTGGCCACCTCCATTTGGTAAGGACACGGTGATATAGATCAGGTTAAGTTTGGCTACTTTATTTTAGTTCATATTTCCGTAGCCTTTGTGTAACAGCAGCCAGTTTCTCGTGTGTTGAATATAAATGGACGTTAACTAACCTAAACTTTCCCCCTAACCTAACCTACAAGCCGTGTCCTTACCTACGTACCTAACGGATTTGCGACTCCCCCCCTTTACACTACCGTATTCTAAGTTAGTCATAATAATACATACAGGTGGCCGCTATTATACATGCACCCCATATTTCCTTAAAACCCTTACAATTTGAATGAAACCGTGCCTTAAAAGTGGGAAGGTAAAATTGCATGAGTAACCTAATGATCCTTTCAGAGATAATAGGTGTTCTTGGGTTTTTTTTTAATCGCGTTCTGGACAACTTTGATGACAATATTTCTTTGAAATCCGTATTTTTCAAGTTTTAAAGCCTAATAGAACAATATATGGCCTTAAAAACACGTTTTATAAAGGATACGAACAAGGATTTGACCTAACCAAAGATTCCCTGCATAACCTAAACTAGGATACCTGGGACTTGCCTATTTGTGGTGGGCGCAACCCTCCCCTAGGATTTTGTGTCCTTACCCTAACCTAGGGGTCTTACTAGGCTTTTTAGAGGTGTGAGTTCAAGGTTATCCCCTATACTCTGATAGTCCCAGTTTTGGTAGATTAAGTGATAATATTGAAAAGGATTTTTCCAAGGCTAAAGATTTGTCATTTCTAAAATTAGGGGAATTTTTAATCAGAGAGACAGAGTAAAGAACATGAGCATGGTGCTAATTTCTTGATGTATTAAATACAAAATTTCTTGATGTACCCGTACCTTCAAATATGATTACTTCCCCTAATGTACAGTAAATTGCACAGCTAAGGCACATAACATAATTTAATTGTTTGTTAATGTTACACAATAGCTTATTAATAGCTTTGTTTTTAAAACAAAGACAATTGACCTTATATTAGGAATGTTTGCAGTTAGTACACTTAAACATCCATCCCAAACCAGAGCGTTGAAATTTAGGTCAGATTGTGTGGCTGTATCTTGGGATAGTACATCCCCTTAATTTCCTTGCAACTTAAACATCAGTAATGTTGGTTGCCCCCAGAAAACAGGATTATAAGACGAGTGGGATATTGTTTATATTTGCCAACAATATATACAACCAAACAAGCATCATTATAAGATTACTGAGATTATACCTGTATATATTTTGCTGTATCCTGAGTGAGTTTAGACCTGATATGTTTGTAATCGCAGTTGCAATTATTAAATCTATAGCTCACTTATTTGTAAGAAAGATAGATGGAGTGAATTAATCTTATCATTCTTGGATATTTTATGCCGGTTTTACTTCCATTACAATTCATATGTCTGAGCATTTATTTTTAATCCTATTGATATAAGATTTTTTTAGATTGACATGTGGTTATAGAGTGTACACTATTTAGTGATTTGATTATTTTCAGGTTGATATTCGGGAAGATGAAGATCAAGGACTGAAACTTTCAGAAATCATTGAACTTCTTGTTGCAGCTGGGTATTTCAGGGCTCGTATTAAAGGGCTGTCTCCTTTTGACAAGGTACACGATGACCTGTAATTTGTTGCCAAATAATAAGTTGTAGATGTGGCCCTGATTACAAAAATATTCCTATATTTGCAGATTTTCTTTGATGGAATTTTCTTTGTCATAGCTATTATACTGTAATTAGTCAATGTTCATTTATGGTCTGAATTTTAAAAAAATATCCAGATTTTTATTGCTGAAAGTTTTAGTGTGTGGATGGAGAATAATTTACAAATGCAAATCATACTTTTGCAGGTTATTCAAGATTTTGGACAAAATTATTTTTACTTGTAATTGTAATCATTACAGGGCTTGTTGTTTAAATTCACTGTTCAAAAGAATAATACTAATGTGTTATTGCAGTAATATTACCTCATTGCTACTTTATTGATTTTAATGTTTTAAGTATGCATAATAGAAACAAAGTTTTAAACACTTTTACAGATTGTTGGAGGCATGACTTGGTGCATAGAAACATGCAACTTTGATGTAGATGTTGATTTACTCTTCAATGAAAATCTTACAATTGGTCAGAAGATGTAAGTAATGCAGTAATTGTCCTAAAGAATTTGAAGGTTTTTTGTGAGTGTATGTAAAAGTATTTGTTTGCTGTGCAGAAGCAGTAAGCTTATAATTTCAGTGTAACCTTATACAGGTATTTTGATAGTGTCTAATGTCATCGGTGCACCCTCTGAGGACTATATTCAATCAGCTTCAATATGTTGACAGTATAGAATAAGATTAGTAAAGTTTTTAATGTTTTTAGTTTTTAAACAGAAATTATTTAAAATTATGTAAATTTAATTGAAATTACAAATATCTTTCTAAGTAACCATGGTTATTAGGATGTAAATTTAATTGAAATTACAAATATCTTTCTAAGTAACCATGGTTATTAGGATCTTGAAATACTTATAATACTTATAATTTTATTTTCTTCATTTTGATTTGAAGAGCTCTGACAGAAAGGATTGTGAAAGTGCTGAAGCCTATGAAATGCCCTCATGCCTTAGAACCTCATCAGATACAGGGTATGGATGCCATACACATTTTCCCTGTCATTCAGGTATTGTGATAAAAAACTTATTTGTTCATTATGAACCAGTTGATCCCAGTTTGCCCATTCCTTTGTAATTGTTCATCAGTTTGACTGACTAGTACTGATTATGCAAAAGAGAGGCCCCATTCCGCATGCCTAGGCCACCCTGATGATATTCCCCCCCTTCCCCCTCTTACTTCATAGTGTAGCTACTGGGTTTTTCCTCTGAAGAGCTTCTTAGTGTTGAGCCCTATTGCTCAAATTATTTTTGATAGGAAAAATACAAATTCCTTCTAAATTTGTCACTGTTCTTTCACTAACAAACCTTCCGTTATTTATGTGGATATTCTTTGTGCAAAGCTGGAAGGTAGCCATTAGACTTTAAATGCAAATTGACAACCCTACCTAACCACTGTAGTGGGTAGGTAAGGGGTGGCTGAGGGGTACCCATCCACCTATATCTACTCACAGCTCGGTGAGCTACATCACTTTTCTTTTGGCTGGTAGAGAGCAGACGTCTCCTCTCTCTCCTCCTCAAGGCTTAGCCATACAGGCAGATTGGCTATGCTCATCCTTTTTCTTTTGCTGGTATATGTGTTTTCTCTCTGATGCTCCCATGCGTACCTGTCCTGGTCGCGAGGGTTGCCCTTGCGGTACCTTCATGTCGGCGGTTGATACTGATCCTCACTCTCTGAGATCGACCTGCTGGGGACATCACTGTGAGCCGGGTTCGCCCTGTGACGAGTGTCGGGAGGTATCTGCCTCCTTGTGGGAGAAATTTGGGCCTCGCAGGAAGAAGGCCAAGTGAAATTTTTCTCCCCCAGGGTCCTCCTCTTGTGTGAAAAGACCTAGTGCTTCTTTTTCACGCACCCCTGGATCTCTCTCCAAAGCTCCTCCTCATTTGCCTTCTTCTGGGGCCATTCGGGTAGGAGCGCAGACCCCTTAACTTCCTGGCAACCTTGTGGTACCGGGGGGTTGATGCTTCCCCTAGAGGAGCAGCTTCACCTCCACCTCCACCCATTTTCTCTTGCAGATGTGTTGCAGGCTTGGCCATCTCTGGGGGTTTCTGCTCCCCCTTCAAAGGCAGCGCTGCTGCAACTCCTTCAGCGTGGAGCATGGAGAGATCCTTTGCAGGGGCTTCAACATCCGATGCCCTTGACATCTACGAAGTCCATCTCTTGCCCTCTCCTGACCCATCCACGTGTGGACAAGGTCACAGCTTTCACTCGCCCCTCTAATGGCCTCCTGCTGACAACAAGTTGTCTAGCCATCCTGGGACTACTTAGTCACCTAACCCGTAGCCTCTTGTTTCTCCCCACAGGAAAGGTTCCAGTTTGGGTGCACACTTCTCACCTACTGCGGACATTAGGAAAGATGAGCGCTCCACCTTCTTGTCGATAGCTTGAACAAGACACTCCACCTTCTCGTCCTTCTGGACGATCCTCCTCTGGATGTCATTCACGGCGATCTGAGAATCATCTCAAAGAGCACTCGCGCTCAAGAGACCACAGGTCTTCATGGTCTCGGCGCTCTTCTTCACAAAGGTGTTCCAAATCTAGAGCTAAGAGCTCTTGCTTGAAAGACCGCAGGTCATCACAGTCTAGGTGCTCTCATTCACGAGCTAGACGATCTAGATCATGACCTGGACTCTCGCGTTCGCGTGCTAGATGATCTAGATCATGATCTGGACGCTCGCGTTCACGAGCAAGACACTCATGTCGCAGTCAAGGTGCTCACGATCATGAGCGAGACACTGAAGATCAAAAGCGAGGCACTCACGCGCAGGGCTCTCACAATCACAAGCAGAACGGTCACGATCGCGAACCAACCGTTCTTGATCAAGATCCAGGCGATTCTCTTCACAAGAACGATGTAGGTGCTCATGTTCAAGTTCCATGTGGCGCTCTAAAACCGAAGCTGCCCATTCTCCAAGATGAACTATGATTGTACAAGGCCCTCCTGATGGACAATGTCCAGAGAAGTGTCCAACTACGCTATCCCCTCCACCCTTCACAGCCTGAGGTGTCTTAGGTAAGCGTTCGCCCGTGCAACGCTCACCAACGTGTTCTTCTCTCACGCAACGCTTTGGCTCTGTTCCGAGGTTTCCATCTCTGCTTCCAGCAAGTGTTAATCACTCTACAGCACCACAGGATCCCCCGAGGCTCTCTCCTGCTAGCTAAACGTCGATTGTTTGTGAAGCGGTTTCTTCGGTGTATGAATCACGTCCTTTTACACATGAATATTTCGATTTCACTCCTGAATTGGCCGATCCCGCACCTATTTCACCCATTTATGTTCCGATTTCACGAGTGTATGCGTGGCCCAACACCTCTGCCAATGGCCTCCGCAGCTGTAACATCTAGCGTCAGGTCGATCCCCTTCCCTGAAGGGTTTAAGGAACTTCCCAATAAGTTTGTGGGTCTTCCAATTTCACCTTATTGTCCTCTACAGACTACCAAAGAGGATCTCCTCATGCTGAAGAGATTGTCTCCTTGAGAGTCTCAGGCTCCCAAGCGCCAGTCCACCAAAAGGCATTGTCCTCCTCCAGGGCTCCTGAAGGAGACCGCAGACTTGACAAAGGTCGGCGAACTTCCTTCATTGTATGGCACTTTGTACCTTCCAGAAGTCCTTGCTTGGCTTGGGTCGGCTAGCCCTTCCACAGCTACAACAACATCAGAGCCGGTTTACTCCGTGAATTCCGATAGAGAAGCCGGTATCTGTGGCGTATTCCTCTGATGGTCCTGAAGACAGTCAGTCAGGATGTCTCGGCTGGTTCTTATAAAAAGCAAAGTTTTAGTCCTGAAGACAGAAGATCTTGAGAAGGAGCAGGATTTTTGAATTGTTATTAATCATTTTGGGCACCATTGAGGAAAAGCAGTGATAGTAAAGGAGTTGTTGGAAAGCAGGATTTCTAGTAACATTGACAGATCTGTTGATCACCTAAATCCCAATCTAGAGTTTATCCTCAAATGTCCCCAACCCACCCTAACACAAGACAGAATTTCAATACCAACCAAAAGGTGAATGCCCTTTGAGGAAAGGTTAGCTACAAGAACAAGGTTGAAATAGTGGCAACACAGTTAATAATTGTCAGTTATGGAGTGTTGATAAGAGAGGGGTACAAATAGATATACTGGGCAGGAGGCAAAAGTTGTGTTAGAAAAGTGCTCATAGATGCAACCTATCTTGATGTTTGGTAAAGTAATAAGGTGCGAAGTAGTAGTAATATCTTTAAAAGAGAGGGGAAGATAACATGAGTGGTATTTTGAGTATAGGTGGAAAAAATCATGTACAGTAGTTTCATGAAAAAATATGCAAGACTTGGGACAGTACTGCTAGAAGGGACAGCAGCTAACACGCATGCGGAAGAACATTCACACGCTCATATTCAAAACTGGCAGATGACAAATGGTAAAGAAGTAGGCAAGAAGCAAACAATATGTTCAAGTGGACCTGCAAGCAGTTTAAGATAGAATTGACACAGAAACTTTTCCAACAATGAAGATTCTGCAAATTAAAAGCAATAGGAGCGAAGCTACCAGGGAGCAATGATCATGGTGAGAGGAATCTAGTAAGATTATAGCAATCAGATATGTGATAGAAGGCAAAAGGTCAACAAGTAAGCATCAGAAAGGTGACTTAAGAGCCTGTGAATAATTGATAGTTGAGCCACTGATGCAGAATAGGAACATAAAAAAATGTGACTGGTAAGAAAGGAACCAAAATGAAAAAGCTTGTCAATAGCAACCTATAGCTTACAGCTTTGTTAAAGTTTTGACAGTACACTTGTATTATTGTGGTTTTATCCTCGATATAGTTGGTATGACAGTACTTAATTATACACACACACACACACTCTCTCTCTCTCTCTCTCTCTCTCTCTCTCTCTCTCTCTCTCTCTCTCTCTCTCTCTCTGCGCATGGTCTTTGGTTTTTAGTAATTGCTCCTGAATGCGGATGTACATATGGCATCCCCCCCCCTCCCAAGACAACTTGTCATCATCCTAAATTCCTCTCATTCTCAAGGCCAAAGCTCCAAAGAAAAATATGAAAATTGCTGTTCTATTATTCTATCTAGTATCTTCTGGTGACAGTTGTATCAGCCATTGATTTCTTGCTATCATCACTGCTACTTTTGTAGATCAGTGGAATTGCACATCAATATTAAGGTTATTACTGTGAAAAATCTTAGACAAACATCTCAATATATTTAGATGTTTTGTAACAATAAACTTGGATAAATGAACATGATTTTCCACAAACCTTTGTAAGGTTACAAGATTGACTCCATTGGCTTTGCAAGAAGTTACAGGGATGAAGTCTTGTGCACAATGCAGGTTACATCAAGTAGCTTGCATGCCTCCAAAGATTTAGAATTGCTAACTAGGCCACATAGATGTTGCTCTGCATAGGAGACTTTTTTTTTTAGTAAGCTCTTCTTCATATGATTAGAGCAATACAAAATGAAGGGGTTTGAAAGAAAGGAATTAAACGAATGAATTATTTTGCTTCGGCAATCATTACAAATCAATAACTACTCTCTAGCAATTCCTCTTTGGCAGTTTACAAGCTCACAGACTCAAAGATTGTACTAATTCAAGGAACATTATTTTCTTGCTTACGGCTAGTAGCTGACAGCCATTTTCTTATGAAACTGAAGTGTCTGGGCTTTTTAATATAAACTGGGCTAAGTATAAGTTCAGTAATAGATTTTTATTGTGAAGCAGTTTGAAATTTGATAGTTTTCAATATTAAACTTACCCGATAATCATGTAGCTGTCAACTCCGTTGCCCGACAGAATTCTACGGGAGGGATACGCCAGCTATCACTATACTAGAAGGGGGTGTACTCACAAGCGCCACCTGTGGCCAGGTACTACAGTACTTGTTGTTGACGCCACCTCACTTTTTCCTCTGTCGTGCTTCCGGCAAGACGTTCTTGGATACGCTTATGATTTTGGAGTATTGTTCACGGTTTGGTGAAGTATTTCTCTAAAATTTGCAGCTATTCGCTATACTGGAAACTTCTATATTAGCTTAATTAGCTTTTGGAATTAATTTGATTAATTATGGTGACGAAGAGAGTATGAACTCTCTTTCACCTTTAAATGGCCGACCCTTCCCTTAGACGGAAGTGTTGGTGTCTAAGAGAGTATAGACTCTCTTTCTTAATTTTGCTTAACAAAAGTTATAGATTTATTTTATATCTCTCCGCCTCTTATAGGCCTCTTCGATTAACTTCCTTTTATTATAAACTTATTAAAATTAATTTTTATATTTGTTTATATTCGACCTTCCTAATAGTAGGCGGTCTTTTCTTGGTACCGAAGTTAATTAACATTGAGCCCGTCATTTCGGTTTTACCTGTTAACATATGCTATTTTAATGTCTTTGAAAGAATTTCTTTGATAGTCTCGTACTGTTTTCAAAGTTGAACTAACGTTTTGTTTTGTCTCTGCAGTTGTTGACGTTCAGAACGTTCAACTTGCGCTCTATCGTTACGATAGAGAAAGAATTTTCACGGTTTCACGTTGCAGTAAGAGTAACCGTGTCTAGCGTTTTGTTCATTCTTTCTTAACTTAATGGTTTTAATCCTAATAAAGGAACTTTTCATTTTGGGAAATATTTCAGTTTTTTCCTTTAACAATAATATGTTTTAACGATATATATGATTGGGCTCTTCTCTCAGGTTCTAAGTCGAGAGAGAGAGAGAGAGAGAGATAGAGACGGAGGGAGAAAGAGGAGGATAAACGTTTCATTCAAGCGAGTAACGTTGTTATCGTTTTTGCTCTTCTCCCTAGTCTCTTTAGGGGAAGAAGGTAAACGTTTCTAGAGTGATCTAGTGTTTAGTCTCTTTCCAGCCACTGAATTATTTATCTTTCATTAGATTTTTCTGTTACATTGTAATTCTGTTTTCGCAATTACTAACTTTTGAGAAAGGATAGAATTGCGTGTTTCAGGTACAAACCACTTAAAGTTTCGAGTTCAGTGAAATAAGTGCAAACAGAAAATCAAAGTGATAAGTGATTAGCGCAAAGTGTGTCAGTGTTGTGCGTGAGGGTACTTCTGTGCGGGCCAGTCGTCCTCCCAGTCCGGGACCTCTTGCAAGCTCCCAAGCCCAGGGGAGAAGCAATGTCGAAGGGCAAAAGGGTTCAGCAGGCCTTGATCGGCGCACAGAAGTATCCTCGGTGGTTGCGGGCGTGTCTTACCGAGACCGTCACTCCCACCCGCAGACGATTGAGCCCTTATTTTGCTCGTCTGCAGAAGAAATTTAGGGGAGAAAACGCTGGTCTCAGGTCTCAAGACCTCTTAAACGTAAAGTCCAGACCTATGCCAGACGTACGAAGTTAGAGTTCAACAACCCGGATGCAGTCATTGGGTTAGCTCTGACTCTCCTCAGTCATCAGTTGAATGCACTCCGCCTAAGAGGAGTAAGGTTCTGCCGCAACAGATCTCTGCTGTTAAGGCTTTACCTCAGCAGACCTTAGTGTCTGCCGACCCCAAGTTGACTCTACTGCAGTCCATGCAGTCACAACTTTCGGTCTTGATGCGTGAGTGTCGGGCTGAGAAGGTTGCGCCTCCGCCTGCGCTCGCTCCGCCTGACCGCAGTACCGCCTGCCAGGCGTACGATGTTGAGCCACGTTATGAGTTTACTGATCCCAGTGGTGTGCAGCTCCCTCCGCCTTCCTTAAGGCAACCTCAGCAATGGGAACAGGAGGCTTATACCTCTCTTCCTCCGCTTCCACTTGCTGTTCCACCAGTGAGGCAACACTCGCTTGAGGTACAACAACCTCTCCCATCCATGAGTCAGTCTCCTCAGCTCTCGCTGCAGCGAGCTCAACCCTCCTCAAGGCAAGCACCTCAACCTTAGCCTTGCGCCTCAGGAGCCTCAACTTGCGAGACTTTTACTGCGTTCTGCGCAGCCACTACCTTTTCGCTCTCAGCTCACACCGCAGGAACCTCAACTCGTTCCTCAGGAACTTGCTACTGCGCATCCGCCAACCACTCAGCAAGCGCAACCCTTGAGTTCAGCCACTCATGCCAGGAGTCAGCCTCCTCCACCCATGCGCCTACCTTCTGCTACTTCCTTTGATCAGCCTTTGCAGACTGAGCCTCAGGTGTTCCCTCAACAGAGTCTTGAAGAGGAAACCACAACTATTGTTCCAGCTCGTTCTGACTCTGCTGTTCAGCATACCTTACCTCCATTTTCAAACATTATGATAATGGAGGTTATTTGTATTACTTATAAAAATATATTTATATTCCTTGCAATATATTTTTAACAATATTGCAAAATATGGCAAAAATATGAATCATGAGTTATGAATGTAAGGTAAATATTATGTTGATATTAAAACCCCATGCAAGCATGCATAAAGCACTCTAGCACTGGTCATGGAATTTCTGAGAAATGTTAAACGCCATGCACACGCTCTGCTTACCTTACAGCATGCTCTACATACAGCATGCTCTGCTTACAGCATGCTCTGCATACAACATGCTCTGCATACAGCATGCTCTGCATTCAGCATGCTCTGCATACAACATGCTCTACATACAGCATGCTCTGCATACAGCATGCTCTGCATACAACATGCTCTGCATACAGCATGCTCTGCATTCAGCATGCTCTGCATACAACATGCTCTGCATACAGCATGCTCTGCATTCAGCATGCTCTGCATACAACATGCTCTACATACAGCATGCTCTGCATACAGCATACTCTGCATACAACATGCTCTGCATACCTTACCGCATGCTTCTCAGTCACACATCTTTGGTTGTTGCCAACTCACTAGACTGTCAAGCAGTTTCATAACGTTGCCTTCTAGTCTGCTGCTTTTGCACCAGTGAAACCCTCACTGAGAGAACTTAGCTTTTCTAGGATATGGTCCCTGTAGATGAGAAAGTTCTTTTCTCCCTCCTTCTGATATTCCCTTGAGGACTCTGTCATTTGGAGGGAGCCTTTAGCTGCGTAGCCTCCTATGGACTTTTATTTAAGCATAACATGCTTCCAGGGAAGGTAATGGTTCCACTTCAGTCGCTAATCCCGTCTGTTACCACACCTGCTCCCATAGACCTTGAGCTGTGTTGCAAGACATGCAGTCCAAGCTTAGTCCTTGTTAGAGGATTTTTTGTTTACGGAGTCAATGTGTCACGGGGAAGACGTTCAACAACCAGCAGAAGTGACTTGTTGTGACGCAGTGCGGCAACCTCAGCAACCCGATAAGGAGTTGTCTGTACGACCCAGACAGTCTAGACAGATTCGGGTTGTCACTGTACTTCCTCGCTTGCCCATGGTTGACAGTTCACAGACTGTGCAGCAGTACCATGATCTTGTGTCCGGCTCCGTCAGACGACTGGCTTTTAAGAGCTCCCACAAGTCGTCGCTGTCTGGAGATTTTCAAATGGACTATGGATCTGACCAAGGAACTGGGCCTCCTGGTCAATTTTGAGGAGTCTCAGCTCGTCCCATCCCAGACCATTGTCTCCTTGGGTATGGATCTTCAGAGTCGAGCTTTTCGGGCTTTTCCGTCGGCCCCAAGGATTTTCCAAGCCCTAGAATGCATCCAGAGCATGCTGAGAAGGAACCGATGCTCAGTCAGGTAGTGGATGAGTCTAACAGGGACACTTTCATCGCTGGCCCTGTTCATCGTGTTAGGGAGACTCCACCTCCCCCCCCTTCAGTATCATTTAGCTGCTCACTGGATAAAGGACATGACGCTAGAGACGGTCTCAGTTCCTGTTTCCGAAGAGAGGAGGTCTTCTCTCGCGTGGTGTAAGAACAGCTTTCTTCTCAAGGAAGTCTACCTTTGGCTGTTCAGAAACACGACCGCCGTCTCCTCTCGGACGCATCAGACACGGGCTGGGGTGCGACTTTGGACGGACAAGAATGCTCGGGAACATGGAATCAGGAGCAAAGGACACTTCACATCAATTGCAAGGAGTTGTTGGCGGTTATTCTGGCCTTGATAAACTTCAAGTCCCTCCAGCTTAACAAAGTGGTGGAGGTGGACACTGACAACACCACAGCCCTGGCTTACATCTTCAAGCAGGGAGGGACTCTTTCGTGGAAGTTGTTCTAGATCGCAAGGGACCTACTCATCTGGTCTAAAGATCGAAAGCTAACTGGTAACAAGGTTCATTCAGGGCGGTATGAATGTCATGGCAGATCACCTCAGCCGGAAGGGTCAGGTCATCCCCACAGAGTGGACCCTTCTCAAGAATGTTTGCAGCAGACTTTGGGCCCTGTGGGGTCAGCCAACCATAGATCTGTTCGCTACCTCGATAACCTAGAGACTCCTGTTGTATTGTTCTCCGATTCCAGACCCAGCAGCAGTTCACGTGGATGCTTTTCTGCTAGATTGGTTCCATCTCGACCTGTATGCATTCCCGCCGTTCAAGATTGTCAACAGGGTACTTCAGAAGTTCTCCTCTCACAAAGGGACACGGCTGACGTTGGTTGGCTCCGCTCTGGCCCGCGAGAGAATGGTTCACAGAGGTACTGCAATGGCTGGTCGACATTCCCAGGACTCTTCCTCTAGGAGTGAACCTTCTAAGTCTACCTCACGTAAAGAAGGTACACCCTATCCTCCACGCTCTTCGTCTGACTGCCTTCAGACTTTCGAAAGACTCTCAAGAACTAGGGGCTTTTCGAAGGAGGCAGCCAGAGCGATTGCCAAAGCAAGGAGAACATCCACTCTCAGAATCTATCAGTCTCAAGGGGAAGTCTTCCGTAGCTGGTACAAGACCAATGCAGTTTCCTCAACCAGTACCACTGTAACCCAGATTGCTGACTTCCTGTTATATCTAAGGAAAGTAAGATCCCTTTCAGCTCCTACGATCAAGGGTTACAGAAGTATGTTGGCAGCGGTTTTCCGCCACAGAGGCTTGGATCTTTCCACCAACAAAGATCTACAGGACCTCCCTAGGTCTTTTGAGACCTCAAAGGAACGTCGGTTGTCCACTCCAGGCTGGAATCTAGACGTGGTCCTAAGGTTCCTTATGTCATCAAGATTTGAACCTCTCCAATCAGCCTCTTTTTAGGACCTCACATTAAAAACTCTTTTCCTCGTGTGCTTGACAACAGCTAAAAGAGTAAGTGAGATCCACGCCTTCAGCAGGATCATTGTTTTCACATCTGAAACGGCTACATGTTCCTTGCAGCTCGGTTTTTGCTAAACGAGCTTCCTTCACGTCCTTGGCCTAAGTCGTTCGAGATCCCAAGCCTGTCCAACTTGGTGGGGAATGAACTGAAGAGAGTACTTTGCCCAGTTAGAGCTCTTAGGTACTATCTAAAAAAGTCTTAACCTTTACAAGGACAATCAGAAGCCTTATAGTGTGCTATCAAGAAACCTTCTTTTCCAAGTTCTAAGAACTCAGTTTCTTACTATTCAGGCTTCTGATTAGAGAAACACATTCTCATCTGAAGGAAGAAGACCTTGCTTTGCTGAAGGTAAGGACACATGAAGTGGGAGCTGTGGCTACTTCAGTGGCCTTCAAACAGAGCCATTCTCTGCAGAGTGTTATGGATGCAACCTATTGGAGAAGCAAGTCAGTGTTCGCATCATTCTATCTCAAAGATGTCCAGTCTCTTTACGAGTACTGCTACACCTTGGGACCATTCGTAGCAACGAATGCAGTAGTAGGCGAGGGCTCAGCCACTACATTCCCATAATCCCATAACCTTTTAACCTTTCTCTTGAATACTTTTTATGGGTTGTACGGTCGGCTAAGAAGCCTTCCACATCCTTGTTGATTTGGCGGGTGGTCAATTCTTTCTTGAGAAGCGCCGAGGTTAAAGGTTGTGATGAGGTCCTTTAGTATGGGTTGCAGCCCTGTATACTTTAGCACCTTTGAGTTGATTCAGCCTTCCAAGAGGAACGCTGCGCTCAGTAAGGAAGACGATCTTATTAAAGGCAGAGTAACGGTTCAAGTCGACTTCCTTACCAGGTACTTATTATTTCATTGTTATTGTGGATAACTGATTATATGAAATACGGGATACTTAGCTATCCTTTAGTCTTGTACACTGGTTTTTCACCCACCCCCCTGGGTGTGAATCAGCTACATGATTATCGGGTAAGTTTAATATTGAAAAATGTTATTTTCATTAGTAAAATAAATTTTTGAATATACTTACCCGATAATCATGATTTAATTGACCCACCCTTCCTCCCCATAGAGAACCAGTGGACCGAGGAAAAAGTGAGGTGGCGTCAACAACAAGTACTGTAGTACCTGGCCACAGGTGGCGCTTGTGAGTACACCCACTTCTAGTATAGTGATAGCTGGCGTATCCCTCCCGTAGAATTCTGTCGGGCAACGGAGTTGACAGCTACATGATTATCGGGTAAGTATATTCAAAAATTTATTTTACTAATGAAAATAACATTTTTGGAGAGTTCAAGGTACAGTAATGAACCTAATTTCATATTCTTCCCTTTTGATTTTCAGAAAAAAAAAATGGTTTTTAAATATCTTTTAGGGTCTTAATTTGATTCAAACTGCTGTTACCAATATATTATTTATCTTATAGAAGTTAAATGGAAGGAATAAGATATGTTTTTTTGTAGTGAGGCAGTGAAATGTATGAAGTTAGAAACAATTTGTATTTTTTGCAGTGGCTTGTTCAGAAGGCTTTAGAAACTAGAGAAGAATTTGGAGATCAAAGCCGAGAGCTCTCTGTCTACCAGTTCCATCATTACTATTCAACCCCTCTTGAAGAGAAGATTGATCAAGTAGAAAGTAAAGTAACTAAGACTTTATCTACAATACAGGTATAGAAATTGTTGCTCATTGTTTCTGTTTGACTTATGTTTAGGTTTTGCAGATATTAGTCCTCATCAAGTGCATTAGTATACTGTACCATGTAATGTTTTATAAATTAATATACAATATAAATGAGCGAGGTTTTCTTAGAACACCTAGTCTGTCTGCATTTTCTTATAATTTATTTATTTGGACACATAATGTGAAAATTTGAATTGCATTTTTGGTTATAAAAATATTACTCATCTAGATGAATTTTTATATTGTAGTACAGGGCTGTAAATGTGCGTAAAAGAGTACTGTACTTTACCTTGTTTACTGAAAAGCATATGATGCATTGACTAATATGGCTGCATTGGGCTAAAATTATATGAAAATTGATGAGTGTGGGATGCAGTTCAAATTATTACTAAATTAGAACTGAGTACAGTACCAGCTGTCAAATCAGATCTCAGACTAGATGTATGTTCAATGTGTATATTATAGAGTACTGTATGGAAAAATCATTATCTGTACAATATTCTTTCAACCTAATACATATATTTTGTGAAAATTTATTTTTTAATAACCAACTTATTTTTTTATTTGTTCCAACACAAAATACTTACCGAGAACTACTTTCTTTTGGAGTCACTTGTGATCTCTCTTTCTCGACCAAGGTTTTTCCCGCCGTTACCCCCCTACTCCGCTCTCTACATAGGTCTACCCCCGCCTCCAAGGAATGCGCCCTGAGGGCAGGATTAGGGCAGGTCACTGCTTCTCTGGGTCATTCTCCTCATTAAGTTCCTTGGTCGTGAGCTGTTCACAGCTCACTCTCGTCTCTCTCGATCCTTTGTGCGCGTTTGTGTTCCACGTGTTTCCAGCGTGGGGACTTGTGTTTTTTCGCTGTGCGTTATTCTCAAGTGTTACAGTGCGTTCACCCTGTGTGTATCCCCAGTGTACGTTTAGCTCACTTAGTGTTGTGCCATTCGTGTGCGAACGATGGATCACGTGCGTCGTTGCCCTGGACCTAGAGCCGGAAAGTCGTGTGGGGCTTTCCTCTCAAAGCCGTAGGTAGATCCTCACTCCCTTTGTTCCACGTGTAGGGGGAAAGTTTGCTCCTCCGCGGACACGTGTCCGGAGTGCGTAAGTTGGGATGATATCCAGTGGGTACGCTACAGTACTAAAAAGAAGAAATCTTCGAAGCGTTCCCCCAGGAAGATTAGTGTCGTATCTTCGTTACCGTTGGCCAGTGATCGGTCCGACGAAGCCTCGGCTTCTCCGTCTCCTTCGCAGAGGAGAGGGCAAGAACCCTCTAGTGTTGTAGAAGGTCAAGGCGTTCTTCCCAGGGAATCCAGTGCGAGGGAAGAACCAAGGGCGGGCCCCTCTAGGGCTAACGAAGGGCCCGGTAGTGCTTCGGGTGAGTCAGGCCTTGTGATGGGGGGCCACGCGTCCTCTGAAGACCCCTTATGGGGCAGTGTTGTAGTCTCAGAGTCCCCGCCGCCCTCGTGGGCCGGTGCGTCGGGCTCTCCCCCGCCAGGGGACAGCCAAACTAGAGTTCGCCGTCCGAGTAGCGATGCCTTCGGATGGAAGCTACCGAAGACGCCAGGGAGGTCACCGCTGAGAATGGACGTGACCCTGGACCCCTGGCCCCCTAGCATGGAAAGATTGGACTCCGTGCCGACGATCTCCACGGCGGTTCCCGAGGACTTTCTCCAGCCTTCGATCTCGGGCACCCGGCGTCGGGGAAATTCCCCCGCGGATCACGCTAACAGCCGTTACGCGAGAAACGTGGCGTCGTCGGAAGTACGCTCATCTTCCGAGGAGGAAGTCAGGGGGAAGCGTCGCAGGAGAAGAGAACTGTCAGAGAGCGAACATTCCCGCTCTAGGTCAAGGTCGCGGCCTAGCAAGAAGCGCTCCCGCTCCCAATCTCGTAAGTATAGGAGAAATGTTTCTCCCGGAGGCGCCTGGGTCTATGTACCTTCAGGAGAGTCCAAGATGCTCCATTCACCAGACCCTCGATCCAGCGAACGTGCGTCTAGGCTGCCGCTCTCTATGCACAGCCTAGAACCGCGCGATCTGGCACGCAGGAAAGACCTCTCGCAGAGGCATAAGTCCTCGAGGCCTCCGGTTCACCCCGCCCAGCGGGGGGAAACACGCTTCTTTGCAGGCAGCCTGGCCGAACCAGCCCAGCTGGTGCAGCCATCGAGTAAGAAGGAAAGGTTCCCGTTGTCGGGTCAGCCCACCGGGACCGTGACCTCCGCTTCCAGAGCCTTAGGGCAATCGAGGGCCCTCCCTGAGCCGGCGGCACCCACCTTGCAGCGGGATCCGCCCTCTTACGGAGCTCACTACAGTTACAGGACGGCCCCCCTGGACTCAAGGGCTGGACGACCGGTCTGCCGAGCCAGCAACCCGGCGCCCCCTCTCCAGGCCGAGGCCTCGGCTGACGGAGGGGAAGCTTCCCCGTCAGAGGACTCCGCATATAGAAGAGTGGTGGGCCTCATCAGGAGGCACCATGGGATTACGGAACCCTCGGCTCCGAAGGGGGATTCCTGGAGGTCAAGCCTCCTGAGAATTACCCATCACGCCACCCTTCCGAAGTCTTCCCTGGCCCTTCCTCTTGCCCCAGACCTGGTACTAGGGCAGGAGTACATAGACAACATGGTGGCCAGCAATGCAGAGGCCCCCAAGTCCCAGAGTGCCTCGAAACTGCTCCAGAGCCTCAAATCGCAGGGTAAAGTATACATTCCGGAAGGGCGTGGACCCAGCCTTGGACATCCTAGGACAAGGCGGCTCAGACGAAAGGGCCTCTTCAGCCCCAGTTTCCTTCTCTTCTACGGAAGCCGCCATGATGGAGGAGATGTCACGGGACCTTGTTAACGTCTCCTCATGGCTGGACTGGTGGGCCTCCACGTTAGTAAACGTACAAGCCTCCGTCGACCCCGAAGATCCTGAACAGCAAAGCCTCCTGACGGACCTTCTCACCTCCGGGGGAAAAACACTCAAGTTTCTCTCGTACCAGGCGCTCGCCCTTACGGCCAACTGGGTCCTACGGAAACGAGACACGGTCCTAGAAGGTATCTAGGAGGATTCCAGACAGAGAGGCTCGAGCCGTACGTAGCCTTCCCTTGTGGGGTGAGTCACTATTCCCATTAAAAGAGCTGGAGAACCTGATGGAGAAAGTGTCTAAAAAGAAGGAGGCCAACGTCCCCAGACCTGCGTCGTCTAAAAGGCCTCCATACAGGAGGGCCGCCTCAGATAGCGCCGTGACACCTCAGGCCGCCCCCAGCACTTCGAGGAGGGACGTCCCCTCTTCCTCCTGGGCAACAACTCCTCAACCCTCTGCAGAGGAGCACCAGCTTCTTCCAGCTCCTTCAGGTCGGGTTACTCCTCCTCTAAGAGAGGCAGATCAGGCCGCCCCTCAAGGAGAAGGTAGAGGGAGAGGCCCCCTACTCCCGCCCAAGCCTCGGGTTGGGGGATGCCTCAGACCATATTGGCAAGCATGGAAGGCACAAGGAGCGGATCCTTGGACGGTGTCCGTCCTGAAGGAGGGCTACAGGCTCCCCTTCCTAGCAGATCCACCCCCTCTTATTTCAGCCAGCCAGACAGAATGGTTGGCCCTCAGAGACCCGATGAAAAGGGCCGCCCTTCAAGAGGAGATTTCCTCCATGTTGGAAAAGGGTGCCATGGAAGAGGTCCTTCTCCCAGGCCCAGGCTTCTACAGCCACCTGTTTCTGGTAGAGAAAGCAACGGGGGGGTGGAGACCCGTGATAGACCTGTCGGCCCTCAACAAGTTCGTCAAGAAGACGGACTTCAAGATGGACACCCCGAAATCCGTCCTGCTGTCCTTGAAGGAGAAAGATTATATGATGACTGTCGACCTCAAGGACGCATACTTCCAGATCCCTGTCCACCCGTCGAGTCGGAAGTTCCTCCGGGTGAAATGGGGTTCCCAGATCCTGCAGTTCAAGACCCTTTGCTTCGGTCTGTCGACGGCCCCTCAAGTGTTCACGAGGGTCTTCGCGACAGTCTCAGTGTGGGCTCACGAACGGGGTATCCGTCTCATCAGATACCTGGACGACTGGTTGCTCCTTTCCACCTCAAGGGCCCTCTTGGAGGAACAAGGGAGAAACCTCCTCCAGTTTTGCAGGAATCTGGGAATCGTAATCAATCTGGAAAAATCAAACTTAACCCCATCCAACAGAATGGGATACTTGGGGAGGACGTTGGATACCGTGCAGGGGAAGGTTTTCCCCTCGGAGGACAGGATACGGAACGTCAAACACATCATTCAACCGTTCCTGTCAGAACATTCCAGGAGGGCGGGAGACTGGCAGAGACTGATAGGTCACCTGGTTTCATTGGAGAAACTTGTTCCCCAAGGGAGGATGAGGCTCAGACCCATTCAATGGAACCTCAAGAGCCTCTGGTCCCAGACGGACTCTCGGAAAGCGTTAATTCCAGTCCTTCCGGACACGAGAACCTCCCTGGATTGGTGGTACTGCCAGTCGAACTCCCTCAAGGGGATGCCCCTCGGGTCCAGTCCCCCCGAGTACCTCCTGTTCACAGATGCCTCTAACCAAGGGTGGGGGGCCCACCTTTTGGAAGAGACAGCACGAGGTACCTGGTCGGAGAGCGAAAAGCGTCTACACATCAATGTCCTAGAACTAAGAGCAGTCCAGAAGGCATGTCTTCACTTTGCAAGTCGTCTAAAGGGAAACACCGTGGCGTTAATGTGCGACAACGCCATGGTAGTGGCCTACATAAAGAAGCAAGGGGGCATGAGATCGATGGAACTGTGCGACCTCGCCATAGACATCCTACATTGGGCAGACGAACAGCAAGTGTTGCTGCTGGCAAGGTTCATCCCCGGGAAGAAAAACGTTCTGGCCGACGGCCTCAGCAGAATGGGTCAAATAGTGGGGACAGAGTGGTCTCTACACCCAGAGGTAGCCAGACTCATCATTCAACGCTGGGGCTCCCCGGTGATGGACCTCTTTGCAACAAAGCTCAACGCCCAACTACCGGTCTATTGCTCCCCGGTCCCAGACCAAAATGCAGCCCTAGAAGACGCCTTCCAGCACAAGTGGGACAACCTGGATGTGTACGCTTTCCCCCCCTTCACGTTGATAAGACAGGTACTCAACAGAGTAAGGGCCTCCCGAAACCTGAAGATGACTTTGGTAGCGCCCTGGTGGCCGGAGAGAGAGTGGTTCGCGGACCTAAAAGACCTAGCGAGCCAACCACCTTGGCCTCTGCCCGCCAGATCAGACCTCCTGCACCAACCACACTTCTTCAGGCTCCACGACAACCCTCTCTCTCTTCGCCTTCACGCCTGGAGACTATCGAGCGGCTCCTGAAGAAGAAGGGGTACTCCGCCACCACAGTTAAGAGAATGTCCCTATACCTGAGGAGATCCTCGACCGCGGTATACCAGGCGAAGTGGGCCTCCTTCATGAAGTGGTGCTCGGAGAAACACATTAGACCTCTTAAAGCTTCGGTCCCGGACATAGCGGAGTTTCTAGTGTATCTTAGAGATAAAGTGGGAATGTCAATTCCAGCCATTAAAGGAGTTTGAGCCGCCTTAGGCCAAGTCTTCCTCCTGAAGGGCATCGACCTGGGGACCGCGAGAGACATAGCGATGCTGATCAGGAGTTTCGAGCAATCCTGCCCTCCTCAAGCTAGGAGAGTGCCCAGGTGGGACCTAGCCAAGGTCTTGAAGATGCTAAGTCGTCCCCCCTTTGAACCCCTGAAAGATATCGGGGACAAGGATCTCACCCTCAAGACCGTCTTCTTGCTAGCCTTAGCTTCGGCTAAGAGAGTGGGCGAGATCCATGGTCTGTCTTACGACGTTTCGCACTCCAAAGGGTGGAAGGAAGTGTCCTTCAGGTTCGTGCCCTCCTTTGTGGCTAAGATTAGCCTCAGAACCCAGCAGTCTGGGACCCGAGGTTTGAAGGTTTCTCAATTCCGGCCATTCCCAAGACGGGCATTACGGAAGACTTGAAGTTATGCCCAGTACGGACGCTCAGAAAATACCTGGAAAGGACAGCTCATCTCCGACCAGGTATCAAGAACCTCTTTGTGTCCACAGGTGTTAATAGGAAGCAAGTTTCCAAGAACATCATTTCCTTCTGGCTGAGGCAAGTCATCGCTAGAACCTATGAAGAGGATAAAATGGCAGTGCCAGGCACTCCCCGGCCCCATGACATCAGAGGTCTGAGCACCTCCTTGTCCTTTGAGAGAAACATGGCGGTGGGGCAGATCCTACAGGCAGGCACTTGGTCACACCAGTCGACCTTTACTGCCCACTACCTCAAGGATTATTCAAGGAAATCCTTGGACGGGTTCTCCATTGGGACAGTCATTGCCGCCCTCCAAGCTGTGTAGCTTCACGACTACATCTGGAGGAAATCGTCAGAAGAAGTTTTTAAGAGGTAAGTCTTAGATAATAGCGTAAGGTTGCGCAGTTACCCTCACTCTCGCACTCTGATAGGCCCCCGCATTCCATAGCCCTCTAGGCCCTACGTGCCGAGTCAAGTGTCAGAATAGCACTCCCGCCTCCTAAAGTATAAGTCTCCAAAAGAAAGTAGTTCTCGGTAAGTATTTTGTGTTGGAACAAATCAAAAATTTCAAGTAATTTTTATTTTTCCTAACATACTTACCGAGAACTACTTTCGGGTAATGGCCCTCCCTTCCATCCCCGAGTGCCATCCTTCCATTGCCAAGTTGGGCTATACGACGAACTTAATGAGGAGAATGACCCAGAGAAGCAGTGACCTGCCCTAATCCTGCCCTCAGGGCGCATTCCTTGGCGGCGGGGGTAGGCCTATGTAGAGAGCGGAGTAGGGGGGTAACGGCGGGAAAAACCTTGGTCGAGAAAGAGAGATCACAAGTGACTCCAAAAGAAAGTAGTTCTCGGTAAGTATGTTAGGAAAAATAAAAATTACTTAAAAATTTTTATTTTATTTGTATTTTTTCTGGTTTGCCCCAGATAGTATCTATCTTAATGTCTCATTAATTGACTAGTGTATTACTGTACTGTGCAAACTCATTTTATGAATTGTCAATATAGCTCTAAGTTAATGCCAAAATAACTTCTGAAGAAACTTTTATAATTAGTGGTAACCTCTTTTTATTTTCTTTATTCAATCATAGTGATGCATCTCACTGCATAGTACAGTCTTATCATACTACTAGGTCAGTAATTAGTTCTTTGAATTTGGCATCATATAACTCATCTGTATTTTAAATATCTTGTTACCCGGTAATATGTTTATCCTTTGGTTGGCACAATTTCATTCAAACTTAAGAGTCAATGTACTGTAGACTTAATTACCAAATTTGATAATGGTCATATATATATATATATATATATATATATATATATATATATATATATATATATATATATATATATATATATATATATATATATATATATATATATATATATATATATATATATATATATATATATATCTATGTATGCATGTATGTATGTATGTATTATAATCCTAATATATATACACACACAATGTACAGTGTATTGTCATCATTACTTATAACCATATTAAGTTTGAAGAATAACTTTATTTAATGTTCTCTTTGAAAAATTTATTAATTTTATCTCTACTTACAGTCAGCATATGGCCCAAAAAGGAGATGGCGGCGGAAAGCTTCTACTCCAATTGAAAATCCAAGTTTGCGTATTCAAACTACTTTGTTGGAATATGGAGAGCTTAGCTTGAAAGGGTACAGTAAGGTATAATCTTGGTGATTAATTGTAGTGTATCACATGGATTTTTTTCATAGATAATAAAATCTCAAGAATGAATACAGCAATTATATTTGAAACTCCCCTACTGTTCATATCGCTTTTACTCTGAGCTGTGTCGACGTCCGCCCAAAAATAGAAATTTCCTTTCCAATCTCCTTGCAAAATGCCTTCCCCACTGGCGATCACCATACCTTCTGGTGGTTGATGGCCACTAACTAGTCGATGGTACGACTTGTTAACATGCTCTTCAGTCTCTTATATACTAGTGTAGATAAGACTTTTATTTCATTCCAAGATTCAAATAAAATTTCAGTAGTTTATGTTGAGCTAATAGATCACAGTACAGTTCATGATTTTTCCTTTTTATAACTTATATGTATGCGGCCATTGACTGCATTTTTGTGTTTATGTATATGGAGGAATTTTGTTCACTCACATTCCCTCTCCTTTTGAAGTTAATATTGCTGTAGTTATTTGCTTTAATTACAAACGTAAATCAACGTTTAGTAACCCCTACACTATTTTCATTGTTTGCATTAAGTTCAGGTAAATCCAGAGAAGGCTAATAAATAGTAGACTAACTGCTCAAGTTTCACCCAGTAGTTCGGTTTGCTTCTTCTTGCGGTATCCTTGCTAATTCCTTAATTCGGTATTTTAGAACACTGAGTTCTGAGGTAGTAGTTGATAAAGTCCACCTTTTTTACCTTTTTTATTGTGCAAATATTTAATGAAGATTATATTCAATACAACTCCAGAAAGTTGTATACAACTCTAGTTGGTGAGTGCAGGCTTGAAGTCCAGCCCTTTTATCAGTTGGAAGTCCATGAATTTTATTTTTTGCTGCAACACCTAGAGACGTACTGTTGCACCCGTAACTGAACTTTTCATTCTGTTTTTTTCTTGCTGGAAGTGAATGCTAGCTATTGATTGTAATGGATGTGAAACAAGAGATTCATACTTGCTGAGGAAAGGGTAGACATTGCAACCTGTTTTATATCTAAACCGGCTTTAGATCCACACTCTCTCTGTGCATTGTGTAGGGGATATGATTGTTTGCAATCCTCCCCATGTATTAAGTGTATTTTGTGGCCTCCAGTGCAGGGGCAGGCATATACCTTTAGGGGTAGGAGGATACGTAAGCCTTCTCCAGGATCTGACTTGGCAATACCCAAGAACACACTGAAGAAGTCTTTTAACTTCTTCCATCTGCTCATTGAGTGCGTCTGCTACCGCTGTTCCTGCGCATATGCCCCCTGGTTTGATCCCTGGAGAGTATGTCTTTGGAGCAAGAAGCCCTTGAAGTTACATTAGTGGACTTCTCAGGTTCTGGTGGCATGTGAGGTTCTCCTAGTGTTCGCCACACCTCATCGGAAGTTGGAGGCTCTTCTCCCATTTCCATGCTGACCACTGACAACAAGTTTGACCTTAGGAAAGCTTGGGCCTCCTTAGGTCGTTCAGGTTGGTCCTCTATGACTTTTTTGAGGGAGCTGGTAGCTGAGGCTACCTCCCTCCTGGGGTCCACGGTGCCAGTGTCTCCTTTGGATTGTAAAGACTCATACTGTGACTCCAGTGCAGAAAAACTCTACTACCTGTAGGTGTCACACCTAAGGTTGGGCATGAGTTGGCCTCATAGCCAAAAATGCTTGTTACCCCAGTCCCAGGTGTTACCCTGTGCATTACCCTTGATCTGATCACCCTTGTGTTAGCCACCTCTTCCCCTGTGCCTGTCACCCTGACCCTTGTGCCTGGGGCTCCATGTCCCGTAACCCTTGCTCCCTCTGCCTGTGACCCCACCTGTGTCAGTGTCGCAGGCCCCTATGCGTACCCCCTCTCCTAGCGTTGTGGTTCCTATTGGAGCAACCAGTGTGATTTCAACCCCTGGGGAAGCATTGTTGTTGTTAGTAGCTCAGACCTAGACTTTTCTGCTTGCATAAATGTGTTCATTCTTCCACCTCCTCTGACTCTTCTTACTTGTCCTTCTCTTTGAATTTTGACTTTGATGCTGACACTTCTTTTGAGGAAAAGAAGAGGAAGAGGTCGAGGTCGAAGAAGTTCAGTAAGGCCAGTTGTAGTTGTAAGGAAAAGGCTCCAAACGACACCAATCTTTGTGGGGTGTGCGTTTACAGCACCCAAGTGGACTGGACTTCAGCCACTATCCCATTTTTCATTCCCCCCCCCCCCCCCCCCGGGCTGGTGCACAGGCCTGAAACTGTGACTCTGGTTTCTATGACTATCCTTAGGGGTCAAAACAGATCAGGATAGGGTAGGATACTTGCCTTTGCCTGAAGGCATGCTAGCTTTTTCTTCAAGAATATAGCAAATTTAGTAAAAATATTAAGAAGCTCACTATTATCAATGCCAGAAAGCTTGATAATAGTGCGATTTACATCATTATCCTCACTAAAAGTTACTTTTCTTTTAATCTTTGGAGTCTTTCACGTGCAAGTGGTCAGCCACAAGTTACGTATAAATATTGCTCTATAAAAAGGACTGGCAAGACGCCACATTCATCTCGGTGTTTGTTCAAATTACACTACCCTCTCTAAATGTGATACAAATAGAATGCAGATCTTTAACACCCAGTGCTTAGCATATTAAATCCATCAGAGTACATCCTATATTAATTTGCAACTGTAAGCTAGTAAAGATGTAAATAACTCCTTAAAACACAAAATACCTGTCGGGATTGGGTGGTAGAACCCTTGCTCGTTCATCTCCAAAATGATGAGTTGGCTTAAAACCGTTGTTGATATGATACCCAAGCAGTTTCATCGCCATACACCACCAGATAGGGATATTATTTCAGTACTCTACTAGAGGGGTAATACAATTGCAGTGAAAGAATACGGGAAATATGTAGATTCTAGAGAAGTTGGCATTTAACCTGCTTTTTGGATGCTAGGGTAGTATGGAAATATTAAATTTCATTATTAAAATTAAATTTTTCAAAATATGAAATGGTCTGACAACAAACTTTGAAGGTTATCATTATGATAATTTCTCTTCATAATGATAATTCCTTCTCCTTCTTGTGTTCTTTATGTAACAATGTCCTTGTTTTCCCTAATACTGTACTGTACTGTATATTGATATATTCCTTTTTACTCTACATAAATCTCTTGCCTTGATTTCCTCATGAGTTATTTTCTAATTACAGACCCAGGAAAGCCATGATGAGGAAAACAGTGCAGAAAAAGAGGTATGTATGTTTGACTAGTTTTCAGCCTGTGTTTATTCTATATTGAATGGATTTCACGTACCATAAATGACAGGTACCGTTTGAGTGACTAATTGTAATTTAGGAACTGACAATTAACTGAGGTTTTTTATTTTCTTTTATTATTATTGTGCCTAATTTCACTATCTGTTTAATATTATTTGTACTTTATGCATACTCCAAGGAGGGGGAAGATGTAATGTTCAAGGTAATATTGTACTTGTATTTACTGAATTAAGAATTGGATTGTCTCTAATTATGTGTGATGGACTTGAAATGGCTACTAATTTAAGATGAAGAGTGAGTGGTTGTGTCCCATCTTTGATTTGTACAGATTTACCTGGGGAGGACTGAGAGCTGTAATGGTGAATCTGGTTCCTTAATTAAGAATTAGATAAAAGTTTCATTGTATGGTAGGATTCTGAGCTTCATTTAGTATTTGGTTTCAGTTTTCTAAGATACGATAGGTCAGATGTCTGTCAGCTAATTATGTTGTTTATGATAGCTACATTTTAATATTTAATGCTTTTTTAATTTTTTTTCGTTTGTGATGTGTGGTTTCCAGCTTAAGCGAGTATCAAAGATTTAAGCAAAAAATTGTACTGTTTATTTTGGTTTGCAGTTATCTGAAAAAATGTTAATTTTTAATCCATTATCATAATTCATAAGCCATCAGATGTCTAAAAACTTGACTATGTGCTGTTGTTTTCTCTGCAATAGTTATTTGTCTCTGTTCTAATCCCCTTTGAAACAGGTCTTTTAAATGGCTTAACGGATTGAGAGTGAAGTTATTTCTCTGATTCATACTAGGTAGGAAGGGTGAAATTAATTGATTTTTTATAACTTCTTGAGGATACTATACTTTTATGTTGGCTCTTTCTTAAAAAATCTTCAAAACCTCCCTACCCTTAACTTTACTTCCATATTCATGATACCTAGCATCCCTGAATTTCCTTAATGGGATTTCTTTATTTAGTCCTGAGATTTCTTAGCACTCTACTGTAGGATTCTAATTTTTTCACACAAATACGTTTGCAAGTTATGGCACATTATTTTGTGCAAGGGTTTCCCAGGATTCATAGACCACTCGTGGAGTGCCATTGTTCTTAAGTAATTTTTGATCCTTTCAGTTTTTAGTCATCAAAAGTATGCTGAAGAAATATAATACTGTCATTCCTCCTTCATAAAAAAATTATCTGTCGTCTGTGAGGCAAAGTGGTTTGTATGCAAAATTCCAAGTATGGCCATTTTTATGCTTTGTAAATGCACTCAGCTTATATCATTGGAGATCGATTCATCCAAGTATACCTCTTCCAACTCAATAAATCCTGTAAGAGAAAATAAAGGATAGATTTGGTATGGGACCTCTTATAGTTTGAGGTCTCACCAAACAAAAGGCTTAATTTCACTTTTACTTTTAAGTAAGAAGTCTGCTTTTACTTGAGCTTTTAATTTTCCAATGTAGATTTGTTTTTATATTGTACATTCGTAGACTAATTTCTTCATTTGAGGAAATTGTAGTTCATGAATTGCTCTCATATTTCCTGTTCATACATTAAAACCAAATTTTTTGAATTCTGCTTATAAAATAGACATAAAAAAAGAATCCAAATAATTGAGAAAGGATTGAAATTTTAAATATAAAGAGTTTTCTTGAGTAGATTTAGTTTTCTGCAAGGAAGTAATAATGTATAAAAGAACTATGTTCTTTAAAATATTTGTATCCCCCTCCCGTTGAGTAGGTTTGATCAGAATCTATACAGCAGTTTGGATGGTTACTGTTTAAATACCACGGAGGGAAGGTCTTAATGTTCTAGTTTTCTAATTTGATATATGGAATGTCCTGCAGATGTAAAAAAGAAAAAAGATTGGTAGGGTTTTGTCTTAAGATACATATTTGGAACTTATGTTCTATTTTTTATTTTTTGTGTCCCATTTTGTTTGTTTTGCATAATAATTTTACTAAAATGTTGAAAATATTTTATATTATCTTATAACTATCAAGTTTTAAATATTTAACTTAGCCGGTGAATATATAATAGATGCAACTCTGCGGCTCGACAGAAAACACACTCAAAGAACTCGCGAGCGATCGCTATGAAGGTTGCGGGTGTGCCCACCAGCGCCAACTGTCGGCCAGATACCACTCTTGCATGTAAACAAACCCTTCAATTCTTCTCTGTCGACGTTGACGACAAGACGTATTCATACTCGCTGTAGAACCTGGAGTTTTCTCAACATATTTGGTGAAGTACTTCATTTTGGTTTGAGCTTTCGCAGTGCAGGTGTTTTTCCTCAACATAAACTCTTGAACTCTTTATTGAATCAGATTATTTGTTGATGACTTGGATTGTTTTTGGAATTTTCTTTGACTAATTCAAAATGGCTGACCCTTCTCAAGTACCTAGATTTCGAAAGTGTAATGCTAGGGACTGTAATAGGCGTCTTCCAAAGGCTTCTCTCGACCCACATACTGTTTGTTCCAATTGTCGGGGTAAAACCTGTCAATTGGGAGATCCGTGTGAGGAATGCGTGGGCCTTTCGCAATTCGATTGGCTCGAATACGATAAATATGCACGTAGACTAGAGAGAGATAGGGTAAGGAGGAGTTCATCTAGGTCTGTAGATTTTTCCTCTCCACATGCCCCTGAACCTAATCCTTCCCCTGTAGTGGTTGTTCCTAACCCCCCTTCTAGAACTCAGGAACCGTCTATGCAAGACATGTTACGTGCTATTCATGCCTTGGGGGAAAGAGTTGAAGCGTTAGCAACTGATCGTAATCAACTCATGGCTGACGTGAAGGAACTTAAGTGTCATAGTGCCACGGCGGAAAGTGGGAAAGTGATTAGTGCGCAAAGTGTTGTGAACAGTGTTGCGACCGAGGGTTCGTCTGTTCGTGCCTGTCGTTCACCTAGTCCAGGACCTCTTGCAAGGTCCCAAGCCCAGGGGAGAAGTAATGTCGTACGACTTATGGGTTCGAGAGGCCTTGATCAGCGACCAGACGTTCCCTCTATGGTATCAGGCGCATCTCACCAAGATCGCCCCTACCATAAGACAAGAGAGCCCATTTTTTCCTCGTCTTCCGAAGGCTTTTCACACAAGAAACCGTGGAGCAAGGTTTCTAGGCCTTTTAAACGGAAGTCGGTCCCTTCAGGACAGGTCCAACGTCCTGGATGTAGTCATTGGGACAGTTCGGACCCGTTGCGGTCATCGGATGACTGCTCGCCGCCTAAGCAAGGCAAAGTTGTGCCGTCTCAGACGCTAACCCCGTCGGTTACCGCACCCATTCCCGTGGACCCAAAATGGGTTATACTGCAGGACATGCAGTCTAAGCTTGCGTCCCTTATGGAAGACTACAATGCCGATAAGGTTTCCGTTGAGCCTAACCGTTTATCTCATCGAGATCCTGGCCTTCAGCCACCCAAACGTTCATTTGTGCGTCCTGTTGACGCTGGTGTAGCCAAGTCACGTCAAGCAGTTGGGGTAGAACCACACTCGATGCGATCTCGTGTGGATTTTCAGCCGCATGTGGACGTTAGGCAACTTGCTGATGCGCCTGGTGACGTTCAGGACGTTCGCCAACCATCGGAGTTGACTTGTTTTGACGCTGAGCGTCAACTTCCGCAATCTAGAGTTGTTTTGACTGCTCAGACTAGGTGGTCTAAGCAGTCTCGGGTGGACGCTGTGCGTCCTCACGCACCTGTTGTTGTTGACAGTTCCCAGACTGTCAAGCAGTTACAGGACGCTGCGTCCTGGTCCGCCACTTATGCACCAGTGCGGGTGGACACTGCGTGTCAAGCATTGCCAACCCCTTTGCTTGTTTCTCATCAGTTGTCAGATGAGGAACTTTCGGATGAGGACGTTGCTGACCCTCAGCCTGAGGATCATCCTTCAGATATTGATGAACCAAGAGCAGTTCCGCCATCTATGGACTTTAAGAAAGTCATGCTCATTTTTAAAGAGTTGTTTCCCGAACACTTTGTCTCTGTGGCTCCTCGTTCGCCGCCGTCTGAGTTTGTTTTAGGCGTACCTGCTGACATGCCAGCCTTTACAAAACTTGTTCTCTCTCGCTCATCCAAGAGAGCTTTACGGCTATTAGGCGATTGGTTGGAAACCAAGAGGAGTTTAGGGAAGACGGCCTTTGCCTTCCCACCATCTAAACTCTCGTCTAGATCGAGCGTCTGGTATGCCACGGGAGAAGTTCTCGGCTTGGGAGTCCCTGCCTCTGCCCAGGGCGACTTCTCAAGCCTTGTAGACTCTCCCCGCCGCCTAGCCATGAGACGCTCGAAGATTAGTTGGTCATCCTCGGACCTTGACCATCTACTGAAAGGCATTTTTAGAGCTTTTGAAGTTTTCAACTTCCTTGACTGGTGTTTGGGAGCCTTGAGTAGGAAAATCTCATCGGCTGATAGAGATGTCTCCTTACTCATTATGTCCTGCATGGATAAAGCCATCCGCGATGGATCCAATGAGCTCTCCTCCTCGTTTACTTCAGGAGTCCTTAAGAAGCGAGAGTCTCTTTGCTCTTTTCTGTCGGCAGGAGTTACTCCCTGTCAAAGATCTGAGCTACTCTTTGCCCCCTTATCGAAGTTTTTGTTCCCTGAACTTTTGGTTAAGGACATAGCTTTGTCACTCGTGCAGAAGGACACCCATTACTTGGTAGCGTCCTCTGCTCGCAAAGGGACTCCTTCGACTTCCTTTTCTGCTAGACCAAGGATAGACACTCCAGCGTCCAGGTTTATTCCGCCCTTTCGTGGCAGAGCTCCCAGCAGGGGAAGTACTCGTGCCGAAGGAAAGAGAGGAAAGAGGAAAGGAGCCAAGTCCTCACGTGGCAGAGTCTGACTGCCCGCAGCTTCAGACAGCAGTAGGTGCTAGACTCAAGAACTTCTGGCGAGCCTGGGAGAAGAGAGGCGCAGACCAACAGTCTGTGAGGTCGCTCAGAGAGGGGTACAAAATTCCATTTGTACACAAACCTCCTCTAGTGACTTCCCCATCGATCTCTCTCCCAGGTACCGAGAGGAAGAAAAGAGACAAGCCCTGAAACTGGAAGTGTCTCTTTTGCTAGAGAAGGGAGCGGTGGTCAAAGTCTCGGACCTTCAATCACCGGGGTTTTACAACCGTGTCTTCCTAGTACCGAAGAAGACAGGAGGTTGGAGACCGGTGCTAGACGTCAGTGCTCTGAACGTCTTTGTCACGAAGACAAAGTTCACCATGGAGACCACGAAATCAGTCTTAGCAGCGGTCAGAAAGGGAGACTGGATGGTCTCTCTCGACCTAAGAGACGCATACTTCCACATCCCCATTCACTCAGATTCCCAACCTTTTCTGAGGTTTGTTTTCGACAATGTGGTGTACCAGTTTCAGGCCCTGTGCTTTGGCCTAAGTCCTGCTCCTCTCGTGTTTACGAGGCTTATGAGGAATGTGGCAAAATTCCTCCATTTATCGGGAATCCGAGCCTCCCTTTACTTGGACGACTGGCTTCTCAGAGCCTCGTCCAGTCATCGCTGTCTGAAGGATCTCAATTGGACATTGGATCTGACCAAGGAATTGGGACTTTTGGTCAACATGGAAAAGTCACAGCTGATTCCATCCCAAACTATACTGTATTTAGGGATGGAGATTCGCAGTCCAGTTTTTCGGGCTTTTCCGTCTGCCCCCCGAATAGATCAAGCCCTGCTCGTAATCCAAAGGATGTTGAAGAGAGAACGTTGCTCAGTCAGGAATTGGATGAGTCTAGTAGGAACTCTATCATCCCTGGAGCAGTTTGTCTCGCTAGGAAGGCTACACCTCCGACCTCTCCAGTTCCATCTAGCTTTTCACTGGAAAAAGGACAAGACGCTAGAGGCGGTCTCAATCCCGATTTCCGAAACAGTAAAGGCATGCCTGAATTGGTGGAAAGACAATATCAGTCTAAGAGAGGGACTTCCCCTAGCAGTTCAGAAACCAAACCACGTTCTATTCTCAGACGCATCGGATTTGGGTTGGGGTGCGACCCTGGACGGTCGGGAATGCTCAGGTCTGTGGACCTCAAGTCAGAGGAGCATGCACATCAACGGCAAGGAGCTTTTGGAAGTCCACCTGGCCTTGATGAACTTCGAGAGTCTCCTTCGAAACAAAGTGGTGGAGATCAACTCGGACAATACCACAGCCTTGGCTTACATTTCCAAGCAAGGAGGCACCCACTCCCTGACACTGTACGAGATCGCAAGGGACCTGCTCATTTGGTCAAGAGATCGAGGCATCTCCCTGGTAACGAGGTTTATCCAGGGCGACTTGAATGTCTTAGCAGATTGCCTCAGTCGGAGGGGTCAGGTAATTCCTACAGAATGGACCCTCCACAAGGACGTGTGCAAGAGGCTTTGGGCGACTTGGGGTCAACCCACCATAGACCTCTTTGCCACCTCGATGACCAAGAGGCTTCCAATCTATTGCTCTCCAGTCCCAGACCCAGCAGCAATACATATAGATGCTTTTCTCCTAGATTGGTCTCACCTAGACCTATATGCATTCCCACCATTCAAGATTGTCAACAAGGTACTGCAGAAATTCGCCTCTCACGAAGGGACAAGGTTGACGTTAGTTGCTCCCCTCTGGCCCGCGAGAGAATGGTTCACCGAGGTACTTCGATGGCTGGTAGACTTTCCAAGAAGTCTTCCTCTGAGAGTAGACCTGTTACGTCAGCCCCACGTAAAGAAGGTACACCAAGGCCTCCACGCTCTTCGTCTGACTGCCTTCAGACTATCGAAAGACTCTCTAGAGCTAGAGGCTTTTCGAAGGAGGCAGCCAGTGCGATTGCAAGAGCGAGGAGAGCTTCTACCATTAGAGTTTACCAATCGAAGTGGGAAATCTTCCGAGACTGGTGCAAGTCAGTATCTGTATCCTCGTCCAGTACCTCTGTAGCCCAAATCGCTGATTTTCTCTTATACCTGAGAAGGGTTCGCTCCCTTTCAGCTCCCACTATCAAGGGCTACAGGAGCATGTTGGCTTCGGTCTTCCGGCATAGAGGCTTAGATCTTTCCAACAATAAAGATCTACAAGATCTCCTTAAGTCTTTTGAAACCTCTAAGGAACGTCGTTTGGCTACTCCTGGATGGAACTTAGACGTGGTCCTAAGGTTCCTCATGTCAGACAGGTTTGAGCCTTTACATTCAGCCTCCCTGAAGGATCTCACTCTTAAGACTCTTTTCCTGGTGTGCTTGGCCTCGGCTAAAAGAGTCAGTGAGCTTCCTGCCTTCAGCAAGAACATCGGTTTTTCGACAGAAAAAGCCACTTGTTCTCTTCAACTTGGTTTCCTGGCCAAGAATGAACTGCCTTCTCGTCCTTGGCCTAAATCTTTTGATATTCCTAGCTTATCAGAGATCGTAGGCAACGAACTAGAGAGAGTATTATGTCCCGTTAGAGCTCTTAAGTTCTATTTAGCTCGTACTAAGCCTTTACGAGGTAAATCTGAAGCGTTATGGTGTTCGGTTAAGAAACCATCCTTACCTATGTCAAAGAATGCTTTTTCATATTTTATCAGATTTTTAATACGAGAAGCCCATTCCCACTTGAGTGAGGAAGACCGATCTTTGCTTAAGGTTAAGACGCACGAGATTAGAGCTATAGCAACCTCCGTGGCCTTCAAGCAAAATAGATCTCTGCAAAGTATCATGGACGCGACCTTTTGGAGAAGCAAGTCAGTGTTCGCGTCATTTTACTTGAAAGATGTCCAGACTCTTTACGAGGACTGCAACACACTGGGTCCATTCGTAGCAGCGAGTGCAGTAGTGGGTGAGGGTTCTACCACTACACTTCCCTAATTCCAATATCCTTTTAATCTGTCTCTTGAAATGTTTTTAATATTGTTTTATGGGTTGTTCGGAAGGCTAAGAAGCCTTTCGCATCCTGGTTGATTTGGCGGGTGGTCAAAGTCATTTCTTGAGAGCGCCCAGATTAGGGGTTTGATGAGGTCTTGTTGTATGGGTTGCAGCCCTTGATACTTCAGCTCCTGGGAGTCTTTCAGCATCCTAAGAGGATCGCTGGGCTCCGTGAGGAAGACAGACTTACAAGGCAGAGTAATCGTCCAAGTCAACTTCCTTACCAGGTACCTATATATTTTGGTTTTGTTATATTGATAACTGTCAAAAAAACTCTTAGCTTATACGCTGTAAACTTAATTAACTCTGGTCTCTACCCACCGCCTTGGGTGTGAATCAGCTATTATATATTCACCGGCTAAGTTAAATATTTAAAAATGATATTTTAATTATAAAATAAATTTTTGAATATACTTACCCGGTGAATATATAAATTAAAGACCCTCTCTTCCTCCCCAATAGAGACGCAGCGGGACGAGAAGAATTGAAGGGTTTGTTTACATGCAAGAGTTGTATCTGGCCGACAGTTGGCGCTGGTGGGCACACCCGCAACCTTCATAGCGATCGCTCGCGAGTTTTTTGAGTGTGTTTTCTGTCGAGCCGCAGAGTTGCAGCTATTATATATTCACCGGGTAAGTATATTCAAAAATTTATTTTATAATTAAAATATCATTTTTTCAAATATCCAAGACAGATTGCTTTTCTTTCCTAAATTGTGAAGATAGTATGAAAGAATTCTGTGAAAAAGAATGCTGTGAAAAATCTCAGAGAAGGCCTACACTAAAAACTTATGTTTGAGGAACTTAGAAGTTTTTTTGGTTAAGACTGTACCTACCATGATATTTGCCAAAACCACAGGCATCCTTATGTCAAGTTTTGCTATACGTGATTCTGGTGTTTGTCTACAACCGTATTTTAAATAAATTTTAGGCAATTTGTTTAGTTTCTTCAAAACGCATAATGGTTTAACCTACTGTGGAGCATATACAGTAAATTTGGTTTGCAGAGGTGAAATTAACATTTATTTCTGTATATAACTCTTTAGGGTCTTTTAATCTTATGTTTTTTGTTTTGAGTTTGTTGTATGGTTTATGCTATTAATAGCTTGTTTTCTTAGTACCAGTGTGATAGAGTAGTGCATAACAGAGTTCTGTCATGAGTATTTGTTTACTTGATTTTCTTTGTGAATCTGTTTAACCATTCATCAAAATAGTTAACCCCTTTTTCTCACATCAATTTACTACCACAGCAAGCTGCACATATGGAAAAGCTGATGCAAAACATGGCTGTCGCAGAAAGTTCTGAGGTAAGGTGTTAGTTTTGTATTTTATATATTCATTCATTATTGATGCTCTATTAGCCTTGATCCATAAGTCTTTAATAAAACTTTGCTTTTTATGATTTACAGTTCATAAAAAATCATAACTGACCATTTATATTTCTAGATTATTTTTCCTAAAAAATAAAAAAAAAATGATTGTAGCATGTCTTGATTGGAAATAGGATGAAGGAGTAATGTAGAGAGGTAGAATTGGTTTTGGTTATTCTGATATGCAATGGATTTGTTGGAAAAGATAAATCTGTTGAAAAAATATGAAAAAATTTGACTACAGGTATTGATATATTTCTTTTTGTTTAAGGGGGCCGGCTAGCTAATGCCGTTTTTTAAGGACAGGACTTTGACATTCATACCACTTAATGGGGTGACTTAAGACATCTCCAAACTGCATAGGATTTTTGCCTCTGACCTTCAGTTTTGTGACGCCCGGGTGATTTATCCTGAAAATTAGTGTTTTTCAAATTCTATTTCCTCCTTTGATACTTGATATTAAGACCTGGGATTACTACTTTATATAGACCTGATGTAGACCTGTCTTTTTTGCTAGATATGAATTTTTTCATTATGGTAAAAGAATTAACCCTATAAATCAGGGGAAAAAAGTAAGAAATGAATGTATTTGAGAAAGTGAAGTGTTACTACTCAAATATAGGATAGTATTTGAGTGACAGGATTTCCCAAGAAATAAAGTTAAGAGTTAGATTTTAATATGGGAAGTGGCATAGAGGCAAAAATGGCTCAAAGCCGTTTGCATTTATGAACATAAATATTTTAGAAACTACATCAGAACTAGAGATCAAGCTCTGCCTTTGAAATGATCAATCCACCTTAGCAAGTTTCAGTAGCCTTGGATGGTGGATGTATTAATGCAGCCATTGGACAATATGGAGGCTTTGCACATAATTTCGGACATCTCTAAAGAATGATGCTCACTCTGATTATTATGTCATAAAAGTAAAAATCAAATGAACAGTATAATTATGAAAAAATTAAGCTTTTAACTAGATTTTATGTTTTATGGCAAATGAAATGGTGGTGTAAGCTGTTGATTTTGTATTACAAATTTTATTTTGTTATTTATTTTTTAGATTTACATTAGATTTTATGGAAAATCTTTTTTTTTCATTTTCAGAAAGGGAGTTTACTTTCCTAAACAAATGAGAGACATTGTTGTGTAGTTTTAAGTGGTTCAATAACTTTGATTTTATTTTTCAGGGAAAACTAAATGCACAGCATGTGGGAACTATCATCAGTGGAAGGGCTAAGGAAATAGCAGTTACTTCGAAACATTATATGGAACTTCAAGAACAGATGACGGTAAAACTTATGTCTACATACTACAATATTTACAAAAGCTTTTGATTTACCTGTACTTTGCTGTCCATTAAAATGCAGTGTTAGCTGAGACCAGGGTTTTAAGCATAAGAATTATTTGGTCTCCCATTTACGATAGTATTCCCCACTACAAACATTATTTGCTCACTACTTCATCAACCCCCATAGGTATGTTTTGATCCCAAGTATAAGTTCTGGTTATAATTTAGTTACCCTTTAGTGTATTTCTTCACCCTTACACAAGTCTTCAACTTCTCTAATCTTATATCCTCCACAGTACTCTCTGCTTCTCTGATCTGTAGTTATCTGGCCTGAACTGCATCCCTGCTTGATATCTTGAGGAATTTGTGAATGTAGTGGTTCCTGTGATTTGTTATCTGTTTTGGTTACTAGCCAATTTTGATATTTTCTTTTATCAAAACTACTTTTTTCCTCCCTAATTTTTATCCAGTTCTAGGTTCAATAAAGATATTAGGCTGCCTGTGTTTTGTACATTGCATCTTATTACAGATAAGAAAGCTGAGGGGGCAGACTCATTTGTTTAATAGTAATTGATAACTAAATGAACTTCTGAATGTGATGTTAGTGTGGGATTTTACAATTACGAAAAACTATCTCTTAGTCCTATCTTTATCTATTGATGGCAGCAGTTTAGATGGAATACTGGGTAAATTCACACTTAATGAACACTGAACATCAATTTATAGCCATTTAATGATGAAGATCTTCTCAAAGCAAAATGCCAAGTATGCAAATATTATTATATTCCAGCTCCTCTTGCCATTTAAGTTTTATTAAACAAGGTTCATATAATTAAACATCTTGCTATTTTAGTTGTAATTTATTAGTTTAGGAAGAGAATTATTTCATACCTTGTACTAGTTATATCATACATGATCTGTTGACTAAGTGATTGCACAATGTTCTTGCTTATAACTGAACTATAGAAAGAATTGGTTCAAATTTTAGTTATGAGGGCAATAACAAGCATTGATATAAAGATTATCTATCAAGGTAAAAACTTTCAACTTTAATATTTTTCTATACCCAAATATTTCTCTATACCCATTATTAGGATATAGAAATGGGACTTGGTATTTCCCGTAGACTATTTTATGATAAAAATAAGTCTATTACATTATTCCTAAGTTTCTCTTTTCCTCTATTTATAGTTTTATAGTTGAAGAATCTACTGCCCCTGCGATTTTAAAACCCAAATCATTACATCAAATTTAATCTTATTGTTTTGCTCATCTTCTAAGTGGTTCTATATTCTTAACAGGTTAGGTATTTTTTAATGCATGACATTATTGAATTTTTTTTTTGACTTTCAGACCCAAAACTAATACTGTACTGTTTTTTATATTTGTATGATATATTTAGTGTGGTTTGGGTGGATGGATGGAGTGAAGAAAGCTCTGGGTGATAGGAGAATAGATGTGAGAGAGGCAAGAGAGCGTGCTAGAAGTAGGAATGAATGGCGAGCGATTGTGACGCAGTTCCGGTAGGCCCTGCTGCTGCCTCCAATGCCTTAGATGACCGCGGAGGTAGCAGCAGTAGGGGATTCAGCATTATGAAGCGTCATCTGTGGTGGATAATGCGGGAGGGTGGGCTGTGGCACCCTAGCAGTACCAGCTGAACTCGGTTGAGTCCCTTGTTAGGCTGGAGGAACGTAGAGAGTAGAGGTCCCCTTTTTTGTTTTGTTTCATTTGTTGATGTCGGCTACCCCCCAAAATTGGGGGAAGGCCTTGGTATATGTATGTATGTATGTATTTAGTGTAAATTTTATAATTGTTCCGTAACCGAAATACAAACCACGCTATTTACAAAGGGTATTACTTTTAGCGTAGCTGAAATGGCGAGCCATTAGAATTTAACGAGGGTGTATTACCCCCGCGCTAGTTAGCGGGGGGGTAGGGGAGTGGTAGCTAGCTACCCCTCCTCCCCCTCACACACAGGTGAATACTCACTTTCACTTTTGGCTCGGACTGTGACAGACGTCTCTGTCTTGGTCCTCGCTTGGCAGCCATTGTCTGTTTTGTCTTTACTTAATCGCTTACTTTTCTTTTACTCAATATATATGTAAACATGTTTTCATGTTTGTATATATATTTGAGTATAGAAATAAGTAAGTTTCCTTTTCAGATGTGTGTGTGTAGTGTACGATATCTACGTGGAGGCCTCGGCAGTTAGGCCACCACGGCCTAATTTTATGGGTTGCGATCGAGTTTGACTTCGGTCTTTCTCTCTCTCTCTCTCTTGAGGTCGTTCACCCTTTTACTATGTTTTACTACGCCCTTGTAGCTTCCTTCCCGTGTGGGTGGGGTTGCTACGCCGTACATTTTGTCTCAATTAGTTTATGAATCTAATTGTAGTTGTTAATTTTTCAGCTTGTAGAACGATTCCTTTCGGGGTTTTCGTTTTTTCTTTAGTGTTCATTCATTTTTAAATTACATAATTACATAGTTACATAATTATAATTGTTATAATTCTGTTTTGGTTACAGCTCTCCTTCCGCGAGTGTAAGTGGTTGTGAGGGCACGTGCCTGTTGTGTAATTCTTGTTCCTTTTCCTCGGGATTCCTCTTCGGAGCCTTCCCGGGGGAATGAATGTGTACTAATATTATTTGTTTTATTTTTTTACAGTTACCGATCTAGTTCGTTTCTGTAATATAGCAACGGTGTGAGCTGTCTGGTTGAGTCCTGGGGATTCGGCTGTTGCTGCCTCCCCCCTTGTATTGTCGTCAGGGGCGTGTCTCCTTCTACTGGTAGTACTCCCGTGTCGACGGACAGCTCTCCAGTTCATTTTAGAACAGTCAGGAGGCTTGCCTCCTTGGGCGGATAACTTTCCTTCCGAGGGAAGTTTTTTCCTGTCCAGGCTTGAGCTTTTCCTCTTTTGGGGGGTTCTTCTCTTGCCTTTTTTTCGTGCGACTATGCTCTTGGTGCTGAGCGGTCGCACCTGCAGTTTCGCTCAAGGGGCTGGGCAACTGCAGGAGCTCCTCTTCGGAGGATTGCCCCTCTTAGGTCACTGGCTGACCAGTCTCTTCCACGAAGTGTTTCTCTTTCGTTCGCGAGAGAGTACACTCATAGAGACTCCTCTTCGGAGGTTTCTTCTGTTGCTGTTGCTGTTGGCCTCCCTCGCCGTAAGGCCCTCCGTCCGCCTCGTCGTAAGGGCCTCTCATCTCCCTATAAGGGTGCTTGAGGCGCCTTTTTGAATCTCCGTTTGCAGCCTACAACTTCTTTTTCTCGATCTTCCGTCTTGGTGCAGATGGACAGCAGTCTAATCTCGTCTTCCGACGGGCAACGGTCTTCCCGACGGACAACGGTCTTCCCGACGGACAGCGGTCTTCCGACGGACATCAGTCTCCCGGCGGACAACGATCCCTTCGGGGCAAAGGGTTGCCCCCACGGGGGTTCTTCCCTTGCGTGTCAGGGTTTCCCTGCGCGCCCTTCTGTTCGTCAGCGCTCTCCTGTTCGTCAGCGCTCTCCTGTTCGTCAGCGCTTTCAAGATGATCTTCCCTGTGGTTCCTGTTACGTGCCCTGTGCGCCCACGTTCGCCCTCGCGATCTAGAACTTCGGTTCAGGTCGGGGTCAAGGACTCTTCTTCTTTGCGCAGGCTTCCACGCGTAGCCTTCTGCTCGTCAGCGATCATCAGCTCGTCAGCGATCATCAGCTCGTCAGCGATCATCAGCTCGCCAGCGATCGTCAGCTCGTCAGCGATCATCAGCTCGCCAGCGATCTCCAGATCGCCCACGTGTGTTACAGCTGGCACGCCAACGTTCTCCAACACTTCTGAAGGAACATGGTTCGCCAGCTACTAGCTCAACTGCGGATGCTGATCGCCATCGCGCGACCCTCAACTGCAGATGCTGACCGCCATCGCGCGACCCTCAACTGCAGATGCTGACCGCCATCGCGCGACCCTCAACTGCAGATGCTGACCGCCATCGCGCGACCCTCAACTGCAGATGCTGACCGCCATCGCGCGACCCTCAACTGCAGATGCTGACCGCCATCGCGCGACCCTCAACTGCAGATGCTGACCGCCATCGCGCGACCCTCAACTGCAGATGCTGACCGCCATCGCGCGACCCTCAACTGCAGATGCTGACCGCCATCGCGCGACCCTCAACTGCAGATGCTGATCGCGCCATCGCACAACCCTGAACGATTGCCCGCTTACGCATGCTGCTCCTCATCGCACCACCCTGAACGATCGCCCTCCTGCAGATGCTGATCACCATCGCACCCTTTCACGCGATCATTTACCTGCGCATGCTGCTCGCCATCGCACAACCCTAAACGATTGCCCGCTTACGCATGCTGCTCCTCATCGCACAACCCTGAACGATCGCCCTCCTGCAGATGCTGATCACCATCGCACCCTTTCACGCGATCATTCACCTGCGCATGCTGCTCGCCATCGCACAACCCTGAACGATTGGCCGCTTACGCATGCTGCTCCTCATCGCACCACCCTGAACGATCGCCCTCCTGCAGATGCTGATCACCATCGCACCCTTTCACGCGATCATTCACCTGCGCATGCTGCTCGCCATCGCACAACCCTGCACGACAGCCCGCTTACGCATGCTGCTCCTCATCGCACAACCCTGAACGCTCGCCCTCTTGCGGATGCTGATCACCATCGCACCCTATCACGCGATCATTCACCTACACATGCTGCTCGCCATCGCTTACCGCCAGCGATCTTCTTCACCTACGCGGCAGCACGATCCCTCGCCGTCACGCCCATTCCCCTGCGCGCCCGCGCGATCGCTCGCCTGCGCGCCCGCGCGATCGCTCGCCTGCGCGCCCGCGCGATCGCTCGCCGGCGCGCCCGCGCGATCGCTCGCCTGCGCGCCCTCGCGACCGCTCGCCTGCGCGCCCGCGCGACCACTCGCCTGTGCGCCCGCGCGACCATTCGCCTTTGCGCGACCGTTCGCCCTCGCGCGACCATAGTTCGCGGCGAATTCCACAGCCGGTGGTAGCAGCAGGGACGCGTGCTCCTAGGCGGCACTCGGGATCACCTCCATCCAAGCACAGGTTGGTAGTGCAGGACGAAGACAGGTCAGTACAGCATTCTTCCCACCTTCTTTTCAGGCAGGAACCGTCGTGTCCTCTTCAAAGGATCGCCCGATCCCTTTCACCTTAGCGAGGATTTCGGACTCTGTGTCCTTGGAGCAGCAGACATGGTTTGATCCGCTGGCACGGGCGTTAATGAGGGTTATGAAACCAGCACTCACCGGCCAGGGTAACAAACCAGCGGCTGTCTCTCCTACGCTGAAGAGAAAGAGAGGAGTGGACTTCGTGGTGACTTCCCCCAGGGCGAAGTTGGTTCCCAAGAGGTCGGTCTCGAGGGTCCCCTCTCCTGCACGAGTACTCTCTCCTTCTCCCGCCCTGGAAGGATTTTTGGCGGGGGGGCTTTCCGTTGAAGATTTCTCCATCGGACAAGGGGTGACTGCTTACCTCTTCCTCTGGGAGCTTACCAGGTTCTTTCCCTCCTCGGTTACGGCCCGAGGTTTGGTTCAAGGAAGCTACAGGAAGATCAAGGGTACTTTCCTCCTCTCGAGCTCAGGCACCTTGGCCTTTCGTCGTTAAGTATCTACTTGCGGACAAGCTCGATGTTTTACCATCTGGACGCACTGACTGAAGGCTTCCTTCGGGTGTCTCATCTGTGGAGGTCAACGACCTCAGACACCCTTCCATCCTTGAGAAGAGTTTTGTCTTTGCCCAAGGACAGAGACTTAAACATCTGCTGTGCGGAGTAAATCGACTTCCGGTTTCACTCCTCCAAGGCGCTTTCTTCCAGACTCTGCAGGGCTCCAGCTCCCTTTTCTTTCAACCACGTCGGCCTAAGTTATCGGCTACGACAACTGGGACAAGGTGTCCAATTGCAGTTTCCTCCTGTCAGGAACAGATGGCACGGGAGACTCCCCCGGGGGGGCATAGTCCTAAAAGGAGTTCACGAACTCTAGGATTGCAGGTTTTTTCGCTGGGAGGATGCTTAAGGTTACTCATCCGAATGACAGCTTCCCGATGCCCATTCCCGCACAATCTCTGTGAGTAGCCAAGGATATCGCGCCTGCCGTCTCTGTCAGCGAATTCAGTGTCTCTGAACCTCTATGCCATAGCATCAGCAGAGTTGCCCGGTTGGGCAGAATGATCCATACCTTAGGCGAAGGTCTTCCTTAGGATCATCGACGGCTTCACCCCCGGCCCCCTCAGTCGATCCTTTCTTGTAAGGAAGGATCTGAGAGGGGATGTCCATAGTCGACCTCTCAGCCCTGATCAAGTTTGTCGAACAAACTTCGGCCAGCGTAGACCAGCAGAATCGATCAGACTGGTAACGAGGCGACAGGACTCCTTTAACCCTGGATCGGAAGGACGGGTACTTTCAGTTTCCATTCCATCCATCTTCCAGGGTGCTCGTCGAATTCAGCCTAAACTGCAAGTATTCCTGCTTATGATGCAGTGTGGCTATCCCGCCGTGGCATAGCAGGTTTGTTTCCCCAGAGAACTCTCCCTGCCTTCCTCTTGGCCGCTCAGGTGCAGACTTCCGCCTCCTCTGCTGTTTGGAGGGCTGGTCAACTCCGGTAGGCTCGGGTTTCGACCTTCTTCAGCGCCGGGAAAAGCTTCCGAATGCTGACCATGAGTGTGGGCTCATGGTATTTTGCTTGGAGCCTTCTCTTCCTCTGCCTCAACATCTGGAGTATCTGGCCATGATATTGAGTCAACCGCCTTACCACGTTGGAAACCCCGCTTCTCGTCCGTCCAGCGAGGTTAAGCAACGTCGGCACTTGGATGGGTGACCACCTGGGGACGCCAGATTCTGTTACCACATCCTCCGAGCCTTCCTTTCGGTTGACTGTGGCAAGACTGAGGAGAGTCGCAGTACCTGTTCTCAGTCAAGCAGAGTTTTCAGCCCTACCTTGGAACGTTTCCTAGTTCTTCTTTCCTCATTGACCCGTTTATAGTCCGAACGGTCGCCTCAGGATAAGTTCCATGTGGGGCGATCCAAGTTCCGGTGGCTTCAGGCAATGTTTAACCGGACTCCCTGGCCCTATGGGACCAGCGGAACTATTAAACCTGCAATGGGTGTTGACCTATGGAGCCTCTTGATGGTAGTGGATATTCTCGTCCTTTCCCCACATTCTTGATGCGGTTCTCGGACTCGTCAAAGGAAAGGGGGGGGGGCATGTTCCGGTCCAGGCCTATGGTCAAGACCTGAAGGATACCTCTCCATCATTCAGGCAGGCTTAAGGGCCTTAGTCTGGCCCCTCTTCAGTCCTACCGCTCCTGCCAAGTCGCCCCGTTGCGTGTCGACTTCATGCTAACCAGCAGGGGACGCATTTTCACACCTTCACATCTTGCAGTAGAGATACCGGGATGATTGAGATTCTCTCAATTCCACCATCGGCTCTCTCATTCCAGGCAGGGGAATGTTTCTCTCAGACTATCCAAGCAGAGCCTCATAGAGAGAGTGTACCTAGGGGTCTTTGACCTTGGGTAACCAGCAAGTGCTGATCTGGGGGACCTGATCGCGACAGCTTGGAACCTCAAGCTTCCGCTAGTTTTCCCCCCAGTCTCAGACCCCGAGACTCTGGCAAGATGCATTCCGGTGATGGTGGGACAACTTCGACGCCTGCGTCTTCCCTCCTTTTTGTCTGCGGACAATGGGTCTCAACAAAACCAGGTTGTCTGTCAACCTTTCAATGGGAGAGCTCCACTGGGACTATGCGCAGAACGGTTTCTGGACCCTCTGCTTCCCCTGACGGAACTCCCGGGAGAGCTTCTCCCACGGCGCAGGCTACTCAAGCAACCACACTGCGACATCTCTCCCGAACCGGGGCGTCGCTTCGGCTTCATGCCTGGAGACACTACGCTTCCTCCTCTAGAAGAGACAACCCGCTACAGTCGCGGTACGGAGGTCGCGTCATCTGCGATAGTCATCCCAGGGGTCTCCCAGGCAAAGTGAAGAGTCTAAGGTGGTTGGTGCCGTGGGAGATATACCTCTTCCCGTGAGGCCTCTTCTCCAGCAATAACGGTCTTATTGCCTTTCGGCGGGAGGAAACTCCTTTCCGCTCTTGGCAATGAAGCCTGTCGCTCAGCCTTTCCCTGACCTTCAGGCTTAAAGGAATAACTTTTTCCTGCCCGCTGGATCTATTCTCGCTCATGCGAAGCTACGATCGTCCCTGCCCTAGTCGGAGGAAGACCTCCAACTTGGAGCATGGCTCGGACTTTTAGTCCTTTAAGAGATCTTCTCAAGACCCTTTTACGACAGGCCTCGGATTGTATTCCGCCTTGGGTCTTCTGCTCACTCTGGCCACGGCCAGTGTGTAAGCAATCTTCTTGGTCTCTTACTACTCCCCCCCTTTCTAAGGAAGAGGGGAAGGCAACATTCAGGCTCGCTCCTGAGTTGTTGGCTAGACTCAGAATCTGAGGGTCCCGACCCTTCGGTCCGATTCATTCAAGATTTTGAGTCTCCATTCTGTGTCTGATGTCCCAAGACCTTCTCTTTCTTGCCAGTACAGGAATCGAGAGGTTAGCGCTGGGAACAGCTGCAGTTTGGCCTCAGTTGCAGCCGATTTGGGAACACAAGGAGGACATGGGGGGAGAGTCACCAGTATACCTCTTCAGCCCGGACTCAAGGACATTCATCTCGACCTGTCTTCAGACCCTCCCCCGTCACGTCGCCCTACAGCACGATGTTGGATACATCGCAACGTCCCTCGCCTTCGAGTAATACTACTCTGTGATGCAGGTGCTACAAGCTGGAGTCTGGAAGCGTCTGATGACCTTCGCAGCCCGCTTCCTGCAGGGCGTGACCCACAGGAGTCTCGATACGTTTTCTATCGCTCTGTGGTGGCTACACAACAGCTGGTCTAACCTCAGGCTCCTTTTTGGACAGGTAGCAGAAGGTTGAGGGCATTGTTATCAGGTTTTAGTCTGCATGAACGAAAGAAGTATGTCTGGCCCTTACTTCTTTCTTCATCATCCCCTCTACGGGGAAGCAGCATCCTGGTCTCTGCATAGCTGACCTCGAACCTCTGCAGGTAAACCATGCTTCCTTGTGTTCCGAGTATTGAGTCAATACTGTCGCGTCCCCCATACCCTGACGAGGTGGTATTGGGAACGTCCTAACCCAGAGTTCCTTCTGGAACTCCAGGTCAACTGCCTAAGACGGGTCACACTTCTTCCTTCACACACAAGCTTACGTAGGCCACATGGTTCCTTGCGGTGCAAGGAACTTGTGAGGTGCAGGGACTCCTTTTCTCGAGTGCGACTCACTCGGATTCTGAGTCCCCGGGTAAAGCCAAAGCCAGTATGGCTGGGGACTTTCCACCCTTCCTAAGGGATAAGTCACCCTTTGTAAATAGCGTGGTTTGTATTTCGGTTACGGAACAAATGACAAATTCGAAGATAATTTGTATTTTTCCTAACCATACAAACCTTAGCTATTTACACATATTTGCCCGCCAGCCCTGTCCCCCAAGACAAGTCCTACCTCTAAGTGAAAGTGAGTATTCACCTGTGTGTGAGGGGGAGGAGGGGTAGCTAGCTACCACTCCCCTACCCCCCCGCTAACTAGCGCGGGGGTAATACACCCTCGTTAAATTCTAATGGCTCGCCATTTCAGCTACGCTAAAAGTAATACCCTTTGTAAATAGCTAAGGTTTGTATGGTTAGGAAAAATACAAATTATCTTCGAATTTGTCATATTTCATTGGTTTGAAAGTTTAAATAATTTTGCAGGAAGAGATTTTGGGGGACAGTGCTTCATCTCAAGCTCGGAAAATAGCAAATTTAGAGAAGCAGAAAAATGTATTGATGACCCAGCTGACGGAGGTGCAGAACAAGCAAACAAAAGCATTAACCAAGCTTGAAGAACTTAAATCGGCACTTTCAGAAAAAAGAGGAGCAAGGAACCAGTTGGAGAAAGAAATTAGTGCTTTGGCAGTTTTGGACACAAAGGAAAATAAGCAGTATGTATCTTGAATGTTTCCAAGTTTAGAAACTGCAAAACTACTCATAGCTGAGTGAAAAAATTAGTTTATTAAGTTGAACATCACCAGTGCCATATTAGTAGTAGCTAACCCCTGTACAGGGCCATCAATAATCTGGTAATGGATAATCTGGCAATTTCTTTATTATAGGAAGATTTTGGGAACCAATTTGAATTTGCTAATTACATGTTTGAGGCTTTAAGACTGCAGTGTTGTCAGTATTACAGAAGCATTTAGCTATTACTTTACTTTAATTAGATAAACCTTAGGAAAATGGTTAAATTTCATCCAGCCAAACATCATTCATTAGTTGGAAATAAAAACTAAACTAACAAAACTCTTGAATGTCTTTTGAGTTCATTCATGATACTGCTCAAAGAATGTATACAGTATGCCTGTGTACGGTACTGATGCGTAATGGCTGATACAATACTGTATTGCATAATATGAATATAAAAATAGCAATAAGCTGAGATATGACATCAAATAAACAAGAAACAATTTGAATAAAGTAGGATTAATTGATAAGAACAATTACCGAACGGTTAACTTGATTAGATCTGTTGGGAAAAAAAATTCCTCTCTCTCTCTCTCTCTCTCTCTCTCTCTCTCTCTCTCTCTCTCTCTCTCTCTCTCTCTCTCTCTCTCTCTCTCATATAATATCAGTTACTGTACTGTATTTCATATTTTAGGTTTTGACCGCATACAGTATTTCAAAGTTATTTATTTATTTATAATTATCAATTAATTAGTCTGACCATATTTTTTTTGCTCTGGCTTACATTGTTTTCTCTATTTTGAAGTGAGTCATCGTAATGGACTTTCCCATGTTACCACATAATTGAGATGCTATTCAGCCAGAAGAACAAATTTCATATCATTCGTTTCGTCTCTTTCTATAAAATCAATTATTGATGTTTTTAAATATTTAACTTAGCCGGTGAATATATAATAGCTGCAACTCTGCGGCTCGACAGAAAACACACTCAAAAAACTCGCGAGCGATCGCTGTGAAGGTTGCGGGTGTGCCCACCAGCGCCAACTGTCGGCCAGATACCACTCTTATGTAAACAAAACCTTCAATTCTTCTCTGTCGACGTTGACGACAAGACGTATCAATACACGCTGTAGAACCTGGAGTTTTCTCAACATATTTGGTGAAGTACTTCATTTTGGCTTGAGCTTTCGAAGTGCAGGTGTTTTATCTTCATCTTAAATCTTGAACTCGTTTTTGGATAGATTTAATTTTTGATGACAAAGAGAGTATGGACTTTCTTTGACTTTTAAATGGCCGACCCTTCCCTTAGACGGAAGTGTGTCTAGGCTTTTAGCAATTATCTTATCACGTTATGAATTAATTATAGATTTTCCTCTATATATTTTATATCTCAACCGCCTTTAGTAGGCCTCTTCGATTAGCTTTCCATTTATAATAAACATCAAAATAAATTTTAATGATTTGTTTATATGCGACCTTTCCTGAGAGTAGGCGGTCCTAACTTGGAAACCGAAGTTAAACAAAGTTGAGCCCTTTCAATCGTAAATAGCTTTTAAAGAGCTAATGATTTAAAACTTATTAAATGAATATTTTTTAATAGATATTTTATGAAAGATTTTCTTTGAATAGTCTTCGTACTGTTTCAAAGATGAACTAACGTTTAGTTTATTTATGCTACGCAGTTTGCGCTCTATCGTTACGATAGAGAGAGAGAGTATCACGGTTTCACTTTGCAGAAAGAGTAAATCGATTCTGACGTTTTGTTCATTCTTCTTACAAAGCTTAACTGTTTTAAATTCTATTTTAAAGGAACTTTTTAATTGAAAAACCTTTCAGTTTTTTCCTTTGGTCAAATAACATGTTTTTTTGACGAAACGTAAGTGGGCTCTTCTCTTAGGTGCGAAATCAAGAGAGAGAGAGAGAGAGAGATAGAGACGGAGGGAGAGAGAGGAGAGAAAACGTTCCGATCTTTATCTCGTCCCAAGCGGGTAACGTTGTTCTCGAGTTACTCTCGTCCCTAGTCTCTGTACGGGGAGAAAGGATAAAACGTTTTTAGTTTTTTATTCTCGTCCCAAGGCAATGTACAGTGAGAGATTGAAAACGTAGTTTTGAATGAACTAGTGTTTAGTCTCTTCCCCAGCCACTGAATTTTTTATCTTAAAATATGTTTACTGTTTTTTGCTGGTATTAATGTGCTTGCATTATACGACTGATTTCGCAATTACAACCTTTTGATGAGGGTAGAATTGCGTGCTTCAGGTAGAAATCAGTTTTATTCATACCTGATGTGAATTGTTAAAAGATTCGATTTCAGTGAAATAAGTGCAAAACAGAAAATCGTAGTGATAAAGTGATATTGCGCAAAGTGTTATCAGTGTTGCGACCGAGGGTTCGTCTGTTCGTGCCTGTCGTTCTCCTAGTCCGGGACCTCTTGCAAGCTCCCAAGCCCAGGGGAGAAGTAATGTCGTACGACTTATGGGTTCGAGAGGCCTTGATCAGCGAACAGACGTTCCCTCTATGGTATCGGGTGTATCTTACCAAGATCACCCCTACCATAAGGCGAGAGAGACAATTTTCTCCTCGTCATCCGAAGGCTTTTCGCATAAGAAACCGTGAAACAAGTTTCGAGGCCCTTTAAGCGAAAGTCAGTCCTTTCAGGACAGGTCCAGCGTCCTGGTTTTAACCATTAGGACAGCTCTGACCCTATGCAGTCATCGGAAAACTGCTCGCCGCCTAACAAAAGCGTAACACAGACTCCGAGAGTCTTTTTGTAGGCAGGTTTTGCGGTCACAGACGTTACCCTCGTCTCTTACCGCAACCATTCCCGTTGATCCTAAATGGGTTGTACGGCAAGACATGCAGAATAAGCTTGCCCCCCTTATGGAAGACTATTCTGCCGATAAGTCCGTTGAGCCTAGCCGTTTATCTCATCGAGATCCTGGCTTTCAGCCACCCTAACGTTCCTTTGTGCGTCCTGTTGACGTTGGCGTAGCTAAGTCACGTCAGTCAGGTTGTTTAGAACCACACTCGATGCGGTCTCGTGTGGATTTTCAGCCACATTTGGACGTTAGGCCACTTGCTGATGATCCTGTTGACGTTCAGGACGTTCGCTAACAATCGGAGTTGACTTGTTTTGACGCTGAGCGTCAACCTCCGCATTCTAGAGTTGTTTTGACTGCTCAGTCTAGGCGGTCAAAGCAGTCTCGAGTGGACGCTGTGCGTCCTCACGCACCTGTTGTTGTTGACAGTTCACAGACTGTCAAGCAGTTACATGACGTTGCGTCCTGGTCTCTCGCACCTGTTGTTGTTGACAGTTCACAGACTGTCAAGCAGTTACATGACGTTGCGTCCTGGTCCGTTACTAATGCACCAGTGCGTGTGGACTCTGCTTGTAAAGCATTGCCACCACGGTAGGTCTCTCCCTTGCTTGAGACTCAGCTATTATCGGACAAGGTTCCTTCAGATGAGGAAGTTGCTGTTCCCCCTCCTACTGATATTCCCTTGAGGACTCTGTCAGACGGAGAGGAGCCTAAAGCTGCTTAGCCCTCTATGGACTTTAAATAAATCATGCTGATTTTTAAGGATCTTTGTCCGGATCTTTTTGTAACTGCTGCTCCTCGTTCGCCTAAACGTCAGTGCTTACACTAGGCCTAGCTACTTCGAAGCCGTTGTTTTATAAGCTAGTGCTCTCTCGCTCTTCTAAGAGAGCTTTACGTTTGCTAGGCGACTGGTTTATCACCAGGAGGAGTTTGGGGGAGACAGCCTTTGCTTTCCCTTCTTTTAAACTGGCTTATAGAGCGAGAGTCTGATATGACACTAGAGAAGTTCTCGGCTTGGGAGTTCCTGCCTCTGCCCAGATAGACTTCTCAAACCTCATAGACTCTCCCTGGCGCCTGGCCATGAGACGCTCCAAGATTTTACAGGTCAACTTCACAGCTGTTTTCGAGCCTTTGAAGTTTTGCTGTACATTTATGTCATGCATAAACAAGGCTTTCAGGGATGGCTCCAATGATCTGACAGCCACGTTCTCTGCAGGAACAAGTCCCTCAGGGATGGCTCCATGATTTGGCAGCCATGTTCACTGCAGGAGTACGTAAGAGGCAAGTGCGCTCATTGTGTTCATTGTCAAGACAAACTTCACGATGAAGTCTACCAGGCTGTCTTGACAGCATTTATGGAAGGCGACTGGATGGTCTCTCTCGACCTTCAGGAGGCATACTTCCACATTCATATACACCCGGATTCCCAACCGTTTCTGAGGTTTGTTTACAGGAATGTGGGGTACCAGTTTCGAGCCCTGTGCTTTGGCCTCAGTCCTGCTCCTCTCGTGTTTACGAGGCTCATGAGGAATGTGGCAAAATCCCTCCATCTATCGGGGATCCGAGCCTCCCTGTACTTGGACGACTGGCTTCTCAGAGCATCGTCCAGCCTTCGCTGTCTGCAGGATCTACATTGGACGTTGAGTCTGGCCAGGGAGTTGGGACTTGTGGTCAACCTAAAAGTCCCAACTGATCCCATCCCAGATTATTCTATATTTGGGGATGGAGATTCGCAGTCAAGCCCTGCTCGAAGTCCAACTAATGCTGAAAAGAAAACGTTTATTCAGTCAGGAGTTGGAACAGTCTCGTAGGGACTCTCTCATCCCTGGAGCAGTTTGTCTCACTAGGGAGACTACCCCTTCTGCCTCTCCAGTTCCATCTAGCCTCTCACTGGAACTAGGACAAGACATTAGAGACGGTATCATTCCCAGGCTCCGAACCAATAAAGGCATGCCTGAAATGGTGGGACAGCTATATCAGTCTGAGAGAGGGACTATCCCTAGCAGTCAAGAACCCAAACCACGTGTTGTCCTCAGACGCGTCGGGTTTGGGTTGGGGTGCGACCCTGGACGGTCGGGAATGCTCGGGTCTGTGGACCTCAAGTCAGAAGAGCATGCACATCAATGGCAAGGAGCTATTAGCAGTCCACTTGGCCTTGATGATATTAGAAAGCGTCTTCGAAACTAAGTGGTAGAGGTCAACTCAGACAACACCACAACTTTGGCGTACATCTCCAATCAAGGAGGCACACACTCCTTCACGCTGCTCGAGATCGCAAGGGACCTTCTCTTATGGTCTAGAATTCGAGGCATCTCCCTGTTGACGAGATTCATCCAGGGGGACTTGAACGTCTTGGCAGACTGTCTCAGTCGGAGGGGTCAGGTGATACCCACGGAATGGACCCTCCACAAGGATGTGGGCAAGAGTCTTTGGGCTACTTGGGGTCAACCCACCATAGACCTCTTTGCCTCCTCATTGACCAAAAGGTTACCAATCTTTTGCTCTCCAGTCCTAGATACAGAAGCAATCTACATAGACGCGTTTCTACTGGATTGGTCTTTTATGGACTTATATGCATTCCCACCATTCAAGATAGTCAACAAGGTACTGCAGAAGTTCGCCTCTCACAGAGGGACAAGGTTGACGTTGGTTGCTACCCTCTGGCCCGCGAGAGAGTGGTTCACCGAGGTACTTCAATGGCTGGTAGACTTTCCAAGAAGTCTTCCTCTAAGGGTAGATCTGTTACGTCAGCCCCACGTAAAGAATGTCCATCAAAGCCTCCCCGCTCTTCGTCTGACTTCCTTCAGACTATCGAAAGACTCTCAAGAGCTAGAGACTTTTCGAAGGAGGCAGTCAGTGCGATTGCAAGAGCTAGGAGAGCTTCTACCATTAGAGTATACCAGTTGAAGTGGGAAGTCTTTCGAGACTGGTGCAAGTCAGCATCTATGTCCTCGTCCAGTACCTCTGTAGCCCAAATCGCAGATTTTCTTTTACATCTGAGAAAGGTTCGCTCCCTTTCAGCTCCCACGATTAAGGGCTACAGGAGCATGTTGGCTTCGGTCTTTCGACATAGAGGCTTAGATCTTTCCTACAATAAAGATCTCCAAGATCTCCTTAAGTCTTTCGAGACCTCTAAGGAACGTCGTTTGGCAACTCCTGGATGGAACTTAGACGTGGTCCTAAGGTTCCTCATGTCAGACAGGTTTGAGCCATTACATTCAGCCTCCCTGAAGGATCTCACCCTCAAGACACTTTTCCTAGTGTGCTTGGCTTCGGCTAAAAGGGTCAGTGAACTTCATGCCTTCAGTAAGAACATCGGCTTTTCTACAGAAAAAAGCCACTTGTTCACTTCAACTTGGTTTCCTGGCCAAAAATGAACTGCCTTCTCGTCCTTGGCCTAAATCTTTTGATATTCCTTGCTTATCAGAGATCGTAGGCAACGAACTGGAAAGAGTATTATGTCCTGTTAGAGCTCTTAATTTCGATTTAGCTCGTACTAAGTCATTACGAGGGAAATCTGAGGCATTATGGTGCTCAGTTAAGGAACCTTCATTGCCTATGTCAAAGAATTCTTTGTCATATTTTATCAGATTATTTTAATACGAGAAGCTCATTCTCACTTGAATGAGAAAGACCGATGTTTGCTTAAGGTTAAGACGCACGAAGTTAGAGATATAGCAACCTCCGTGGCCTTCAAGCAAAATAAATCTCTGCAAAGTATTATGGACGCGACTTTTTGGAGAAACAAGTCAGTGTTCGCGTCATTTTACTTAAAAGATGTCCAGACTCTTTACGAGGACTGCTACACACTGGGTCCATTCGTTGCAGCGAGTGCAGTAGTGGGTGAGGGTTCTACCACTACACTTCCCTAATTCCAATATCCTTTTAATCTGTCTCTTGAAATGTTTTTAATATTGTTTTATGGGTTGTTCGGAAGGCTAAGAAGCCTTTCGCATCCTGATTGATTTGGCGGGTGGTCAAAGTCATTTCTTGAGAGCGCCCAGATTAAGGGTTTGATGAGGTCCTGTTGTATGGGTTGCAGCCCTTGATACTTCAGCTCCTGGGAGTCTGTCAGCATCCTAAAAGGATCGCTGGGCTCCGTGAGGAAGACAGACTTACAAAGCAGAGTAATCGTCTAAGTCAACTTCCTTACCAGGTACCTATATATTTTGGTTTTGTTATATTGATAATTGTCAAAATGAAAAAACTCTTAGCTTATACGCTGTAAACATAATTAACTCTGGTCTCTACTCACCGCCTTGGGTGTGAATCAGCTATTATATATTCACTGGCTAAGTTAAATATTTAAAAATGATATTTTAATTATAAAATAAATTTTTGAATATACTTACACGGTGAATATATAAATTAAATGACCCTCCCTTCCTCCCCAATAGAGACACAGCGGGAAGAGAAGAATTGAAGGTTTTGTTTACATAAGAGTGGTATCTGGCCGACAGTTGGCGCTGGTGGGCACACCCGCAACCTTCATAGCGATCGCTCGCGAGTTTTTTGAGTGTGTTTTCTGTCGAGCCGCAGAGTTGCAGCTATTATATATTCACCGGGTAAGTATATTCAAAAATTTATTTTATAATTAAAATATCATTTTTAAAACATTCTTACTATATACATATAAGTAAGTGTGATTGGATCACTGCTAAAGCATCTTAGTTAAATGATCATAGAAAATAATATTTGCTATTCATATAAAAAAATGTGAAAATTTTTTCATACTATGCTGTAAGATTAGAATATATTGCCTTTTCTTAAACTTTCTTGGATTATTTAAAACAAAGTACAATAAATGAACTACTGCACAGCTCATACTTCTGCCTTTGGAATTTTAGAGAATTAAATTCCAAATTGGTAGTCCTTCGGAGGGAGGAAGTGTGGAAACATCAACAATTACTAAAAACTCCTCTTGTGAGAACCCCACCCCCCACCTTAGCCATCTCTCCCTTCAAAAACATCTTAGTCGTAAGATTAAATATTTCTTCACCATAGGAAAATTTAATAACTTTCAGTTGGCAGATTTTTGCTTCAGTTTTTAAATGTATTATGCAGTAAAACAAAATGAAAACAATAAAAAATATCTTCTTTAAGTCCTTTGACTACTTGATGATGATTTATTTAAAAAATAATGATTTTTTTGTGTTAATATTAAGTTATGAATTTGTAAATAGTACTTGACACTGTAGAAGGACTGTCTATACCGTAATTTTGTTGATTCAATATGAGAAAAGAGAACAAACTAATTACATGCTTGTATCACACATGGTTGAAGGCAAAACACACACAAAAAAAAAAAAAAAAAAAAAACACACAGATGAATGAGTTTTAATCATTTCTATGAACATCAATTGACATTCACATTTTTCCTCTCTTGAAGTTTTTTATATGTTGATGTCTACCCTTAAACTAAGAATTTCTTGTTTTCTTTCCTTGTAATGGCTGTGCTCCTCTTGTGTGGTACAATATTATGATTAATATGGTGATATATGGCAATGCTACTGTGTGGGTAGATCACATCCCTATTTCTTTCAATTCTCATGTTGGTCATATTAGTCGGTAACTCTACTGGCACTCCAGATTGTGATTTTGTTTTTTTAGGAATTTTCATAGAAATATATTATTTATTTAATTTTAGGGTATGTCTTCTGGTTTTTCTGTCTTCTTGGTGAGCATTGGTCAAAGGATTTATTGCAGGGCGATTGATCCCCATTTTCTTTCCGACATGAATTTTTAGTTTTTAGATTCCTTGATATCTGTTATCTTTATTAAGTTATAGGTCCTCAGTAGTTTTTCGTTTGTCAATAGGCATGAGTTACGTGATATATTACTCGCTCTTACTTTTTGGTGAATTACCGTTAGACTGGTTTTAAGGAAAGGTAAGTTTAGCTATTTAAAGTATAGTACATAAGTAGGCTGGAGCTTTAGATTTCTCGAATCTTTCCCTCTATTTGTGTGGGAGTCAGCTTTATGAATGCGAGGAGAGTTTCAGAAACAAATAGAATTAACAATTAAATTATTTATTTCTGTATCAACCGGGTTTTCATAAACATGCCCTTCTGTATCCCCACTGACTAGTGAAGTCAAATGATTGTTGAACTAGTTCTGACTTTGAGACTGAAAGACAAAAGGAGATGATCTATCCACATGGTAGAATTGCTATATACCACCATATAATCATAAAACTACATTTAATAGGGCAGGTCAATGACATGAAAAGAAAATGGAAAGTTTTTAGTGGGAGGGTAAACATCGACATACAGTACAGTATTACCAGCAATATGAATGCCAGAGTAGGATAGAAATGAGTATGATTTTATCATCAACATTTTTATCATGCTTTATTGAATTCAGTCACTTTACATTTAGTACTGTCTAATTTAAGCTTACTGTATAATGGTCCAATACTGTTAAAGAGATTCAAGGTACTGTATGGATAATTAATAATATCTATGTATGACAATTTGTCTGTTTACCCAGTTTAAGGTGGGTTGCGAAGTGACTTCCCATAATCTGGTAAAATAACTAATCCGGAAAAATTAATAATCTGGCAAGGCTCTGGAAGCAAAGGTTCCAAATCCTTGACAGTGAACCTATAAAATATTCTTGGTTAAGATAGTGATCAATTGTATGATGAATAAAAATAACATAAATTTCAGGAATTATCTATTCTTTATAAAAAAAAAGTTTATATTTCTAATTTATTATTCATTTGGTCTTTAACCCTTGAATTGTCTTCCTTTGAAAAGCAAAGTAATATTTCTTACCAAATTCATTCTTTACTAATTAAATCAGGATTAACCAATCTGTAAGATGTTTCCAAAGTCAAGTCAACTATTTTTAAAATTTGCAGATATTTTCTCATGTCCTAAGTTACCCAAAACAAAACCCTGACAAAATATTGATTAATCTTTTCAGTTATACATATTTGTATACAGTACTGTAGACTATTGTTATTTTTTCCTTTTTTATTACAGTGTTATTAGTGTACTACTGTATTATTATTATGATTATTATTTTATTATTTTTATTATCAGAAGAGGAACAGGGTGTAGTAATACTGTACTTGAATTTTCAGGCTTTTAGAAGATCTGTCAAAATTGGTGAAAGAAAATGACGTGTGTCGGAAGAGAGAGTCGGAATTTAAGGACAAGTGCCGAAAAGAATCAGAAAAAATGAAAAAGGAAATAAGGTATGATATAAGTGTATGTTAATTTAGCATAATAGCAGTTCAGTTCTTATTTTTCTAATATGCTATATACTGTATCAGTAAAGAATATTGTCTTTAGTTTCACTTTTATACTTAGTGGAGGATTAGTTGCCTTGGCCTTTTGGTGACGGGCAAAATTTGATATAATTTATAACTAACATTGAAATATATAAGATATGCAAACAACTTGCATAGCCTGTATAGTGTTTCCAATCAATTTCTTATGCCTGCTCTTTGATTTTTAAAAGATTTATCAGCCATTCTGGATAACATTGAAGGAAAAATTACTTAGAACATTTTTTATTATTAATTGAACATTAGCATGTAAATTTTCCTAATACTAATTTTTTTGGTCAATTTTGTGATGGCAACTTTTGTCTTAATTGGTAGGAGGTACTTCAGCAAATACTTACTTGCTGCCTTAGCCTATTTATGTTGCTAGCTGTTATCCATTTTGCATGATCGCATCAAAGGCTTTATGCTCGTTTTGCTCTTTACATGACGTTTTCTTTAATTTGCTGGCATCCGCTAGTTATTTTTAGTTCAAGTACATTATCCTTATGATACATTATCAAAGTTGTCATGATCTTATGCCATCCACTATTACCACCAAGTACTGAGCCCTTTTTTCCTTGTTATCAGTAATTATATGAATAATTCTTTTGATTTATGGCTTCCTTTCATCTTCATCCTTATATTCCTACTTCTTTTTATTTCAAGTGTTGGTACTTGATAACAGTTAGAAAATATTTTGACAGAAGATATCTCAGAACTAATGTTTTTTGTGCGTACCTAGGAACAGATTCATAGTTTTGTTTTACTGTTGTTGTGATGTTAAGTAAATATCTTTTATATAAGCTTTGTATTTAGATTATAAACAAATATCTTTTATATAAGCTTTGTATTTAGATTATAAACAGTATTTAAGATATTAATTTTTTGTATGTATAAAGTGGAAACTTGAACTTTGACTGTCAAATGCTGTTTTTCATAAGAATGATACAGAATTATCAGATCATCTTCATTAGTTTAGGTGTAGTTTACATAGAATTACAGTAGTTTCTAAATTTGATGGTTTATGGCATATGATGCATAGAATACATAGCAATCCCTTGCCATAGACTGGTACCAATGGAAATAGAGAACCCTGAATCGGGGTGTTCCTTTGGTGACTTCCTTACACTTCTTGAATGCAATGAACTGGCCGAGGTGATCAGGTTTGACCTCAGTCAATGATTGGTACTTTCACCTATCTTGATTGGATCTTGCTAGTTAGTCCTGGATTGAATTAACAGTCAGATCTGTGGAGGTAGTAGGTTGGCCAGGGCACCAGCCACCCTCTGCTGAGGGAGTAGTCCCTCCACCAGCCACTGGGCAGTAATCTTCTTGCTGGAAGGATTGCGGACAGCAGCAGCAGATGGTGGTTGCCTTTTCCATCTGTGAGAGAAGCTTCCTTTTCCAATTTAGTGTTCCCTGAGGGGGATTCCTCTGGTGGGAATTGGATTCATCCATCCCCAGCCCTTGATCATTGGGAGCAGGCCATCCTTGTCTCGCCAGCAAGACTTGTCATGCCCGGAATACTCGTCACGCCCATTGACTTCTTTGCATCTCCCGACAGAGATCCCGAGAGAACTCCCTCAGTGACTCTCAACAGCCACATCTTTCACAAAGCTGTATTATTGCTGTAACTTCACGCCTGGAGACTATCCAGCTCCTCCTCTCTCTGAGAATCCATTCCACAACAAGTTGTGAAGAGAATGCCTAGATATCTGTGTAGATCTTCGGGTCCACAGCAGACTCATCACGCCCATTGACTCATCTGCAACTCCCGACAGAGATCCAGAGAGAACTCCCTCAGTGACTCTAACAGCCACATGTGAACATCTTTCACAAAGCTGTATTTTTGCCATAACTTCATGCCTGGAGACTATCCAGCTCCTGCTCTCTCAGGAGTCCTTTCCACAATGAGTTGTGAAGAGAATGTCTGGATACCAGCATAGATCTCCGGGTTCAGCCGTCCAGGCCAAGTGGACCGTAGTTGGTATCATGGAAGGGGTGTCCCTCTCCTCGATGCCATTATTTCAGCATTAGAGTTCCTTATTTACCTTCGGGAGGAAAGCTTCTCTCGGTCTCGGCAATGAAAGGCCACCACTAGTCCTTGAGCCTCGCCTTCAGCCCGTAAGGTTTCCAGCCTTCAGACCCTTAGTCGGAAAGGAGATCTCCTCCACAGGATATGGTTTGCATCCATTGGTTTGCATAGGGTGCCACCTATGACCCAGAACTCTAAGCAGGTGATGTTCACCTGACCTCGATGACAGGTCTCCCGCTCGCGTTAGCTTTGGCCAAGAGAGTCATCGAACCCCTTGGGCTGCCCTTAACATCTCTCATTCACGGCGATGGGCCAGGTAATACTCTACCTTGTTTCTGGCGGCTCAGATCCAAGAATCCGAACCTAACGGTCTGGGAGTCCTTCGCAGCATGATCAATGATCCAGATAAACAGTTCTATGCCAAAGAGAAACTGGAAGCCCTACCTGAAGGAAAGTATAAGAGCTGGCCCCCGAGTGTCAGCACTCTTCGTCAGCATAGGGAAGGTCAAGAGAAGGATCACCAAGAACAGGTTCTCGGCTCGGATTGGCAAGGTCATGGACCAAGCTTTGAATCCTGATTCTTCTCCTCTTAGAAGAGAAGAGACCAAGAGCTCATTTCATTAGGGGTAGTACACCTCAACATTTTATAAGCCTACTCTGTGGGGCAGGCCTTGTCAGCGTGCGTGTAGAAGCGTCAAATGACCTTCACCACCCACTTCCTGCAAGATGTGACCCACCGGAACATGGAGATGTTATCCATTGATCCTATTGTGGCTACCCAATAAATGGTTTAAAAATCTCAGGTTCCTTGATGGACAAGTAGAAAATGAAGGAGAGCATAGTTTAACCATGGTTAAGTTGGATGAATGACAAAGAATGACTGGCTCTTTCTTTCTTTCATCACCTACCTTGTGAGGTAACAGGACCAAAGGTACTCTACAAAGCTGACCTCTGCTGTCAGCAGGTAGAACCATTTCTGTTGTGTAACCTGATATAGATAAATATACTCATTATGTCCCCATACCCCTAGTGAGGTGGGCATGGGTAACGTTCATGGAATCCTCGTAGAAGTCCGATAACTCAGAAAACTCTTACCTGGACCAGTCACAGTGCTAATATTGCAAGCACACAGCATGCATAGGCTGCTGACCATGCATAGCACGGTATTTAGCTATGTGTAAAGGCTCCTACTAGTTACATGGAGAACACATATGGAGAAAACCCCCAGTCAAATATTAAAAAGCCAGATTGGTATGGTCTGCCATCCTCGTAAGGATTTGGTCATCCCTATATATAGCGAGGGTTTGTATTAGTGACGGAACAAGTCATAAATTTTGGAAGTAATTTGTCTTTTTCCTAACGATACAAACCTTGAGCTATTTATGCAGATTGACCTGGTAGTACCTGTCCCCCAAGAAGTCCTGCCTGTAAGCAAAGTGGGTGCTCAACCCAGGTGTGTAGGTGAGTGGCCACCCCTTCCCACTAACTAGCTGAGTGGTTGGTTAACTTTTGATAAGTCTTATGGCTCGTATTTTAGCTTCGCCGAAAGTAATATCCGTATAAATAGCTGTGGGTTTGTATCTTAGGAAAAATACAAATATCTTCCAAATTTGTCATATTTGATTAAGAATTAATTAAAGTTAAGCATTTGCCTATTGAACTCCAAAATCACTTCACCTATAATTTGTATTTGCAGCAATTTACAAGAAAAGCTAGCTGAAATTGACAGGGGAGATGAGATTTTGAGTAGATTTGAAGCAGAAAATGCAAAATATGGAAAGATGCGACGCCAGTTGGCAAAGAAGACTAGACAAGTTGAAGCCTTGAAGAGACATATTGATGATGTTCCGGGGCGAGCAGAACTGTCACAGTACCAACGAAGGTTCATTGAACTCTATAACCAAAGTATGTATCGTTCAAGTTTGTTTATTCAAATTTCTAAGTACTCTAGTTTGAATAATATAATTATTCCGTAGTATAAATGGTACTTATTCTAGGATCCCTAGACATGACCGATTAAACAAATGATTTAACATTCATGGTACATCGAGTTCAGTAAACCCTGGATTAAATGCAGAATAGCTGAGATGAGCACTATGATGTTATTTCACGGAATGAAGATATACAGGGGGTCCTCGACTTACGACGTTCTTAAGACTAGAATTTCAGTGTAAGTCGGAACATCATAAATAAATTACTCAATACGTACTGTACTGTACTGTAAAGTATTGTACTATAATAAAATGTAACAAATGACATAAAAAAGTATTAGAAAAAGAGAAAACAATTCCTTACCACATGAATTAATGTAAATTTTTCAATATTAAACTTACCCGATGATCATATAGCTGTCAGCTCTGCTGCCCGACAGAAAAACCTACGGGCGGAATACGCCAGCGATCGCTATACAGGTGGGGGTGTACATCAACAGCGCCATCTGTCAAGTAGGTGCTCAAGTACTCGATGTTAACACAGAACCAATTTTCTCTCTGTCGTGCCACTGGCAAGACCTACTAAATACGCTGTTACTAACTGGATTTGTTTTCACAACTATTTGGTGAAGTACACTATTCCAGTTTTGAGCTTTCGCTGTGCAGGGGTTTTATCTTCATTTCAAAACTTGAACTCGTTTTGGATAGTTTTAATTATGGTGACAAAGAGAGTATGGACTCTCTTTCACTTTTAAATGGCCGACCCTTCCCTTAGACGGAAGTGTGTTTAGGTTTTTAGTAATTTTGCTTAACACATTATAGATCTATATTTTATATCTCTCCGCCTTTATTAGGCCTCTTCGATTAACTTTCCTTTTATTATAAACATATAAAAATAAATTTTTATGTTTTGTTTATATGCGACCTTTCCTGATAGTAGGCGGTCCTGACTTGGAACCGAAGTTAATCAACGTTGAGCCCATTATATCGTATTTAACCTTTAAAGAATTTAAAACTTTTTAAATTTAATGTTTTATGAAAGAATTTCTTTGATAGTCTCGTACTGTTTTCAAAGATGAACTAACGTTTAGTTTTTAGTCTACGCAGTTGTTGGCGTTCAGGACGTTCAACATGCGCTCTATCGTTACGATAGAGAGAGAGTGTATCACGGTTTCACTTTGCAGTAAGAGTAAACCGATTCTAGCGTTTCGTTCATTCTTTCTTAGCTTAAATGGTTTAAATTCTAAATTAAAGGAATTTTTTATTTGGAAAACCTTTCAGTTTTTTTTTTTTTTTTTTTTTTTTTTTTTTTCCTTTAGCAAATATCATGTTTTGACGATATATAATTGGGCTCTTCTCTCAGGTGCAAAATCTAGAGAGAAAGAGAGAGATAGAGACGGAGGGAGAGAGAGGAAAAAAAAAAAAAAAAAAACGTTTCGTTCAAGCGGGTAACGTTGTTCTCGTTTTACTCTCCTCCCTAGTCGCTGTAGGGGAAGAAGGTAAAACGTTTCTAGCGTTTTATTCTTGTTCCCAGGCTATGTGCGGTGAGAGATTGTAAACGTAGTTTATTTGACCTAGTGTTTAGTCTCTTTCCCAGCCACTGAATTCTTTATCTTTATATATGTTTTCTGTTGCATTATATGACTGTTTTCGCAATTACTACCTTTTAATGAAGGGTAGGATTGCGTGTTTCAGGTAGAAATCAGTAAAAGTTTCGATTTCAGTGAAATAAGTGCAAAACAGAAAATCAAAGTGATAAAGTGATATGCGCAAAGTGTTACAGTGTTGCGTCCGAGGGTTCGTCTGTTCGTGCCTGTCGTTCACCTAGTCCGGGACCTCTTACAAGCTCCCAAGCCCAGGGAAGAAGTAATGTCGAACGACTTATGGGTTCGTCAGGCCTTGATCAACGAACAGACGTTTTTCCCTCCGTGGTTTCGGGCGTATCTACCCAAGATCGCCCCACCCACACAAAGACGAGAGAGCCCATTTACTTCTCGTCTGCGGAAGAGGTTTCTCGTAAGAAACCTTGGACCAAGGTCTCGCAGCTTATTAAGTGCAAGTCGGTCCCTTCCGCGCAAGTCCAACGGCCCAGGTGTAGCCACTGGGTCAGTTCGGACTCGCTGCAGTCATCCGACGACTGCACACCTCCCAAGAGAGGCAAGGTGGTACCGCAACAGGCAGTAACTCCGTCTGTTGCCGCACCCGCTGTTTTAGACCTTCAGTCACAACGGACAGTCGCTCCGTCTGTTGCCGCTTTTGTAGACCCTAAGTGGTCTTTACTGCAGTCTATGCAGACTCAGTTAGCTGCGGTTATGCAGGAGTTTCGTGCGGAGAAGGTTAACGCTGCACCCGTTAGCCTACAACCTGCCACGGTTGTGCGCCCAGCTCACGCTGAGGCTGCCTGCTCCCACACTACGACTGCGGAGAAGGTTGACGATGCACCCGTTTGCCTACAACCTGCCACGGTTGTGCGCCCAGCAGACGCTGCGGCTGCCTGCTCCCACACTCTGGCTGTGAGAGCTCCTCCACCCATGCGCAGTCGACCCTGCCAGACGCATGCTGACTCCCACAGACGCACGGAGCACTCCGTTGACGTGCGTGTGCTACCACAACAACAGGAGGGTGGAGTTAAGCTGCCGTGTTTTGACACGGTGTGTCAGCCTCCGCAACCCACTGTGGTTACCGCCACTCACCCGCAGCAGACTAGTCAGTCAGGAGTTGAGGCTTCCCCACACAGCTTTGGTTGTTGCCAGCTCACAGACTGTCAAGCAGTTACATAACGTTGCCTTCTGGTCTGCTACTTATGCACCAGTGCTGTATGTCCTCTTGTAACTGCTGCTCCTCGTTCGCCTTACGTCAGAACTTACACTAGGCCTAGCTACTTCGAAGCCGTTGTTGTTAAGCTAGTGCTCTCTCGCTCTCCTAGAGAGCGTTACGTCGGCTAGGCGACTGGTTTTTGCACCAGGAGGAGTTTTAGAGATACAGCCTTTTGATTTCCCTTCTTTTTATCTGGCTTATAGAGCGAGAGTCTGATAGGACACGAGAGAAGTTCTCAGCTTGGGAGTTCATGCCTCTGCCCAGATAGACTTCTCAATTCTGGTAGACTCGGCCAGGCGCATAGCCAGGAGACGCTCCAGTTGTTTATAGGTCAACTTCTCAACTTTTGTCGAGCCTTTGAAGTTTTGCTGTACTATTATGTCACACATAACAAGGCTTCCAGGGATGGTAAATGGCTCCGCTTCAGTCGCTAACCCCGTCTGTTGCCACACCTGCTCCCGTAGACCCTAATGGGCTTTGCTGCAAGACATGCAGTCCAAGCTTGTGTCCTTGATAGAGGACTTAATACGGAGAAGAACCTTCTGGCCAACAACCTTCCTACCGGTTGGTTGTGCGCCCTGTTGACGCTGAGGTATCTTACTCGCGTCCGCCAGTTGAGGTGGTTCCTCCACCGATGCGACCCAGTGTGGGTTGCCAGTCGCACGTTGACGTTAAGCGACGCTCGGAGGTGGTTGTTGACGTTCAGTGTGTCACTAGGAAGACGTTCAACAACCAGCAGAGGTGACTTGTTGTGACGCAGTGCGTCAACCTCAGCAACCCGGTAGGGTGTTGACTGCACAACCCAGACAGTCTAGACAGTTTCGGGTTGACGCTGTACTTCCTCGCGTCCCCATGGTTGACAGTTCACAGACTGTGCAGCAGTACCATGATATTGCGTCCGGCTCAGTCACGCATCCACCAGTGCGACCGGTTCAGCGAGTCAGACGTTGCCCACTCCGTTGCCGTTTCCTCATCAGTTTCGGATGAGGAACCCTCTGATGAGGACGTTGCTGAACAAGACGATCAACCCCCAGCCCTGCTATCCATCCAGAAGATGCTGAAGAAGGAACGCTGCCCTGTCAGGCTGTGGATGAGTCTGGTAAGGACACTGTCATCCGTGGTTCAATTTGTGTCACTAGGAAGACTACACCTCCGTCCTCTTCTATACCATCTAGCTTTTCACTGGAAAAAGGACAAGACGCTAGAAGCGGTCTCGATCCCGGTTTCCGGAAAGATAAAGTCTGGTCTGACTTGGTGAAAGGACTTTTTCAACCTTAGAAAGGGTCTTCCCCTGACTGTTCAGACTCCCAACCACGTTCTCTTCTCGGACGCATCGGACGTAGGCTGGGGTGCGACATTAGACGGTAGGGAATGCTCGGGATTATGGAACTCGAGTCAAAGGACAATGCATTTCAACTGCAAGAAGCTACTGGCAGTACGTCTGACCTGGAAAAGCTTCAGGTCTCTCCTTCAAGGCAAAGTGGTGGAGGTGAACTCGGACAACACCCGGCTTTGACGTACATCTCCAAGCAAGGAGGGACCTACTCTCTGACATGGTACGAGATCGCAAGGGACCTCCTCACCTGGTCAACAGGTCTAGACTTTTCACTAGTAACGAGGTTCATCCAAGGCAACTTGAATGTCATAGCAGATTGTCTCAGTCGGAAGGGACAAATAATTCCAACAGAATGGACCCTCCACAAGGATGTATGCAAGAGACTTTGGGCCACCTGGGGCCAGCCAACCATAGATCTCTTCGCAACCTCGATGACCAAGAGGCTCCCAATAGTTTGCTCACCTATCCCGGACCCAGCAGTAGTTCATATAGATGCCTTTCTACTAGATTGGTCACATCTAGATCTATATGCATTCCCTCCGTTCAAGATTGTCAACAAGGTACTGCAGAAGTTCGCCTCTCACGAAGGGACAAGGTTGACGCTAGTTGATTCCCTCTGGCCCGCGAGAGAATGACTCACCGAGGTACTTCGATGGCTAGTAGACGTTCCCAGAACACTTCCCCTAAGGGTGGACCTTCTACGTCAGCCACGCGTAAAGAAGGTACACCAAGGCCTCCATGCTCTTCGTCTGACTGCCTTCAGACTATCAAAAGACTCTCGAGAGCTAGAGGCTTTTCGAAGGAGGCAACCAGAGCGTTTGCTAGAGCAAGGAGAACATCCACCCTTAGAATCTACCAATCGAAGTGGGAAATCTTCCGAAACTGGTGCAAGTCAGTATCCGTATCCTCGACCAGTACCTCTGTAACTCAAATAGCTGACTTTCTCTTATATCTGAGGAAAGAACGATCTCTTTCAGCTCCCACTATCAAGGGTTACAGAAGCATGTTGGCATCAGTCTTCCGTCACAGAGGTTTAGATCTTTCCAACAATAAAGATCTACAGGACCTCCTTAAGTCTTTTGAGACCACGAAGGAGCGTCGTTTGGTTACACCTGGTTGGAATTTAGACGTGGTACTAAGATTCCTTATGTCAGACAGGTTCGAAACGCTTCAATCAGCCTCCCTGAAAGATCTCACCTTTAAGACTCTTTTCCTGATATGATTAACCACAGCTAAAAGAGTCAGTGAGATTCATGCCTTCAGCAAGAACATCGGATTCTCATCCGAAACGGCTACATGTTCTACAACTTGGTTTTCTAGCCAAACACGAGCTGCCTTCTCGGCCTTGACCAATATCGTTCGATATTCCAAACTTATCGTATGGTTGGAAATGAACTAGAAAGAGTATTATGTCCTGTAAGAGCTCTTAAGTTCTATTTAAAAACCTTTACGAGGCCCGTCTGAAGCTTTATGGTGTTCGGTTAAGAATCCATCTTTGCCTATGTCAGACAATGCTTTATCCTATTTTATCAGACTGTTAATACGAGAAGCTCATTCCCATCTGAATGAGGAAGACCAAGCTTTGCTGAAGGTAAGGACACACGAAGTTAGAGCTGTCGCAACTTCCGTGGCCTTTAAACAAAATAGATCTCTGCAAAGTATATTCGACGCAACCTATTGGAAAAGCAAATCAGTGTTCGCGTCTTTTATCTTAAGAATGTCCAGTCTCTTTACGAGAACTGCTACACTCTGGGACCATTCGTAGCAACGAGTGCAGTAGTGGTGAGGGCTCGACCACTACAATTCCCTAATTCAATAACCTTTTTAATCTTTCTCTTGAAATGTCTTATTATTGTTTTTGGGTTGTCCGGAAGGCTAAGAAGCCTTTCGCATCCTACTTGATTTGGCGGGTGGTCAAAGTCATTTCTTGAGAAGCGCCTAGATTAGAGGTTTTGATGAGGACCTTTAGTATGGGTTGCAACCCTTCATACTTCAGCTCCTAGGAGTCGCTCAGCATCCTATGAGGATCGCGAGGCTCAGTAAGGAAGACGTACTTAAAAAGGCAGAGTAATTGTTCAAGTCGACTTCCTTACCAGGTACTTATTTATTTTATGTTTGTTATTTTGAATAACTGCTAAAATGAAATACGGAATACTTAGCTCATAATAATGTCAACATGTAATGCTGGTCTCTACCCACCCCCTTGGGTGTGAATCAGCTATATGATGATCGGGTAAGTTTAATATTGAAAAATGTTATTTTCATTAGTAAAATAAATTTTTGAATATACTTACCCGATGATCATAAATTAAAGGACCCACCCGTCCTCCCCAATAGAGACCCAGTGGACAGAGGAGAAAATTGGTTCTGTGTTGACATCGAGTACTTGAGTACCTACTTGACAGATGGCGCTGTTGATGTACACCCCCACCTGTATAGCGATCGCTGGCGTATTCCGCCCGTAGGTTTTTCTGTCGGGCAGCAGAGCTGACAGCTATATGATCATCGGGTAAGTATATTCAAAAATTTATTTTACTAATGAAAATAACATATTAATGAAAAAAGAGAACAGTTCCTTACCTTATTCCTATGGTTGACTTGCACACTAGAAGGGATGTTGCAAGGGACTGAGTGACAGGTTTATTGTGGAGAGGAAGTTGCAGAAGATGCAGGAGAAACTGGGGCAGGTGAGTCAGGATTCTCTGGAAGTGAAACAGAAGATGGTGGAGAAGCTGGGGCAGGTAAGTGTGGAGGTGAGGCAGAACCTACAGAAGGTAGTGAAGCTGGGCCAGGTGAGTGTGGAGGTGAGGCAGAACCTATAGAAGGTGGTGTAGAAGCTGGAGTAGTAGAGGCAGCTGAGGTAGACAGTAGAGGCTCTGTAGCAGTAGAGGCAGCCGAGGTAGACTGTAGAGGCTCTGTAGCAATAGAGGCAGCTGAGGTAGAGGGTAGAGGCTCTGTTGCTGGCAAATCTGGAGTAGTAGAGGCAGCTAATGTAAAGGGTGCAGGTCTCTACTTTCTTAAAAAACCACTCCAGGTTAGACTGGACAGACAGGATCCTCTTCTCATCCAAGATCTCCTTGTAACACTGCAGTAAATCCATGATGCCTCTGGAAACCCTAGTGAACCTTTCCATGTTAAGATCCTGAGCCTCAAAAGTTGCCAACACGTGCTGTATCTCAACAAAACCTTTTGACAAACCCTGCCTTGTGAAAGCCTTAGCCTCTGGGAGGGGGGTTTCTTCTTCTTCCTCTATGATCTGCTTCGCCAGTTGTATCAAGTCCCCATCAGATAACTCCTATCCATGAGATTCCAGCAGCTCTGTAACATCATCAACCTCCATATCCAGATCGATTTCCTTACTCAGGGCAACAATGTTCTTAATAACATGGTCAACTGTGTCCTCAAACCCATGGAAATCATTCACAGATTGAGGAGATAGTTTCCTCCAAACACCATTCATGTTTGTAATCTTCACCTCCCAGGAATCAGCAATGTTCTTCACAGCATCAAGGATGTTGTAGGACTTCCAAAAGTCCTTCAGAGTCAAGTCCTTCTTTGTTTCAGTTGCCTTGAATGCCATATGCCATAGCAATTATCCTTTCGAGGTAGTAGGCCTTGAACGAAGCAATCACTCCTTGGTCCATAGATTGTAAAAGGGCCGTGGTATTGGGTGGAAGGTAAACCACCTTGACATTAGGGTGAAAGTCTCCCAGCTGGGCAGGGTGTCCAGGGGCATTGTCCAGCACTAGTAACACCTTAAAGGGGATACCTTTTTTTGGTGCAATATCGCTCCACACTAGGCACAAAATGGTTGATAAACCAGTCCTCAAACACTTCAAGTGTCACCCATGCCTTCTTATTTGCCTTCCAAATGACTGGGAGTTGACGCTTCCAAATGCCCTTGAGTACCCTTGGATTTTCAGCCTGATACACCAGCAATGGCTTCAGTTTGATGTTGCCAGCACTATTTCCCCAAGAAGTAAAGTTAGCCTCTCTTTGCTGGCTTTATGACTGGGTGCTGACTTCTCCTCCTTTGTGATGTACATGCGGTTAGGCATACGCTTCCAAAATAAACCTGTCTCATCCACGTTGAACACTTGATAAGCAGAATAACCCCCCTCCCTAATTATCTCGGCCAATGCTTTAGGAAATTCACTTGCTGCTTTCTCATCCCCACTAGCAGCTTCATCTTGCACTTTAAGGTTATGGTAATTGGCCCGAGCCTTAAATCACATAAACCAATCCCTACTAGCCGAAAACTCTTCACTTTCACTTTCTTCCTCCCTTTCTTTTATCAACGCTTCAAACAATCTTTTCTCCTTCTCCTGAATCACCATATGGCTCACCGGAATATGCCGTTGATTTTGATCCTCCAACCAAAGCACCAATAATCTTTCCATTTTAATAAATAAACCACTACGCTGCTTGGTTATCACTGTTGATTTCATAGAAGCAGATCCTTTCACATGTTCAACGATGCTCTCTTTATCCTTAAGAATGGTAGCCACGGTCAAACGATTAAGGGACAGCGACCGGCCAATGTTCGTTGGCGTTTCACTGTTTTTAGATCACTTAATAGTGTCTAATTTCACTTCCATGGTGATGGCCTTTCTTTTTTTTGATGCACTTCCATCAGATGAATCAGTCTTACGCTTTGGAGCCATAACGAAGGGCAAAAAGTTCAAAAATATTATCAAACGTGAGAGAGAGAACCGTCGTACATAACCAAAACAAAGCATATTCATCCGGTGTGCACTAGAAACTAGTTCGCAATTGTTTACGATGCTTATGATGCTAATGACGTAAGATGGAATATTATTTTTTATAATTTTATGTGGCGCATTCGTAACCTCGAAACAGCGTAAGTCGGACCATCGTAACCCGAGGACTCCCTGTATGTCAAAATTTTGAATATTTTTAATCAAAGATTATGCAGACATTTTTTTTTTTTTCATTACTGGGTATTTGAAATACTTTTTATCCTTTCAGTCTTTGTTATATAGTGCTTTTTTAATATTGCAATATAAAAAGCAGTTTTGTTGTGTTTTTCTTTGCAGTTTCAGCAACTCATCGAGAAACTCAACAGTTTTACAACATGTACAATACGCTTGCTGATATACGTACGTACATGGAGAAGGAACTTTCTCTACTGAACTCCATTCTTGATAATATGGATGCGTAAGTTGTTTATTTCTCTTATACTGTTTGATAATTTTAGGGCATTGGTTTAGCTTGTTTGAGAAACATGATTCGCCCTCAAACTCTTGGATCCTTGCTGTGGGTTAGAGAGATCAGAGAGTAACGTCATAAAGAATAAACATAGACTGTAATAAACAGTAAAAATGCATGAATAACAAATGGAAAGGCTATTATAAGGAGGGAAGAATGGGAGAAATCTTTTAGCCTTTGGCACTAAAGAGAATTGATAGAATATATAATTGAAAATAATGAATAAAACAGAATAAGGATTTGTAGTAAGAAAGGGAATAAGGATAATACAAAATAAAAAAAGTTAATAGTGATATATGGAATAAAACACAATGAAATTAAGAATAATAATATGTGAATAACAGAAATAAAAACAAGTGAAAATTAAATAGAAAGAATGATAAATGAGAACAACTGTTTAGTCTTTGGGGCAACGTTACCTTGATTCGAAACCTTAAATTTGTCCATAAATTCAAGGCTTCTTATATTTTCTGTAATACTGTGTCATATATCATCGCACCAACATTTGTCATAGAAGATGTCATAGGCATGCTTGATTGTATCTCCTTTTTGTTTTTTAGCTTATAAATTTCTGTGTAATTTGTTTCAGTATATTGTACTAGATTAATGACAAGCATAGCAGAATAGGAGTTCTGACAATAATAGGTCTAAACAGATTAAACCAATAATTGAGTTATGTTGTTAATCATTTGATAGAGAGCAATACACTTATTTGATCATACTAGTTTCACCCATAGTTATTAAATGAATAATCCACATGACCCAGTCTCAGAATGTAGACAATGCGGAACAATACTAGCCAAGAAAAAGTTCTGATAATGATCCACTTTCTAACCTATATCAAGTTTTGACTTGATTTGAATGATGAATTTTAGCTCAATGACCCAGTGCCAGGGCCTGGGAGGTCATTGAGTGTTCAGGTATGAATGGTAAATACTTTACCCTATAATTACACTACAAAGTAAAAGTCAAAAGAGGTTGAACAACAAGATGAAAGGAAGTAAACATGAAGGCTAATAAGTTATTGCAGCTAGTGGTCAAAGGAAGACCCTTAGTAATACCAGGTACAGGTGTTGTAAATGAAATTTCATATGCAGTCAGTTTTAAGGAATTTTGCAATATATTAATTCAAATGCAACAAATTGATTGAAAACTAACTTCAGATCAGCCTTGCAGGAGTTAAGAATATCAAGTATGTGGTCTGGTTAGAATATTTTTAATAATGAAAGTGAGTAATAGTACTGGCATGAGTGATTGTTTATCTCATGTTAACTACAAAATAGGAAATTAGAGTAATACCATATACAGAAACATGTAATGTATAGAGCCTCATAATGCATATATCCACCTTTGTAGAAAGGCCACTCATGTACAGGTAATTAAGATTTTGAAATACTTTAAATTTCAGAAAAAATTAAACCTCTTACATTTAGGTTGGCTTTGGTAAGCATCTTAATGAATACTGTAATGGTTTTTGTGCTTTTAGAGATTGGGTAGATCACAAAATTTATGTGTAAGAGTATGGCCAACAACTTTTTTGAGGCAACAGTTATTTCAAGAATAAATGCATATGATTTATATACAAATGTAAATTTGTACTATTAATAGTGCTCCTGGCATAAGATATATGCTTAGTAACAGTAATACAATGTATAAGAGAATATATAACAAATAAGACAACTTGTATTAATGTGAAGGATACTGAGCTTCCTCATATTAGAGGTAAGTACTGTACACCTATTTCAAGGAGAAACTAGGAAATTTGTCAGTATTTCTGTGTGCTTTCACTCATTTCAGGTGAAGATATATAAGGCCAACAGTATTTTTGATGAATTAGCTTGTGGTGAAGCAGAGACAAAACACTTGAACTTCAGGAATATTAGAAATATACTGTATGAATATTATTCATTGGTTTTATAGAACAACATCATAGATTCAGTTTCATTCAATAATTTTTTGTGCTATGGCAGTAATCTTCTTTTTTTTTTTCCACTTCACAGGGCTCTGGGCAGCTCTGCAAGCATGGATGAATACCTGCACCAGTTGGACACCATCGTTGAAGGCATACGTCAAAATAAGTTAAAGGTAATAAGGACTATGCTTGTTTGAAATTCTTGATATTGTGTTTTATAAAATCCTACAATAGTACCTCAATATACATCCTTAATCCATTGTGTAAGGTCATTTGTATACTAAAGGATGATAGATTTGTATCCGCATAGGAAGAACTTAGTGTTGTAAATCTAGCGCATAATTGATTGATGCATGAAAATGCTCTGTAATCAATTACAGAGTATTTTCATGGTAGATGGGGCAGCTCATGAGTTGTGAATTGTATTGACCATATATACTTTTTTTATCTTATCCTGGATTATAAAAATAAATCTTAATATTTACTATCAAAGATTTTTGCATGGTTTTCTTCCAAAGGATTTTTAAATGACTTATTTCATATCAAGGAAGGCACATCTTAAATTTTTTTCATTATACTGTTAAGACCATATCCTACATGTCAGACCTTTTTCTGTATTTTTAAACATTTTGAGCGTTTGTAGATTGTAATTTAAAAATTCAGTAGAGTTTTATCTAAGTGGCTAGCCACATCAAAAGCAAGGCTGCTTTCCAAAAAATGATTTATTGTTTTCTTTAACTTTAAATTCCTGCTTTAGGTTTGTGGATATAATTTTCCTTCTATATTTCCAGATTGAGAGGAGAAGAGCAGAAGAAAAATCACATCATAAAAATTTAATGGATGAATTGAGTCGCCTTCAGGAGCTTAATCGCCACTATGCAAAAATAGTTTATCAACTAAGCCAAGAAATCAATAAGAATGAAATTTTGCATAGAAAATTAGCAGCTCGTGGTAATTAATTTATTTAATTTTACTTGCTTTCATGATGAAGTATTTACTGAAGAGTTATTGTATTAGACATTTAACCAAACAAGAACTATGATTTTTTTATGGAAGGCATTTATTATTAAAAGTGATTCTTTATTCTTATAATAGTTCTAACCTTAATAATGATATAACTTCCCAAATGAAATTTACCTTGAGCACAATATTTCCTCCTCTTTATTATGTTTATTACTTTTAAATCTTTCTAATTGTTCTTAAACACTGTCTCTAAGAACATGCTCTTGTGGATAGATGCGTCATTTAGAATTACTGTATAAATCTTTTTGCTATCATTACAATTTATAATGTTATCCCAGTTGTAATAAAGTTGTTAAGTTTTTTCAGCTACATTTTCTTCCATTCAGGTTGTCAACATTGGTCTTTGTTAGGTGAAATTAGAGCACCACTTTAATATTAATTTGATCTCATAACAGGAGAGAAAGGGATAACATACCTATTCAGTATTGGCATTTGCACATTTAAGATGGCTCAGTAAGGCAGATTACCTTTTGGCATTTGCACATTTAAGGTGGTTCAGCAAGGAAGATTACCTTTTGGAATATGCACATTTAAGATACTTCAGCGAGGCAGATTACCATTTGGAATTTGCACATTTAAAATGGTTCAGCAAGGTAGATTACCTTTAGGAATTTGTACATTTAAGATGGTTCTGCAAGGCAGATTACCATTTTAAATTTGCACTTTTAAGATGGTTCAGCAAGGCTGATTACCTTTTGAAATTTTTACTTTTAAGATAGTTCAGCAAGGCAGATTACCTTTTGGAATTTTCACATTTAAGATGGTTCAGCAAGGCAGATTACCTCTCAGAATTTGCACTGTTAAGATACCATATCAAAGCAGATTGCCTATCGAAATTTGTAGATAAGATTGTCCAGAAAGGCATATTACCAATTGGAATTTGTAGTTATGATGATCTAGAAAGGCAGATTACCACTTGGAATTTGTACATTTAGGATGGTCCAGAAAAGCAGATTATCTATTAGAATCTGTATAATTAAGATAGTACAGAAAGGCAGATTACCCATTGGAATTTGTACAGTTAAGATGGTCCAGAAAGGCAGATTACCTATGTTGAATCTTGCCTTCAGTATTTGGCCCCAATGTTAACGATATGCTGACCCATGAAGAGACTTTGGACTAAGGGTATATTCGGGTAGATATAAGTTTTTGTTCCTACATGAATACATACCATTGTTCTTCAATAGGAGTATGACTTCAGTTTAACAAGGAATAGCTATTGAATTCTTGAGGTAATTAAAGCTACTGATGGGTAGTGTGGGTAAACCCCGCTCATATGACAGTCAGCGAGATTAGCACTTTTGACTGCAGGAGTAATGAATACAGACATACTACAGATTCCTTTTCTTTCTCACCATTATTCTTACATTAAGGGGTCAGTTGCCTGCTGTGCCCTCGTACTATTGCTACCTCTCTTAAAATCTGCCGTTGTTCTTTTTCCTTTTGAGCTGCAATAGAAGCGAAAGAGATAAGGTTGTGTCCTGGCAAAGCTGGTAGAAGTAGCAGGTTTATTTTGAAACCTGCTGTTGATCCTTATCTCCTTTATACTTTTTGTAGGGTGTATGACTGGTTGCAGTCTTCTCCCTGTGATGAGTGGATTATGTGGCATACTCTTCTGTGGGAAGAGTTTGGAAGGTATGATATAAAGGCTCCCTCAGAATCAACTTTGGCAGCATGAAAATTGATGCTGTAGAATATTTTTTTTTTTTCCAGGTATGAGTCCTCGAATTTGGGCTGGAATTTGTAAGGTTGAGGGGATGAACAGAACTCGGGTTGCCCTCAGGGCTCTCTTCAGGGAAATTGGAAGTATCGCTTACCTCTAGTGAGAGTAGTACTCTTCCGTCTTTCCTTTGAAACTCGCCCATCATCATCAGTTTATACAAAACTGATGATGATGACCTAAACCTAGGTCCTCAGGCATCGCTGGTCCTTCATTGTCAGAGAAGCTGATTGAAGTTTTGGCCTTCCATAGAATTTCTAAGGCTAGCCCAACTCCTGCAACACCTATAGTGATGCTGGAGGATGTTACACCCTGGATTTTGGTCTCGTCTGCTGTTAAAGAAACCATGTGGCTTCTTCCTTGTGGGAGCATCATCACTGGTCTCTCAGATTTCAACATCGATGGAGGCTAGGAAGGGAAAGTAGTGTGAGCATTCCTCTTTCAGTTCTTCATCCAATTCAATCCTGATAATACTTCTTTTAAAATGGAGAAGAGGTCTAGGAAGACTTACTGCAAGGAGTCTCATAAGCATCCTAGCAATGTGTCTCCTCATATGTTAGAGACATGCAGTGTGCTTTAAAGTGTTGATCCTGATAGAGAAAATATTATTGACCAAGGTGCAGTCGCAAATACCGCTTCTATAGGTGCTAGATCTTGTTAGGGTCTGAGCATGCATGTTGGTACTCGGGTGGTTCAAGGGCTTCGCCCTTCTTCTTCTACTCCTAGGCGATTGAAGAATACCTTGATGTCTTACCCCAGAGATATTCAGGTAGCAAAGGGCGAGAAGAAGCCAAATGTTGAGTTTCCATCTCATACTTGTAATTGATAACCAGGGATGAGAGGAACCAGTGATCATTCTTCTCGCTTGTATGAGTGAAAAGACATTCACTCACATGTGCGCAATTGGGTATATGATCCTAGGTCTCCTCACGACCTTCGGGTCAGGGTAGACATTCCCCCTCCCTTGCACAATTTTGATGAGAATCACTAGTCTTCTGGCTTTCTCCACATGTCTTGTCCAGACACCAAGAAATTTCCACTCATTCATACAATTGTGGATGAAACTAGGTGACCGCCCTAGATTATTCTTAGCGCTCTTACAATCACAGAGATCGGACCTCACTTACTCAAATATTCCACTGAAAGAGGTAAGTACAGGATACTTTTTCTATTTCTGGGGGTGTGAATTCTAGAGGCAGTTCAGTTTCTGAAGGGGAGGGTGATCGTGTGCAATCAGGGCCCCCTTCCGCTTCTACAGGGTACACCACCAGGTCCGTTCTCAGTCCAGAGCATGGTTAAGGCATACTCAAAATCTTGCTTTGCCTGCAAGAGCTATAGGCAAGCAACTCTAGGCAAAAGGTCGTCCTTGTAACCAAATTGCTCATCCACCTCCAAGCTCGGACCCATCGGAGCCCGGGCGGGGTCGAAGTCGTCAAGGTAGGCTGTTGACGGACGTCTCTTGCTGATGCTCTAGATCTAGAGGAAGAGACTTCCCTAGGCCTCTCTTGCTGGATCGCTGAAGCTCTTGCCGAGGACTTGGGAATGGTAAACAAGCTCTTCAGCTCCCTGCACTGAGGTAAATATTCCTCTAGAAGAGGCAGCCATGTGGCCGTCTCTTTCCTGAGAGGACGTTTGTCATCTCCGGAGGGAGGAATCACGTCAGGCTGGGATGGAGAACAGGACTTTGGAGGTACCACTTCTAGAGCGAGAAGCGAAAAGAGTGTCGGAGAGATCACCCTGTTCTCAGGTGCTACACGTACCTGAAAGGGGCTCCGAGACTTCTTTACGACTCTTTCCTTTCAATTTCGCTTCTGGGGGGAGAGGGGTCTCACCTTGGGAGGAGGTCCTGCAAGGGACAAATCTTCAGAACTCCTAGGTTCTGAAGGAGGAGAGGAACAGGGAAGGAGAGAAGCCATCAAAGGAGTCCTTGGTGTGTCACCCACGGATTACAAATGGGGAAGAACCCCTGTGACTGCTTTCCACACTATATTAAATAGTGTGTTCAACCGCAGGGTTGTCCTTACCACCTGTGGAACTGGGAGGAGGATCTATAGGGCAACCAGATGCCCTAGGTCTGGGAACCTGAAAAGAAGGGGGTGTTAGTCACCTTTTCTGCAAGCAAATGTGACACTGTTCTAACCACTTGGGGTTTTGCTGAGTGTTGGTCCCTCAAAGTAATACTTTGCTTCGGTCGTCCACCCTTAGCCCGATAAAACTCACGCTGGGAATCGTCAACCCTTTGCTCACACTGGGTGAGCTGATCTCCTGGTGAGTTACAATCTCTAGGAGACAGGCGCTTGTGAGTCTGTTAAGGCTTTGGGGCCGTCGGTCTCAGACACGGATACAAGGGTAAACAGCGAGGAGGCGAAGAGTGGCTTGGTGGCGAGAGCCACCTTGGCAAAGGCCTGGCAGGCGAGTGCCGAGAAAGAGTCTTGCAAGCTCTCGGAGAGTTGCTGACGTTTAACGGGAGACAGCCGGGGAGGTGGAGAGTGACACTCACAGGGCTGACAACACTGGTCTTCATCTTGCCTAAAGTGTGGGTCTACTATAGAGACGATCACTCGTCACCTGATGTTCAGGTGACGATGACTCATCTGAAGACGAGTGATGAGGAGCAGGTGAGACCCGCTTAGCTGGTGCATAGCGAATAGCCAGATCCATAAACAGCTGTAGGATGACGAACTGTTGATGAGTCTGACATAGCTGCCAGTTTACGACGGCCTAGAGGATCAAAGTAACGAGAGCCCAAAGACTCGGGATCACGAGAGCCCAAAGACTCGGGATCACGAGAGCCCGAAGACTCAGCGTGACGAGAGCCTAAAGGCTCAGGGTCATGGGAGGCCAGGGGTTCAGCGCGACGAGAGCCCGAAGGCTCTGGGTCTCGAGACCCCTAAGACTCAGCGCAATGAGAGCCCAAAGGCCCGGGGTCGTGAGAGCCGAAAGTTCAACGTGACAAGAGCCCGAAGGCTCAGGGAGTCTATCTAAATGATCGAACAGGCCTCTCCTTATGCAAGGGAGAGGCACGCCCAGGGTGGCGGGTAGTTAAAAACTCCTCCACCCGACGAACCTCTGAAGGAGAACGTCTAGCAGGTTCCTCCGGAGAGGTAACTTGCTGTGGTGAAGTCACTAGATGGTCTTTCGGAGATTTCTCTCAAGGGCGAGGAGAGAGATAGCCTCCTGAAGGAGGACACTGCCTTGGTTTAAAAGAAAAAATTTCTATTTGATTAGAGGTCTACATAGGGTAGTAATCCCAGGTCGTAATATTAAGTATGAAGGGAGGAGATAGAATTTGAAAAACACTCATTTTCAGGATAAGTTACCCTGGTGTCCTGAAAGTCGAAGGCAAAAATCCTATGTAGTTTTGAGATGTCCTAAGTCACCTCATTAAGTGGTATGAATGTCAAAATCATGTCCTTAAAAAATGACATTAGCTGGCTGGTTCCCTTAAAAGAGAAAGAAAATTAGAATATTAATCTTCAAACAATCATATGGGAAGTCAATTTTAAGGCAATAAAGAGTGGTAATGTCCACACACTACCCGAGTCAACAGCAACATCCCCTATAAATAGCAAGAGTGTAGAGTGACGGAACAAATATGGATAGAAGCCATTTTACCAAGGATACTAACAATTCGTCTGCAGGTACATCATTTGATACTGAGGTATGTACACTCTCTCTCAGTTGTTATTACTGTATAGTGAAAAGATCTGCTGTACGCCAAGAAAATTTAGTCACTTCATACAATTTTCTATGTAGTAGTTCAGTCCGTGCTGTTTAATTTTGGTGTAATTATTGTTACTTGAACTTTTTGTTGAAATAATCTTGATTATGAAGAACAGTTGTTTTATGAAGGGGTAACATGGAAAGTAGTAGGGCTAATATTGACAGTGAATTGTGTGTAGAGATCAGTTAGTAGAAAAGGCACTTCAAAAAGTTCATTATGCAAAACATAACTGTTATTTGTGTATTAGAAACACTATAAAGTATACAGTATATGGTGCAAAGAGTTTTACAAATAACTGTCAAAAATTAACTAAATAGAAAAATACCTTTACATTTGAGGTTTATTGTAGCCTTCTGTCATATTTATGTGTAATGTGTAACGTTGTATTGGCACGATTCACCGACTGATGCTCATAAAAGTTTGATAGGTAAAAAGGCTTAATACATGAAACCTAGATTATGTACAAAGCTTACTGATAGACGTTGGTAATGTGTTATCCTGGCATATGGAATTTTATTTCTTTGTTGGTATTGTATAGCTTATTACAACCATGTGACATCACATTCTTCATTGAATACTCCATAAATTCATTGTGTACGAACAACTTTAGCCCCTCGACTTGTGTTCCATCTTATTCTTTGCAATTATAACAAAACATAGTCTCCTGCCAAGCACCAGGACAATTGTACTTCTTGCAATATCTTAAGAATACAAAGACCCTATAGGTATATATTGTGTGGCAGAGTCACGTCAGAGAAAGTTATGTAAAGCTGTACATGCTAAAAGTAGTCTACCATTTAAACCTTGTTTGAAGACAGGCTTATCATACTGCACGTCATATGCTACAGGCATTGTCGGGCAAACCTCCCTATTCATCAACTTGACTGTGTGGACACAATTTACCTGTAGGCCCAGGAAAAAATGACCGCCATGTGCACTGCACAGCGGACATGCCCACACGTCTGGACTGTCCTTTAAAGCAAACTACTGTACATTAGTCGTAAATATTGTCCCATGCAAAACTAAAGGGTTTCATATATTGCAACTAAAGATCTTGCAGATGTAAAAGGGATAGGAATCTAAACGTTCTGTTTATCAAGATCCTTGTAAGACAATATGTTAACTCAGTCGAGTGGTCAGAATATTTATGAATATTAGTTTAATATGCACTCGTTCAGAAATTTAGGAACTGGTTCTGATAATCAATATTTTACTATTGTATTACACATTTTAGTATTACACCCATTGCGTCAGTGCTTACGTGTATTACTAATGCAATGTTTATACCAACATATTTCAACAATGAATAGCTTAACAGGTGTAAGTAGGAATTGCAGTGTAGGCTAATAAGAGCAATTGCTGGCTATAATAATTCACAAATTTACCTGTCATAAATGAAAACAACGAAGCACCTATTTACTCTAGAAAAATCTAATTTTGATATTTGTGGAGCAAGAGCCAACACTCCCTTGACAATGGTAGATAGATCATGCTCATATTACACTTTTTATTAATAATCAAGTATTACAAGAAGTATGAATTACTTGGATCAGCTGAAGCATAATTTTCCATATAAAAAATTATATCAAATTCCTTCAAAGGTGCTTTGGGCTTGTCATGTATTTGTAGATCATTGCTATTATTATATTGTCTTTGTCATTTTGTTGATCATAGCAAGACGTAAACTCATATTAAATTGAAAGATATTTTATAATACATAAATTAAGAGTAAAATGATTGAGAATAGGGATGCTGTCTATTGACAAAATTATACAGCACATTAAAATGATTCACATGAATAATTTGGTATATAAAGTTCCAGTAATTACAGTAAACCCTTTTGAATACATAATGGTAGAATGACTTATTTGCAGTGGAAATAAAGGTCACATTCAGATTTGCAATGCATGCAATGCAATTTTTTTAGTTGTCAACAAAATGGTTATTTTCTATTTCTTTACATGGCTTATAACATTACGGTGGGAAAAATGTCCAATGGGGTAAATGTCTGCGGGGAAAATGTCCCGGGGGGAAGATGTCTGCTGTGGAAAATGTCCTGGATCCCATGACCTTGAAACTGTCGTGGACAAAGCTACAACAATGCATCAGCAATAAATGGTAAATATAATAGTCTTCAAGCCAAAGTGGGAGAGGAGAACAGTCTTGCATCCTGAATTCCTTGTGCAGGACTTTCACTTAACCTGGTTGGTAAAAATGCTGTAAATGCTGCTCAGGTGCTGTATATTTCTTTGAATTCCTTGAAAAGCTATTTGTCTTCTTCACAATTTAAGCCCATTTGTATCAACTTCTGAATGAGGCTCTAAAGAATAATGATTCATCATTGACTCTCAAATGTGTCATAACACCATGTTGCTCCTGCTGGGCTGATGTAACTGAGACAGCAGGCTCTTGGGCATGATTGTGAGTAGATTAAGGAGGTACTTAAACATGTTTTTGATGACATTGTGAAAAGAGGTGCGTACGCTGTGAAACATGAGCTGTTAAAACAAAATGATTAGCTTGAAACAGGAATTTACAACACCTTCTGGAAAGATATTCTGCAAAGAACAGATGCAACTAATAAAACTCTACAACATGCAAAACTTGATCTAAATACTGTTGTGGCATCACTGACCAACTTGAAATACAATGGTACATACTAGAAGCAAACAGAATACAGGCAGAAGTACCACTATGTTGGTCTTAACTAATTGGATTATGGACATGAAGTAAAACTTGGTCCTTCTGAAAAATACAGAAATAACCTTTTTTGCCTGTCATTGATCAGTTTATCTCTTCTCTCGACCAATGTCTGGAAGCATACAAACAGATATCAAGTCAATTTAGTTTTTATAGACATCTGCAAAAGCTTGCTTCGGACGAACATCAGGATACGGCAGAGCAACTCGTTAGGGCATATCCAGATGACCTGGAGGAAGTGTGCAAGTTTGTAACATTTGCTAATATGTTCAGGGTTACAGTGGCAGCTTTGGTACCGTCCCTGACTGGTGATCATCAGACTTGGGTTCGAGTCCCGCTCAAACTTGTTAGTTCCTTTAGTGGCTCAGCACCCTTATGAGCTAAGGTTTTGGTGTTAGGGGGAGCCTACAGGTCTACCTGCAGAGTCTTCAGCAGCCATTACCTGGCCTTCCCTGGTCCTAGCTTAGATGGAAAGGGGCTTGGGCACTGATCATATGTATATATAGTCAGTCTCTAGGGCATTATCCTGCTTGCTAAGGCAATGTCACTGTCTCTTACGTCAGCCATTCATGAGCGACCTTTAAAAAAAAAAAATATGAAGAGCCAGCAGACATCAACACTGAGCTTTTCCTATAAATACTTATATTGGACAACGGCATTATTATTATTATTATTATTATTATTATTATTATTATTATTATTATTATTATTACTTGCTAAGCTACAACCCTAGTTGGAAAAGCAAGGGGCTCCAATAGATTAAATAGCCCAGTGAGGAAAGGAAACATGGAAAAATAAAATATTTTAAGAACAGTAACATTAACATAAATATTTCCAATATAAACTATAAAAACGTTAACAAAGCAAGAAGAGAAATCGGATAGAATACTGTGCCTGAGTGTACCCTCAAGCAAGAGAACTCTAACCCTAGACAGTGGAAGACCATAGTACAGAGGCTATGGCACTACCCAAGACTAGAGAACAATGGTTTGATTTTGGAGTGTCCTTTTCCTAGAAGAGCTGTTTACCATAACTAAGGAGTCTTTTCTACCCTACCCAAGAGAAAAGTAGCCACTGAACAATTACAGTGCAGTAGCTAACCCCTTGGGTGAAGAAGAATTGTTTGGTATTTTCAGTGTTGTTAGGTGTATGGGGACAGAGGAGAATCTGTAATGAATAGGCCAGAATATTCAGTGTATGTGTAGGCAAAGGGAAAGTGAACCGTAACCAAAGAGAAGGCTCCAATGAAGTACTGTCTGGCCAGTCAACGGACTCCCATAACACTCTAGCGGTAGTATCTCAACGGGTGGCTGGTGCCCTGGCCAGGACACTTTATGAAACATAGAGGTACCTCTACGAATATACTTTTTCATGGTGTCAAACTGCAGAGGGGAACGTTTTTTCTCAAAGCTAAAATGAATTGAAAACAGATTGCAGACATCCATGGAACAGAGATGTTTGGTAAATCTAACTATAATGAGCCTCGAGTCGGGTATATTGCGTGAACTGGACTCATCAGTGAATTTGCAATAAAGAAAAATAAGTGTCAAGAAAGTAATTCTGGCTATACGTATAACTCGTTAAGAAAGAATGGGATGTTATTATTGTATGCATTAGTTACATTATTATCTGTATATAAATAATTGTAACTATATGCGTAAAAGAATATGGTAATAACAACTTATGTTTATTTCAGTTTGTGTTTAAGCATATTAATAACATTAGAAGAATAGTTCCATTGTAGTGTTTCCTAAATAAAACTGTCCCACTAATGTTATATCATTAGAGTATTTTGACCACTAGATTAATTAGACTATTTTGTAGTGAATGCAACAGGACTTTGAAAGGGCCCCTCCCACCTGCTTAATCCCCCCCCCCCCCCGCTGGAGTTATTGTCGGTAAATCTTATTTAATTCATATCGTATAACTATATAAGTTAACTAAGATAAGTGTCCCTGGCAGCAACAATTAAAAGAAATTCCAGAAATACACACACACACACACACACACACACACACACACACACACACACATATATATATATATATATATATATATATATATATATATATATATATATATATATATATATATATATATATATATATATATATATACACCACTTACTTTATTTGCAGTGAAAATAAGTGTAATTTTTTATGAAAACGGACGTTTTTCTATAGGAAATAAGCTTAAAATTAGTATATCTTTTTAAAAATGTATAATTCCGTTTTCTTTCTCAGTTCATATATGTTATTTTAGAAATGCTACTTCATAGTAGTGATTCAGCTGAATCATCATGCAGAGAAATTAATAAACTATATATATATATATATATATATATATATATATATATATATATATATATATATATATATATATATATATATGTATATATATATATATATATATATATATATATATATATATATATATATATATATATATATATATATATATATATATATATGTATATATATATATATATATATATATATATATATATATATATATATATATATATATATATATATATATATATATATATATATATATATATATATACATACATATATATATACATACATATATGTATATATATATATATATATATATATATATATATATATATATATATATATATATATATATATATATATATATATATATATATATATATATATATATATATATATATATATATATATTACCTGGTCGACAATTTTAAAAGATGTAATACCCGGAGAGATTTGATCTGTAATGCAAACGTTAAAAATCGAGATATGATTCAGTGAACGCTGTTTCGTTATTTATATGTGATTATTTCGTGAATTCTCTTGTAATTTCCTTGATTCCGTAATGTCGTTGTATTATAACGGGAAGAGTGAGACACACTGATTAAAAGGTAAGTGATTCCGATAATTTAACCCTAAAGAAATGTTTAAAATAGTCTCCTACCATAAACTTAGGCTTGAGGGTACACCCAAGCACACTTTTCTATCTTATTTCTCTTCCTCTTGTTTTATATTTTTTCAAAGTTTTTATAATTTATATATGAAAATTCTATGTTAATGTTGTTTCTGTTCTTAAAGTATTTTATACTGTTCATTACTTCTCTTTTAGTTCATTTCCTTGTTTCCTTTACTCACTGAGCTATTTTCCATGTTGGAGCCCTTGGGCTTATGCATCCTGCGTTTCCAACTAGGATTTTAGCTTAGCAAGTAATAGTAATAATAATACCATAAAATGTACGGGATGCTCTTCATATTTCGGTATTATACTAATAAAGGTCAAAGGTTAAATTTTTGAAATTATAGCCTCATGCCTGTGTTGCAATTCGTAATATAAATGTCAAATATGGATAGGTTGTAGAAATCACATTAGCTTGACAAAGTGGCGTAGGCCTACGGAGGGTGGAGGGGTCGGTGTCTGGTGGTGCAATTGCCCCTTTCCCAAAGGGTGTAGGCCTACCCTACAGATTGGCCTATGGTATAATATTTCGGTAAATTTTTATAGGTATTATAGTAAATCTCGGGGCAAACTTTATTGATAAAAAATTGGGATATATATAGTAACTTTTATTTTTCGAAAATTACTTTTAATGATGAATATATGACTTTACTTTCTACCAATATACATGAACCATATACTTTTCCTACTCGCTATCTTGTGTTTTATGCATTTCTGACCACGATTATTGGGGCAAACCACCCGTTCATGAGTATATGGACCCAGATATAAATACAATTTTTGGGTATCCCAGTGGGAAACCGGGTTTTTTTTGGGGGGGCGGGGGGGGGGGGAAATGTCATAAGCGAGTGATGTGCAGCAATAATAATGGTCAAAAGTGCAAAATAAGAGCAAGATAACTAATTGGAAAAAATATATGGTTCATTTATGTGGCTGAAAATAGGCCAAAACGTTAGTATTTATCACTTTTGAGATTTGTAAAAAGGTACAGAACCTAACAAACCAACCTAACCTAACCTAGTAGTTCTCAGGTCTAAACTGCAACCCCCCCTCCCCCGGAACCCCCTTCCCAGGTCACAACCCCTAGCTTGGGGGCAATTCTCCCGAACACCGTTTCCAAGGTCACAAATCTTCCCAGGTCACAACCGCTAGCCGGAACCCCCTTTCCAGGTCACAAAGTAAAAGTAAATCACAAATAAAGCCTTACGTTATCATAAAATCACGAATAAATATTTACCTTATGTTAAAGTAAATTACAAATAATTCCTCTGGCAATCTTTACAGAAGTTTTGCAGTAGAAATGCTCTGGTCTTACCTAAAAAAAAAAAAAATAAATAAGTCAGAATTGGACCTTTGAGGCATTATTTTGCATTTTGTTGTGAGTGGGATAGAATTATCATCTTTTCAATTCCATTGAGAAGGAGAGGATTATCCTCATTAATAAACAGTTTGAGAGAGAGAGAGAGAGAGAGAGAGAGAGAGAGAGAGAGAGAGAGAGAGAGAGAGAGAGAGAGAGAGATGAAAATAAATCAGAAGGGGAAATAATCGACTTGTGCTGTTAAAATAATACTAGAATTTCAAGTTTCAAAAGTTTATTGACAAGTTTTATACAAAAAGGAACTAGTTAGCATGCTAAGTACCCCATCAAGGTACAGTATTTACATACATAATTCAATTGACAAATACCCAACTTTGAACATACATAGAAATGTAATAATTATAACCATAACAACAATAATAATACCAAAACAATGGTTAATGCAGTAGTGAAAACGACAAAACAACCATTGTAATAAATAAATATATTAAAAAAAACAGGTTCACAACTAAATGAGACATCAGATGACTTGTATAAGTGCTTAGCGTTTTACGTTAAATTGCTTGAAAAAATGCTGAAAATAGAGATAAATTGAGCGCCTTCCCACGAAGAGAATCTAAAGCATTTTGATATCCACGTTCACTCATCATCATCACCATGGCGACCCATGAGACTTCATGAATATTTTTTTCTTTTTTGTTCAGATTTTTCCCTTGATGAGCACATTTCTGTTTGATTGTTGACTTGCTGTTGTTGCTGTTCCTTTCGTAATTATCTCTTCGATTATGCTGTAAAGTCCAATATGAGCTCTTCCAGTGACGTTTTCCCACCCCACCTCCTTTGCTAGGCTTCTGCACTTCGCGTGCTTGGAATTCCTACTTTCATGTAGTCATGTACTGACCACATACTGCATACACTGTTCTGTAAGGAAAAGAAAAGTTACTTTTATTTCTTAGTGTTATTGCAGATCTTGCTTGCAATCCTTCTGTTCATTGATATTGCAGATCCTACTTGCAATCCTTCTGCTCATTTATATTGCATATTCTACTTGCAATCATTCTACTCACTGAAATTGCAGATCCTACTTTTAGTCCTTCTACTTACTTATTGCTGATCCTACTTGTAGTCCTTCTACTTACTTATTGCAGATCCTACTTGCAATCCTTCTGCTCACTGATATTGCAGATCCTGGCTGCAATCCTTCTGCTCAGTGATATTAAAGATCCTACTTGCAATCCTTCTGCTCTGTGATATTGAAGATCTTGCTTGAAATCCTTCTGTTCACTGATATTACAGATCCTACTTGCAATCCTTCTGTTCACTGATATTGCAGATCTTACTTGCAATCCTTCTGTTCACTGATATTACAGATCCTACTTGTAATCCTTCTGTTCACTTATATTGCATATTCTACTTGCAATCATACTGCTCACTGAAATTGCAGATCCTACTTACAGTCCTTCTTCTCACTTATTGCAGATCCTACTTGCAATCCTTCTGCTCACTGATATTGCAGATCCTTCCTGCAATCCTTTGCTCCCTTATATTGCATATTCTACTTGCAATCATTCTGCTCACTGAAATTGCAGATCATACTTGCAATCCTTCTGCCCACTGATATTGCAGATCCTACCTGCAATCCTGCTTACTTATGTTGCACATTCTTCTTGCAACCCTTCTGCTCTCTGAAAGTGCAGATCCTACTTGCAATACTTCTGTTCACTTATACTGCATATTCTACTTGCAATCTTTCTGCCCACTGAAATTGCAGATCCTACTTGCAGTCCTTCTACTCACTTCAGATCCTACTTGCAATTCTTCTGCTCACTGATATTGCAGATCTTACTTGTTATCCTTCTGTTCACTTATTGCAGATCTTACTAACAAGCCACTGGGACTGTTTATACCAGAACTAGGTTGCATTATTTCTGTAAATGCTCGTATGACTTGGTATAAAGCTCAAACGAGTTGTCTTCACATGAATGGGCAACTTGTTGAAGGCTTCAGTAAAGAACAGCAGAGCATAATATATGAAAATTTTCAACATCTGCTCACAGCTGGTAAGTTTGTCCCTTTGAAGAAGAACTATGGTATATTAGTTAACTACGATTTTTCACATTAAATAAAAGTAAAAAAAAAAAAAAAAAGAATGTTTATATGAGTTATATTTTCTCTTGCCAGAACTCACCAGTAATAAAAATTTCAGTGACAGAAGGTCCTCAACTTACAAACTTAATAGGTTCCAAGTCGAATTTTGTTCAATTTTGTCCAAAAGTGGGACTAACCTATCTCCCATGCCTATAATTTCCAGCCATAGTTCCTTTCCATATGAAATAAATATCAGGTTGTTGCAAATGTCGTTTTGCTTACTGTATTAAATGCTATCATAGTTTTGTTATCATGCTAGGCGATTTATCTTAGCAATCCATGTTTGCCAATGGGTATATAATCGGATGAGCAACCTGGTGGAGTAACGAGAACTTTGGGTGTGGAGGAAATGCTTCCCTAAATCGCGATTAAGTTACTGGGAGCAGGGTGACGGATTGGGTTTAAGGTGATAGACAAGATGTCTTTTCGGCTTTTACTCCTGATGCCTTTCGGATGATCTTACTGGAATTAGTATGGACTGGCAGGGGTCACTTGCTTTTGTTAGATGGGCACTGCACATCACAAGGAACTGGCTATCCTTTTATGAATCTAGCCAATGAAACCTCTAAGGATTTAGTCAATCAATGGAAAGAGAAGATAAAGATAGAGACAACTGGCGAAATCTAACCGAAGCCCTTTGCGTCAATTGGGGTAGGAGGTGATGATGATGATGATGATTTCTTAATCTTTTTATAGTATACGAACTTTCGATACAATACTTCAGTTGGATTTGTGTTTGTATCCCATAATTTTTGTAAGTTGAAGACCTCTTGATAACATTTTCTAAATAAGTTTCAAATGCTCATTTCATTCATGTAGATCCGTTTGTTGGCATTCGACATGGAAAGTGGTCAGTCAGCAAGGAGCTTGTACCGAACGAACTGGGGGGTGGGGGGGGGGGGGGGTTTGATGGCTATGGAGAGCCTCACTTCAGTATATAGTCTTTGAACCTCACAACGCGAACGGTTTGAATTGCGGGATTGGTCTACTCAGGCTGCAAGAGTATTGTTGTGATTGTGATCAGGCTTCTATCTATCAAATTAAACCCTAGGTTTCAAGTAAGCCACAATGACTTGTTCTACTTTATATGGTTTTTACGGCAATTCTTTTTAGTCCCATTTAGTTTCCAAATATCTTTTCTTTTTTCATTTTTTTGTTTGTATTACAAGTTTACATCACCTCCCGATGATTTTCTTCCATCCTTTATTTTCTTCATTGCATGATGTCCGGAATTTCAATGGATCTGACTTAGTTACCTCCGCCAACGAAGTTGGAAGGTTATATTTGTTTGTTTGCTTGTGTGTGTTTGTTTGTGAACTGCTTCCTGGCCACAATTTTAATCGTAGAGTAATAAAACTTGCAGGGATTAACTGTTATGTAAAAAAGCTGGAAATGATTGAATTTTGGAAGGTCCAGGTCAAAGGTCAAGGTTACGGTCAAGCTAAATGTCCAATTCACGTAATCAGCCATAAGTTTGGACATCGTTCTCACAGAGACTGCAAACGTGGTTCATATTTGACTATGAAAATCTTCGCCAATTAATACATGTTAAGGTCAAAGGTCAAGGACGATGCATAAGCTGCCGCGGTGGAGGTCTGCGTTATACTGAGTGCCCCTCTAGTTTTCTATGTTACCACTCTCATAATCCATCATTTATTCAAATTAGAGCTAAAAAATGAAACGAGGAAAATAAGATTTTAGGTAGACCTGACAGTTGCAATTTTCCATTTGAGTAATATCTTGACCTATTTTTATCAGAGAAAAAATAAACTTTTTTTTTTCTTCTATATACAAGCTTCTATACCTAGGTATTATTTGAATAGAATTTCGTGGTTTAGTGTAGATTTCACCTGTCACTGATTGATTTAATATGATGTATTTGAAAATTTTTAAAGTTTCATTCCAATCAAGAAGCCAAGAAGATAGTTTTTAAAATAATAAAAAAAAATCGCCCTCTTCTTAAAGATGAACAATAGTTGCACAAAATTCCCTGGCTTTGGTTAAAGAAAACTTTCTAAATATTCTAGAAAAGTTCAACGGTCTTGTAACTTGACTTGTAGTACTGAACAGGGCATTCGAACAATCGTCATTAACAGTTAAATACATAAAGCTATTGATCTTTTTCGGGACGAATGCTGATCATTAGTCGTGAATTAATGACGACTATTGGCAAATACAACCTTGATTAAGATTTAGTTATAAGAAGCCCCATCCGTTGGGAAACTGCTAGAGGAGTTGGATAAGCTAACTGTCGTTGAAATCAAACGGTCAGTTATCTTCCGCTTCACGACCAGATTTACACCTCAATAATTGTTTTAATCAGCGTCTTTCTTATTTAGGAGCTAAATAACATACGGATTTAATTCCTCGAATTATTGGTTAATTTTTCATTTGATTATATGAATCAGTAAAAAAATAGCATTTACTCCTAAAAGCTAACGGAAAATGAAAAGTAATTATAGATTTCAGGCGAGCTGAGTAGTGTTGTCCCTTGTTCTAGCCATCTCCCTTGACGGAATATTCTCAGATCTTTTCGTTTTTATCTTACTTAAGCCTTATTTAACTTTTGCCATCGATCTTTTTTTTTTTTTTTTTTTTTTGCAAGTTTTGAATCATGAGGATTTATCTTGGTTCATTTGTAGGCTAACTATTGACACTGTCAAAAAGTTAGACTTTTTTTTATTTTGGGGTTATGATTATAAGTGTCTTTATAATTTATTCTAAGACTGCCACAGTGCTAGGCCATATGACCCAGACTTTATAAATCAACCAAGCATGTGCTATTTTCTGTAATGAAAATAGTTATTGTAACTGCATTTCACTACATTGACCATTATATTAGATCGTATGCTAAGAATATAAATGTATTTTCACTTGAATGAGCGTAGCCAGCTGTGCTTTGTGACTTTTGAAAACGTTTATCATCAATTGCAAGTTACTGTTTTTGTCGTGCTAAGTTACTAAGTTGCGATGAGGTTGTTCTTACAGATAGCGAGTTACTTGCTTAACTGCTCTAACGCGGAACGTCAGAGATTTTGTTATATTTAAGCAAAGTTGAAGTCTTATCTCTGAAACTTTTGTTATTTCTGGAATTTCGAAGAACTATTGGACATATTAGCTATTAGTTGTATTCTTTATGCAATCAAGGAGAAGAATATGTCTGTTGAAAACGTAAAAAAGTTTATTATTTTTTTTTCTGTCGAGTTTTTCAAATTCTCTGATAAATCCTTTTCTTAAGCAGGCTGATTAGTTAGGTTTGAGATAGGTTGTTTTGCTATTTAAACGATTTTTTTATATATATAATTTTTGACATAGGCTTTTTTTCGGCACAGGCAAGATTCTCACTGTCGAATTTTCCATTTAGCCTCAGACAGTATTTTGGAGGATTTATATAAACTGGTTCCGTTTTGTATTTACAGAAATTCCTAACTATATAAATTTATCATGTCAAGATAAACGAATGGAACTGATTTTAGGTAATTATATCCCCCAACTTGAGCAGTGTGTATCACTAAACTATGTATCCTACCCTTTTATATGGACAATTCTCTTCTTAAGTATCCTAGGACATTGCTGAATTATTATTCTTTAAGAAATATCGCGCTTTCTCATAGTAAGTAGTGAATTGTTAAGGGGTGTAAGTAGGAGTAAAATTTAGGCAAAGAAACTTTCCATATTAGCCTATGGTCATTTGATTTCGTCCGTAATATTTTATTCAAAAGAAAATAGGCAATGACAATGGCTTAAACTAGTCTTGAGGCTTTTGACGTAATTTACAAATATTGTTTTGTTTTAAGGCGATGGAGAAACTAGACAAACCAAAATATTTTTTGCATACACTTGATTCCAGGAGATTTAAAAATTCACATTTCTGTGGAAATGAGTGTCGTATTTCATGATATGGGCAAGGCAAGGGTATCTTATGTCAACTGTATTACTCAGGACCCACGTGACCTCGGAACCATTCAACGGGCAATTATCTGTTATCATTTTCCGCTCATGAATGGCATAGGCAAGGGACAGTGACATTGCCCTAGCAAGCAAGCCACCATACTACATAATATGATCAGTGCCCAAGCCCCCTCTTCACCCAAGCTAGGACAAAGGAAGGCCAGGCAAAGTAATTAGTAAGCCGGCCTAGACATCTAATGGGATAGTTATGCGTTTGCAAAGTTATGCTAATGATTCATATGCGTTTGTGTCAATAGATGATGCGGTTGGTGATATTAAGTAAATTCGATTATTTGAAAATGCAACCAGTACACAACGAGTGAGAAACTAATCTGCAGCATTATCACTAACGGTTTTAGGACATGGAAGTAGAGGCCTATAGAAATTTCGCCTTTTATTAAAAACAGCTTTACTAGAATACCCTGTATTTCTATTTTAATTACTTCAAGTTTGCGTGGGGAGAGAATTTATCTCGTATTATTTTAAAAGGTGAAGTGTTCATTGCCTAGTCAACGTTAATTACCAATTATCCAGAAAAGTATGTTCTGAGGTTTTGTTAGTCTGTAGTATGATTCTCATAAATTGCGCTTTGTGAAAGGACGCAGTTAAAATAATTCTATAGTTTTAGCTATATTAAGAGCGGCTCTAACCATAGTATACGTAGGCAAATAGAAGGGTGCTTGGTATAATATTATCGGCTGAATCAGTTAGTTACAATTTTTCTTAAGATATTAATCTTTTGCCTACACACAGTCATAAACCGAATAGTCTGGGCAATTATCTCTCTCTCTCTCTCTCTCTCTCTCTCTCTCTCTCTCTCTCTCTCTCTCTCTCTCTCTCTCTCTCTCTAAATGTATTTTTTTTTGCAAAATTTTGTTATAATCAATATAAGATCAAAAAGAATTTGCGATTTTGTATCGATCGTTTTAAAAGTCGTATTGAAACAAGTCATGTCATTTTAATAGGAATATGAGATTCACCTTTATATGAGCTATAAAGGGAATATATAGTCTCTTACCTCTCCATGGTTTTACTCCATTGCAATTAACGTAATAAGTATAAAGTGTTAGAATATGAAATGTCCTACTTTGAATAGAAAAGAACCTCGTGACATTGTAATGCAAAATAATATAACACTAATGGAAGGAAATTATCCATTATTGGAATTGAATGTTGATTCAAAAGTTCAGACTTGCAGCAAGTGTTTTTTTTTTTTTTTTTTTTTAATGTCGAATAAGCTCAAATAAGTCTTTTCATATTTCATATATAAAAGATCAATTTTAATGTTACTGTTTTTAGAATGTTTTATTTCAATTGTTCATAACTTCTCAGTTTATTAATTTCCTTATTTCCTTTCCTCACTGGGCTATTTTTCCCTGTTGGAGTTTTGGGCATACAGCAACCTGTTTTTCCAAGTAAGGTTGTAGCTTGGCTATTAATAATAATAATAATAATAATAATAATAATAATAATAATAATAATAATAATAATAATAATAATAATATATGTATGTAGTGTGTTCATTCTACATCAACTACCAAGCAACGATAGAAAATTTTGACTATGAAAGGTGATCAGTGAAACAATTCTTTAGAACCTAAATATGTCATTCGTTTTATTGGTAAGTTTCATCAAACCAATTTTATTTCATATACCGGTATTTTATACGAGCAAAGATAAAATGCTATCCACTTAATGTTTTTATAAGTTGCTTACTGTATGTCTATCGATATATATATATATATATATATATATATATATATATATATATATATATATATATATATATATATATATATATATATATGTGTGTGTGTGTGTGTGTGTGTGTGTTAGTGTGTGTGTGTGTGTATGTGTTAGTGTGTGTGTGTGTGTGTATGTGTTAGTGTGTGTATGTGTTAGTGTGTGTATGTGTTAGTGTGTGTGTGTGTGTTAGTGTGTGTGTGTGTGTGTGTGTGTGTGTGTGTGTACACCAAAGAGAGAACAAGTGCATATGTCGTAAGAACACTTACTTAACCACAGACCATAGTAATAATTTATTTTAGAATAATGCACTTTTGCGAAAATATATTTTTGTTTCAAATACATTTAGTAAACCTCAATCTACAACACCCATCTAAATCAGTATTATATTCAAATAGAACACTTAAAGCTTGTTAGGTGCAGTATATTGAATTATAGAATGAAAGATGTTTTTTTAAATTATAAAGTATGTAAATTTTGTAATCAAAGGTAAGGTTAATAAGAACTAAATAAATTCGTTGAAAATGTGTTTATCCTCATATTGCAAGTTATCTTGGCGATGAATTGTATTCAATAGGACGTAACTGTATAACGATCTGAAACTGTTGTTCTTAGTATAACTGCTAGCAGCGTAATTAGTAACAACATTCGCAGAGGGATACGGACTTGGCTTTCCCTCAGCCAATCAGGAATCGTTATCCAGTTCTTTGGCAGAAGCGAATGATCTCGGACGTCTGTGATTGGCTGAAAACTGGGCGGGGAAAAGAACTGGAAACTGACTCTCTAAGGCAGTATTTTTGCCGTCAGTTTAGCTTCTGGTAGCTTTTGGGTGCGGATAGGAATTCTAGCTTCTATGTTGTGTTTTGAAGGCATGTATTTATTAGTTTAAAACTTTAGTTTTAAGTTCTTATATATTTTGGATCAAATCCGTAAATATTTTGGGAGTTTCTGAGTAAAGAATTTTCGCTAATCCCGTGGCTTTGAAAGATGCCGGAGCGTTTTAATTTTTGGTAGGCTTTTGAATATATGTCTTATATTGAAGGACTGAATTTTTAAAAGTTTCTACTGTTTGAGGTAGGCTTTTGTGTATTTTGTTTTGAGGTAGGGTTTTTTCTTTTTAACTTAGAAAAGTTTGGTATTGTACTGTATTACAGGGTAATGTAACCTACTATGAGATTCAGGGCCTCTGTAACACGGTTTTTTTGCAATAACTTTTTTTCTATGAATTTCATAAATATAACGCTTATTCAGAATGCACATTATATCTACACATAAATTTTGACTATATTCTGCATTACGTAGGTTGAATAAATTTGGTACTTTATTAAGTAAAAGTGACGATTTTTGAAGACGGGCCAACTTACTCAGAGAAAAGGTTTCGAACGCACTCGTTACGTAACTTATGACGGCATTTCTTCTCTCTTTCTCGATCGATGATTGGCTATACGTAACGAAGGCTATACCTCTGCCAACAATGACACAAAAGTTTAAATAAAAGCAAAGCAGTACACCTTTATGAACTCTGAAACCTCTCCTGATAATTGTCATAACGAACAAACCAAAAAAATATGTTAATAAATACAAAAATACTTCGATCATTAGTCTAACTCACAAAATAAGTTTCCTAAGAAATTACAGTCTACTTTATAGGTCACAATCAGATTGACAAGGTGTAGGGAATAGTTGGTAATTTTCAAAAACGTAGTGAACAAGCTTGATTTGATAACTGCTATATCCAATGTCAAGCAATTTTTATTTATTGTCTATCTACCTACCTATTTACTGTAAAAAAAAAAAAGAAAAAAAAATACCCGGTACCGTATTTTGGCTTTAAACCTTCACCAATAATTATCGTCAGAATGATGACTTCACGAGGCTCCACCCACTTTGGCCTGGTTATAATTCAGAATAACACTGAAGGCTATCATGGGCATTGTTGGATCAGAAAATTTAAATTCTGGCTATAAAAACTCATTTCTCGAGTAGTTTTAAGAAGTGCTAAATGATCCTCAAGGATCCCAGCAGTTGGCCTAAACGTTTAATACTACTACTACAGTAGTATTACTACGCTAGCACAGATACCCCACCCACATTTGTATCGTTCCGCCATTCATAAAGTCTTTGTAATGTTTTTTCACTGTGCAATAAGCCATGGTCTCCTCAGAAATTGAGTTTAACATTAGATGATAGGTTTTTTTCATTAAGCTAACAAATTATGGCAACTGGGTATGTTATTGCCGATGTTGAAGCTAAAGATAAAGTATGGTATCATTCCTTCATTGCATTATCATCTTTACCACTATTTGTTTTGCTACATGTAGTAAATATTTTAAAAGATAAATGAATTATGTTCACTTTACTTCTATAAATTCCCATTAGATGTACAAATAAAACTCCTAAAACTATTCATGATTATTTACAAAATGCAGTCATGCCCAAAACATAGCCAACACGGTCGTACGGACTAAGAAGAAAAAAAATATATATCGGATGATCCGTTGGTCTGATGGAGAGTTTAGCACAAAAATCTTATTTTAACAAAAATAGTTTTATAAAGACTGTTTACATACAATCTCTCTCTCTCTCTCTCTCTCTCTCTCTCTCTCTCTCTCTCTCTCTCTCTCTCTCTCTCTCTCTCTCTCTTTTGATGGCATAGTGAATAGTTAATGGAAATGTTCAAAAGCCTGAATGACATTACAAGTATTATAATCATGTTACGCTAAATACAAATCAGACTATAAACATTGGATTTAAACTAGAAACTGAATAATTACCTATTCAGGCTATAGTAAATATGGCCACGGGCTTTCTCTTGACTGTATAAAGTTGCAAGTCGTAAGACAAATGCAGTTTTGCAATAACGGGGCCAATTCCAAATCCTGTTAGCCATTCTTGACTGTTTTGGGTTTCAGAGCCTATGGAAGAAGGTGAATGGGTGTCTGGTGGATGGGCGGGGCAAAATTTTGTCCAAAGCTGTTTACAATGCTTACGTAATGAATGTTTTCGACTCTTGGCTCGTTATCACTGGCTATGGCGTCGGCTAGATCATTTTTACTCTATAAAAATTAAAACTATCGGGTTTAGGTTATTGATAATGCTGACAAAATTTGTGTGTGGTTGTAAAATATACATATGTCAACTTTCAGCTACATCCGATGCTTTGATAAGGAGCAAAGTCCAAAAAACCGTGTTACAGAGGCCCTGAATCTCATAGTAGGGAAAAAACTACCATTTTCTATAGAAAAAGGCCAAGTTTGTCAGGTTTTTTGCGAAAATCGAGTTTTTTTTTTTATGAAGGTGTGCTTTAGTGCATCCAAAGTTCTTTTAATTTGGGTTTACGTATGCTGTAGTTTATTTTAGGTTTTAGCTTTTGTTTTATGTAGGCGTTAGTAAACTTAGTTTTGTTTTTAATGTGTTTGAGGTAGCCTTTTGTGAATTCTAATTTGCTATTTAATGTTTTAGGTATGCTTTTTCGAATTTTTGTTAATTAGGTTTTGCTTTAGTTAGATTTTTTTATATTTTTTAATGATTTAAGTAGGCTTTTGTGAATTTCAGAAGTTTTGGTAAAGTTTTTAATTTTTTAGGTATGATTGTGAATTTTTAAAATTAGCTTCCAGTTTGTTTGAGGTAGGCTTATGTGAATTTTTCAAATTAGCTTCTAATTTAAGGTAGGCTTTTGTGAATTTAAAGTTTGTTGGTTTACATTATTATAGGTAGACTTTAGTAAATTGTTTTGGTTGGTTTTTTTATTCTAGGTAGGGTTTTATGAATTTTTGTCTTTGAGGTACTTTTGGATTTGAGGTTTCAGTGTGGTAGGCATTTGCGAATTTCAAGGTTGTTTAGAGTAGGTTTTTGTTAATTTTAAGTTATTTTTAAGGCAGACTTTTGTGAACTTTATTATCAAAGTCCAGTTAAGTCAGGATTTTGTGGATTTCATGGTTGATTTTTGAGGTAGGCTAGTTAATTAAGGTAGGCTTTAGTGAATAGTTTAAATTTGAGGTAGGCTAGTTAATTAAGGTAGGCTTTAGTGAATAGTTTAAATTTGAGGTAGGCTTTTGTGAATTTGATAAGATTTAGTTAGTTTTTGATGCGGTAGTTTCTTGTGAATTTGTAAGTTTACTTAGATTTTGAGGTAGGCTTTTGTGAACTTTTAGATTTTGAGTTCGGCTTTTGCGCAATTTTAGTTTAAGTTCGGCTTTTGCGCAATTTTAGTTTGAGTTCGGCTTTTGCGCAATTTTGGTTTTCGAGTTCGGCTTTTGCGCATTTTTGGTTTTCGAGTTCGGCTTTTGCGCGTTTTTTGGTTTTCGAGTTCGGCTCTTGCGCGTTTTTGGTTTTCGTGTTCGGCTCTTGCGCGTTTTTTGGTTTTGAGTTCGGCTCTTGCGCGTTTTTGGTTTTCGAGTTCGGCTCTTGCGCGTTTTTTGGTTTTGAGTTCGGCTCTTGCGCGTTTTTGGTTTTCGAGTTCGGCTCTTGCGCGTTTTTGGGTTTTGAGTTCGGCTCTTGCGCGTTTTTGGGTTTCGAGTTCGGCTCTTGCGCGTTTTTGGGTTTCGAGTTCGGCTCTTGCGCGTTTTTGGGTTTCGAGTTCGGCTCTTGCGCGTTTTTGGGTTTCGAGTTCGGCTCTTGCGCGTTTTTGGGTTTCGAGTTCGGCTCTTGCGCGTTTTTGGGTTTCGAGTTCGGCTCTTGCGCGTTTTTGGGTTTCGAGTTCGGCTCTTGCGCGTTTTTGGGTTTCGAGTTCGGCTCTTGCGCGTTTTTGGGTTTCGAGTTCGGCTCTTGCGCGTTTTTGGGTTTCGAGTTCGGCTCTTGCGCGTTTTTGGGTTTCGAGTTCGGCTCTTGCGCGTTTTTGGGTTTCGAGTTCGGCTCTAGCGCGTTTTTGGGTTTCGAGTTCGGCTCTTGCGCGTTTTTGGGTTTCGAGTTCGGCTCTTGCGCGTTTTTCGGTTTCGAGTTCGGCTCTTGCGCATTTTTCGCTTTGCTTTTGCGAAGGTTTAGTTTTGCTTTTGCTAAGGTTTAGTTTTGCTTTTGCGAAGGTTTAGTTTTGCTTTTGCGAAGGTTTAGTTTTGCTTTTGCGAAGGTTTAGTTTTGCTTTTGCGAAGGTTTAGTTTTGCTTTTGCGAAGGTTTAGTTTTGCTTTTGCGAAGCTTTAGTTTTGCTTTTGGGAATTTTTAGTTTTTGACGTGGGCCTTTGCGAACTGTTAGTTTTTGAGGTGGGCCTTTGCGAACTGTTAGTTTTTGAGGTGGGCCTTTGCGAACTGTTAGTTTTTGAGGTGGGCCTTTGCGAACTGTTAGTTTTTGAGGTGGGCCTTTGCGAACTGTTAGATTTTGAGGTGGGCCTTTGCGAACTGTTAGATCTTGAGGTGGGCCTTTGCGAACTGTTAGATCTTGAGGTGGGCCTTTGCGAACTGTTAGATCTTGAGGTGGGCCTTTGCGAACTGTTAGATCTTGAGGTGGGCCTTTGTGAACTGTTAGCTCTTGAGGTGGGCCTTTGCGAACTGTTAGCTCTTGAGGTGGGCCTTTGCGAACTGTTACTCTTGAGGTGGGCCTTTGCGAACTGTTAGATCTTGAGGTGGGCCTTTGCGAACTGTTAGATCTTGAGGTGGGCCTTTGCGAACTGTTAGATCTTGAGGTGGGCCTTTGCGAACTGTTAGATCTTGAGGTGGGCCTTTGCGAACTGTTAGATCTTGAGGTGGGCCTTTGCGAACTGTTAGATCTTGAGGTGGGCCTTTGCGAACTGTTAGATCTTGAGGTGGGCCTTTGCGAACTGTTAGATCTTGAGGTGGGCCTTTGCGAACTGTTAGATCTTGAGGTGGGCCTTTGCGAACTGTTAGATCTTGAGGTGGGCCTTTGCGAACTGTTAGATCTTGAGGTGGGCCTTTGCGAACTGTTAGATCTTGAGGTGGGCCTTTGCGAACTGTTAGATCTTGAGGTGGGCCTTTGCGAACTGTTAGATCTTGAGGTGGGCCTTTGCGAACTGTTAGATCTTGAGGTGGGCCTTTGCGAACTGTTAGATCTTGAGGTGGGCCTTTGCGAACTGTTAGATCTTGAGGTGGGCCTTTGCGAACTGTTAGATCTTGAGGTGGGCCTTTGCGAACTGTTAGATCTTGAGGTGGGCCTTTGCGAACTGTTAGATCTTGAGGTGGGCCTTTGCGAACTGTTAGATCTTGAGGTGGGCCTTTGCGAACTGTTAGATCTTGAGGTGGGCCTTTGCGAACTGTTAGATCTTGAGGTGGGCCTTTGCGAACTGTTAGATCTTGAGGTGGGCCTTTGCGAACTGTTAGATCTTGAGGTGGGCCTTTGCGAACTGTTAGATTTTGAGGTGGGCCTTTGTGAACTTTTTGTTTTTGGGGTGGGCCTTTGTGAACTTTTCGTTTTTGGGGTGTAGTTAACCGTTGAGGTAGGCTTTAATTTTTTTTTTTTTGTAATTTATGAAGGCTTTTGTGAATTTCATAATTTTAGTTAATTATTTTTTCTAAAATGCTTTGTGTGGCGGTTTTGTTGATGTGAACCACAATCTATAACTAAGGAGTTTTTAGTTACAATATGCAAATTGGGTTATATCCTACTTGAACTTCTCTGAGCAATGTGACTCCCATACATTGATAGTCTTAATTTTCCTTAGTCCAGCCTTCTCAAAAGTAAATTTTTTGGCAATAGAGGAAAATAGCATTGTCACCAGAAGTCTTGGTTTGTTTAAAGTGCTACAGATGTGGCCCATCTTGCCTAGTAAATTTCTATGAAATGGCGATGTATGAGGTAGTTTTATCAAAGGAAATACAGTATAGCAATGCTCTGAATGCTTTGCGAAACAGTGATCCAAGCTAGAATAACAAATTTTGATTTGAAAAAAATTAACACAAGATTTTTGTTAATGCTATTTACTGATGTTAGTAGTAGTACCATCAGTGTACGTTGTGCGGTGCCTTGTAGGTGGTCCCAAGGTGGTGGTCCTACATGACCTGCTTTTCCACTTGCTGTCCATTCTCTTCACTTTTACCAGGGCAAGTGCTTTCTTTCCCTCATAAGAATATGGTACGTTTCTAAGTTGAAAAAGATTCTAATGAACATTACTGACATTCTGTAGTTAAAAAACATTAATTAGATTGGCAACCTTAAGATACTTGTCAGCACAGGTCTGCAGAAAAGGGACCATCTATATGGTTGTAGATATTTAAGATAATTTTTGAGTTTTGATTACTAGTGGCCAATTTGTTGAAAAAAAAAAATAACAATGAAAAGGGGAGATGGGGCACAATGTAACAGGACAAGTCTTATGAGGGAATAGTTATTTTATAAAAATAGATTTTGACGTAGGAAAAATCTATTTTTGGGTGAGATAGCCATGTTGTCCTGATAGAAGTTCCCTTTGGCCGCTTCCTACTGTAATATTTCTGTGAGTGATATTACAAGAGATTGTCAGGTATCACGGGGTTCTAACCCCTGGAACGACTACCCTAAGATATCTTGTATGATCAGGGCCGTATCCATAGATAACCATAGGTATCTGCACCCTTAAGACTTAACCCAGTCGAGGAAACTAGGGGGAAGGAAAGGTGAGCAGCAGTTGCATATCCTCTCCCCCCATGGTACCCCCTTACGTACCTGAGGGCTTTATCCTTTGTTCGCAGCCTCTTCCTGCTTACGTACTTGTTCTTTTTGTGCGCCCTTTTTCAGTTTTTTAGGAGTGTCCTAAAATAATGGCTTCGCCATTTAAGTTGAGTACCATCTTCCTTTACAGTGTGATTTAGCTGTAGGTGTTTTGGATCCCTACAGGGAATGGTTATTTAGCCTGTAACGATGGAGTTGGGCACTGTTCTGTTGTGTACTAGACTCTTATTTTGGGCTGATGACTGCAAATGTCTTAATAAATTACTCGGCAGCAGAAATTTTGAGAAAATGGTATAACACTTTAGTCTCAAAAGTCTATCATTGCTTACTTAATCAGTAAGGAATTTTGAGTTTAAGTTAATAAGTCAAAAGTAGCAGATGGTGATAATCCTTGCTCATGTAACTCCTGGATTAAATACTAGACTGAGTTTTCGAAGTATGATGTACAATAGGTCAGTAAATGGTTTTAGCAGGTTTAGATACTGATCCTTAACTTTGATCATTTAAAAACTGATGGTAGTCTACAAAATCTAAAGTATTCAAAACCCAATATTTACTCAAATTTCTTTTGCAGATGTGACCTGAACTTGTAGCCTAAGTAAATCTAGCAGAAAACGCCGATGATTCACTGTAGAAGAGTAAAGATGTTATTCTCGGAGGACAAGTCAAAGGTAATTATTTTGATTAGCTTTCAAAGAAGTTGCCAGTTTGATCAGCAGCTAATTTCTAATTATCTATTTTCTTATAGCAATTTGTAAGTGAAGCTCATCTTTTATAATTGCTCAAAATTTAATTCTGAAAGAACAAGTACTCTGGAAAGTATTTGAGATGCAAATTTTGACTGCTGCTTGGGATTTGTTAATGATTGCATTTTCAGTTAAAATGTTTCAAATGTATTAGATGTCAAGGTAGGACAAGAGAGACACGATGGTAGAGACATGTAGTTTAATGCGTCCTCATACAGACTGACTCGGTTGCTCTCTGCAACTGGCACACTCACTTGGCGCCTGCCCGCCATGGGAAAACATATCTTATTGCATGTACTCTATCATCCCCCCCCCCGAGATTAATACATGGGTATACATGGAGAGGCAATGATAAAAAAATAATGCATGGATATACATGGATTAAATTGGGTTCATGTGCGAGAATAGGAAGACAGGTACATAGCTGTCAGGAATGCAAAACACAATGTGCAGGTAATACATGTTCATAAAATAATATGAAAAGTAAAGGCAATAAAAGAAAAAAAATATATGCAGGTGCCGCTGTAATGTACGATGATCACATGTAGTCATCCATCCACGCAGGCCTTCTAGTGCGCCGTGATGGGCGTGGCTCCCGTGCTGCATGTGGGCTGGGCGTAGGGTGACTGCCTGGTAGCTGCTCGGGCGTGGGCGTGGCTGGATGCGTAGCAGGTGTGGCCTCGATGTGAGATGCAGGTGCTTCCTGTTACGGAGGGAGAGGCGCCCGCTGCCGTCTAGTTTGACTAGGTACTGTCGGTATGGGAGCGTTTCCGCCACGGTACCGGTGCGGTCCCACAGCTTAGTGGCCTGATTTTGCACTCGTACTTGGGATCCCGGGTTGATGGCTGGAAGCTTTCTGGACGGTCCGGTCCTGGTGAGGGCGGCACCACTGTCAGCCATCTGACGTTCTCTCTGCCGTAAGGTTGCCCCCCCCAGTGTTTGTCTACCGTGAGGTGCCAGCGAGCCGTAGGTACGCCATCTCGGAGCTGCCTGCCCGCTGCCATCTGGGCGGGTGACTTGTTTATTCCGCGGAGGGGGGTGTTGAGGTACTGCAGGATAGCCATAGAGGACTTGTCCGTGTCAAGGGTGCCACTGCTGCCCGTGTTCGCCATTATTATCCGCTTCCCGATCTTGACTGCGGCCTCTGCCCTGCCATTGGACTGCGGGTACTGGGCGGATGATAGACGCACAGACAAGCCCCATAACTTGAAAAATTCCCCCATTTCCTCACTTGCCAGATTGGTGCCACCGTCCGTGGAAATTTGCTCCGGGGCCCCCCATCTGGCGAAGTAGCGACGTAGCTGAGTCTTGATGTGGGAGGAGGAGGTTCCGTGGGGGAAGTGGGCCAGCTCCAGCCACCCTGTGAGCCTGTCTGCGTAGGCCATGTACGAGTGTCCGTCGTGCTGGAACATATCTGCAACCGTCATCTGGAAGGGGTACTCTGGGGGCGGCGTGATAATGAGTTCCTCCGCGGCCTGAGATGGTGCGTGTACATCGCATTCTTCACACGAGGATCGGTGATACTGCAGGTCCCCCTCGAGTCCAGGCCAGTACACCGTCTGGCGCGCTCGTCGTTGCATAGAGTCCAGGCCTTGGTGCCCCGCGTGTAGGTTGGCAGCCACCTGCTGACGGAGGGGCTCCGGGATAACTAGGCGAACGTTGCCCTGTTCGAACGTATGTCACCAAGTCTTGGATAACGGCCAGCCTCTCCTGACACTGTAGAAGGGCCGAAGGCACGCAACTTCCTGGGACTTCCTATCGGCCCAGTCCCCGGCCAGGACCCTGGCCATGAGCAGCTGGTACACGGGGTCGATGACAGCGGCGTGCCTAACTCTCGCCTCGTCCACGTCACAGCTGTCGTGCTCCACTGCTGCCACGACGGCGGCCGCCATGGTGTCGGTGAGGTCTTCGTCGAGGTCCATGTCGTAGGTGCTGGGATCGGCTTTTAAGGCGGGGTATCGGGACAGGAAGTCCGCCGCGCTGTTACGCTTCCCCGGCAGGTACTTGACCCTGAATCGGTACTGCAGAGTTCTCTCCTTCAGCCTGAAGAGGCGGGGGTTCGAGATTTCCGTATGGGCACGATCCCCCAGTAACTTGGTTAACGGGCGGTGGTCCGTCACAACGGTGAGGTTGGGGCACCCCAGCAAGAACAGCCTCGCCTTCTGGAGACACCAGGCTACCGCAAGGGCCTCCCCCTCCACAGCAGCGTAGCCAGCTTCAGCGGCGATGAGATGGCGGCTGCCGCATAGTGCCAGGCGCCACCCACCCATGCAGCAAAAGGGCGTATTGGCGAAGCTGCATGAGCAGTACTGTTGAAGGATTACAAACCCTATGCCTTCTTTGCTCCAGTCGGTGATCGCTGCTGTGGGGCGGCTCCTGTCGTAGCAGGCCAGTCCGTCCTTCGCTAACTGGCATATCATGTCTTGGGCGTGATGAAATTTGGTGCGGAGTGCCTCGTCCCAGTACACTGCCTTCTCAGTTGGTTTTTTGAGGAGCTCCCTGAACGGGTTCATGATAGGGGCTGTTGCGAGGAATGGCGCCAGCTGGTTGACAAATCCGTACCAAGCCCTTATGTCGGTGATAGAGGGCTGACGTGGCATCGGGAAGTTCTTGATGGCCGCCAAACGTTCCTCTGTTGGCTTGTAGGCCTCCCAGCCCAGGTTGAAGCCCACGAAGTCTACCTCCCTTCTTGCGAATTGGAATTTCTCCGGCTTAAGCGTAATACCCTTGGTTGCGCATGTTTCGAGGAAGTCGTAGGCATGCCAGAAGGCCCCTTCGATGTTGTCGTCGTAGAGTAAGGTGTCGTCTACGCACTTGTATTTCCTCTGGATGTCCTGGATGGCGTCGTCAAATCGTCTAGTATACGCATCGCCGGCAGAGCAGTGCCCCATGGGTGTACGACGGTAACGAAACCTTTCCCAGGGGGTAATGAATGTGGTTAGATCGCGACTTTTTCCGTCTAACTCCACCTGGTGGTATCCCCAGTACTCGTCCGCCACGGTCTTGAACGTGTGCTTAGGAACCCCGGACACCATGTCGAATGGGGCGGGGGTGTGATGTGTCTCCCGTAGGCAAGATGCGTTGAGGCGCTGATAGTCGACTGTACGGCGTGGCTGTCCTGACTTCTTGGCGACGACCACCATACGGGCGCACCATTCGGTTGGCTGCCCAGCGGGTACCGGTTCTATGACGCCACGGGCGATATCTTCTTCGAGCTGGGCCTTCACTTCCTCTTCCCAGTGTTTCGGCACTGATGCTGGGGTATGGCATGCGTAAGGCGTAGTTCCTGGGAGCAGGTGGATACGGTGCGGTTTCCCCTGCATCACTGGCAGTGGCTTCCTGGCCGTGTTGAATGTCGTCGTAGCGAAATGTTGCAGGAGCCAGGCTTCCAACCTGGCCGCATGTTCCTCCTGGGGCGGCATGGGCACCTCGGCAGGTCGGGGTGGTACCTGGGCGGCCCGTCTGGTTGTGCCATCGAACAGGCTCGTGTGTGCCACCGCGGGGGAGGGATGGGGGAACTCCTTGGGTATCAGCGTTAAATCCTTGCAAGCGTCCAAAGATAGGAAGAGGTGCTTTGCCGACTGCACGAAGTACACGTCCTGCTCCGTGGTGCGACCTTGCAGGGTGACGTGGCACACGGCAGATTCAAGGCACTTCAGGGGGAGGTTTGCCACATCCCGCAAACCAGCCCGGGGTGTAAGAGCTGCTGGGCGGACTTGGAGGTGCGATTGCAAGGAGGGCCCAGCCACACATACCTGTGCCCCAGTGTCCGCCACGGCGGTGACTGGCACTCGTACTCCTGTATCGTTGTGAACGACTGTCACCTCCACTACTGGGTGGCGGGCGAGGTTGGCGCCTGCAACAAGCACAGCGCTAGACGTAACACTAGACACATCTGTCGGGGATCCTGCCGATTTTGCCTGTGACTTCCTGCAGCATCTGTAGTAGTGGCCCTGCTTGTGGCACCCGTTGCATATGACGGATTTAGCGGGGCATGAAGCTCTAGCAGAGGCATGGCGCCCACCGCAGTTCCCGCAGGGAGGGGGTGGGGGACCCCTACCTGTGCCAGCGACGGTTGCACTCGGATGACCTGCCTCGGGTGTTTCGCTGCCAGCTGCACAAGCAGATTCCCTCCAGTTGCATTGGCGCGCAGCAGCGTCGACGCGGGCCGCCTCGTAGGCACAGCACCTGGCCCTAAGGGCACTAACACTATTGATGTCATTGCTACACTGGTATACATGGCGACGCATAGCCTCATCGCTTAGACCCACCATTAACTTGGGTAATAACATATATTCAGCCAGATTACACTGACACTGAGGGCACTGGAAATTGCAATCGGTGGCCTTTTGAGAACACTTTAAAAAGTAATCACTGACACTTTCTCCTGGGCCTTGTACCGCGTTAAAAAACTCCGACCATAACACAGCACGGTTTGTAGAACGCAACACAATATCGCGAATAAAGTCCATGGCTTCCGTAGCGGTGAGGTTGCTCCATTCCTGTGATGTGAATCTGGCGTCCAGCGCCCGTTGCAGAGGGGGTGTGCAGTATAGCCTGATGTGGTGGACGACCTCGTGGGGCTGTAGTCTGCACCGTTCGATCCAGCATTCCATCGACCTCCTCCAGGACCTGAATGCGGCGGGCTTCAGCTCAATTTCGCACTTCTCTGGGGCTGCAGACGCGGGGACACGAGGTGCAGGGGTAGCATATGTCGTAAGCCGGTCACGGAGAACGTTGATCATTTGTCGATGTGTCGCCATGGCTTGCCTGGCTTCTTGCATGGCAGGGACAAGTCCACGGGGGACGACGGGGCGTGCGGCCCTTGGGGTGGACTGCATTGAGCGGCGCTGGAAGGGCATGGTGAGGGTCACGTTGGTCCTTGAGAATCACTGCGCTATATTAGATGTCAAGGTAGGACAAGAGACACACGATGGTAGAGACATGTAGTTTAATGCGTCCTCAGATACAGACTTGACTCGGTTGCTCTCTGCAACTGGCACTCACTTGGCGTCTGCCCGCCATGGGAAAACATATCTTATTGCAGGTACTCTATAAGTATGGCTTAAAATTTCTGCAAGTGATACACCAAAGAAATTTGACCATAGTGGAATTAATGGAGTTTTAACCTCGGTGCAAATATTCAGTGTATTAATCAGGGATGTTAAAAACAAAGCATGGTTATCCTTCCCCGAACAGTTAACCTTGTCTCGAAGGATAAGTTAGGTAGGATACGTGGACACGAGAGCCGTTAGAACTCACGATCTCAATGTGCTACAACCCTCTTAACGAGAGAATGCCTTGATGAAGTCATCGGGCTTCAGCACGGCATATCGTTCCCGTGCTGAAGGCTTGTGACGGACAAGAGGGGTCTCGAACTGGGGAATTTCTTTTCCTCAGTTTGACTAAATTTTTCTTTTAATATTACTTTTTATTGCTTATTCCTCCTTCATAATTATCAGCTGTTTCCAACCTTGCTGTCAAGACTCTTACCCATTTCACTGTCCAGGTTTTTTAGAGGGGACATTGTATACAGGATCGGTTTTTATTTCAAAATCAATTGTGGGAGCTGTGGTGATCTTACCAATTGCCCGAAAATGTTTGGACACCTAGGAGTGTCAGTATTCCCATACTGGCACGCGAAAATATCTCGTAGGAAAATTTGGCCTTCGGATTCCAGGGGTTGGCGGTTTCATAGAGATAAGACACACTGCATTCTGTCCAGTTTGCCTGCCTCTATGATTAGAGTGGGGATGATTGTATTCTTGAAATGTTCTGTCCCAGCAAGCAGGTTTGGCATACACTTGAGCCACTCTAATCATAGTGGTACCATCCTTTTGTGGGAGGGTAGGGAGTGGACATTCGGTAAGCAGCTTTCGCAGGTGTCATTGGTGGAGAAATTAATTCCAGGAAAGGCTAACTGTCTTTTCTTTGGAATTTCGGACAGTCTTAATATTTTCTCTCCCTTAAACTTTATTTTTTTCCATTGTTTTTTTTTCATTATGACCCCTTCCCTCCCCCCCAAAAAATGAGTAAACTTAATATTCCCCGTACCCCTGGATCAAATGGCGAACACCAGACACCGTTGACGACTTCTGCTTGTTTAAATAAGGAAAGCTTTGTAGACAACCTCGACAATAAAAAGGATTCCTCCAACAATACTTCTCTGACCAGTGTTGTTAAAGACAATTTTCTGGGCTCTACCTGTGCCGCTCCATGAAATGCTCCTTTTACATCATTTCTAAGGTAAAAACTGCTATTAAATTACCAGAGAAAAATTTGTATAGGAATGCTAGGTTGAACCCAGCTCGCTCACCTTATTAGGTGTGTGTATAATACTGGGGTGTGATAAATCACAACCAGAGGTCTCGCACCATTTAGATATCTCCTCTCAATATCACTCCTCTTATGTGCTATAAGAGGAGTGATATTGAGAGGAGATATCTAAATGGTGCGAGACCTCTGGTTGTGATTTATCACACCCCAGTATTATACACACACCTTATAAGGTGAGTGATATTACAAGAGATTGTCAGGTATCACGGGGTTCTAACCCTGGAACGACTACCCTAAGATATCCTCCTATGCCTATTGACGCAAAGGGCCTCGGTCATATTTCACCAGTTGCCTCCATCTATACCTCTTAAATCAATACTTCTCCTGTCCACATATACTTCACGCTTCATAGTCCTCTGCCATGTAGGCCTGGATCTTCCAACTCTTCTAGTGCCTTGTGGAGCCCAGTTGAAAGTTTAGTGAACTAATCTCTCTTGGGGATTACAAACAGCATGCCCAAACCATTTAGCGCACACTGTGTTCTGTGGTGTTTTTTCTCGTTATTTACCCAGGATTCATTCATGGCCGGGCTCTACTGTCTCCCCATCTAAGTTAAGTACCAGATCTATGAGTTTTATTTCTATCACAGTTTTTTGTTACTGTTCGCGGCCGCCGTGCTGGCTGGCTACCTCCTTTCACTCATTCTTAACGCCTTAAAATTAGTCCTATACTAATTTTTTTTAGTTTCGAACCTTCGCTGGGTTTTATTACCGATCACACCCTGTGTTATTTTATTATTATTACATGATTATGATTATATTTCTCGCTGTTATATTATCCTATGTATCATAGTTGATCTTAGGTTGGCATGCCTGCTCGCCTTCGGGCGCTCCCTAGTTGGTTACTTCACGCTATTACGTTTTTTACCTAGCAGAATACGATAGTATTTTTATATTACCACCTAGTTATTTTGCTTTAGTTTGAGTGGGAATCTCACGAGGCATTTCCTTTTAGTGTATTGTTTTATTACGATCGGCATCTACCCGATTTTATGTTGGCCCCCATTTTGTTAATGTTGGCCCTCCTGTCCAGCTCGGAACTGACCCGCGCTGGAGGGCTCGGCTCGTTATTTCCCTGCCTCCCTCTCTTGCTATCCTACTTTAGCCGCATGCCTTACCTATTCATTATATCATATATTATATCATATTATTTTACCTTGGTCTATTATCCGTTTTTGATCATTGCGTTGTTATATTCGTGGTTCATCGGCCAGGTTGGTACGCCTGGTCTCCCTGTCCCACGTGATCGCCTCCTGCCTCCCCATTGGCTTGTTCTCGTTGCAGGGGTATGGCACCCCCCCCCCACCTGCCTACCCCATCCCCACTCCAGGGATGCCTCTCATCTCAGAGACTTGGAGTCAGCAGTTTTTCCTTACGGGTAGTCCTCTCGTTCTCCAGTCAGCCCCCCCCCCCCCCCCCCCCACCTGGGGTGTCGACTGACTCCTTCCCCTAGTTGGGGCCGTGAACACTAGCGAGGCTTGTTATCCCTTTTTTTTTACGCTTACTCCCTGCCCTTTCGTAGCAGTTTTTTCTCCGCCGCTCTGATTGGCCATCGATCGGCTGGAGGGATTTCAGCTATGCTTTGGGTTTTTCCAGCGTTTCCCCCGTGTCGTTCTGCACCCCACGGGACCCAGTCAATAGGATTCCCCCCCTCCCGTGTGACGTTCCGCATCCCATGGACCCCACACGATGTTAGCCCCCTTTTATTTGCAGGAATCCCTTTTGTAACTTTAGAGCTTTGTCGAACTTTGTCAATTTTTTTGGTTCTTACTTTGTTTAGGTCCTTGCGACTGGTGGCGAGTCTCTGACTCTCCCCCTCCCCTCCCTACCCGTTTGTCCCGCCTACCCCGGTAGGCTAGCGATGACCCCTGGGTGTCTGTTGTCTTCCCGGAGCCAACGGTATGATCATTATAACCATAATATTATTCATTATACTTTATGCTAGACTATCCCTCTTCTGAATGATCATAGCTATATGGATTTGATTTGTTTGCATTTTACCTAAGTTAAGAGTTTTATACTGATTACTCTTAAGGTTTAGAATGTAATACCTAGTCGGCGGTTGCCGGTTTATTTTTAGCACCCTGAGCCCCCCTGGCTCCTCTAGGACCCTTGCCTACTACGGGATACTTACGTATCTTTATTTTACAGGTGGTCCGCTGTAAGATGACAGCCTGTGCGGCTGTGCTTAAGCAAGAGTGCGGCCACGATGTGTGTAGGTCACACGCCCACTGTGCTGTCCTTGTCGATGAACTGACAGTCTGGCACCCCGACAACTGTGTGGTCTGCTATAAGCTGGTCTAAACAATCGCCTTGGAATCGGTAAGTGGAACTGCAGTTACTATTTAGATTTACATAAGTTTTAATCTTTGACATTTCTGTCATTTCCACTGATCATCTAGTTGAATGATCCCGTTTTTTCATAAAGGAGATATCTAAACCACCTTAGTTCACTTCCTACGTTGAAGTCACTTGCCACTAGTAACTGTCTATTCTCTTTCAGAGCTCCCAGTCTGCTAAGACCTCAGCCCTGGCGACCCTTAAGGTCTGGGTTGGCGGGTTCGCCCGCAACGTTAAGGCTAAGAAGCCTTATGTTATATCCGAGGAATGGTGTAATCTTATTTACCCTAACGCCAAGACATCGGCTGCGGTTCCTAAAGATGTGGCGGACCCCATCATCGCTAAGATAGAGACCTTGCTCTTAGCTCAAGACCAGGAGGAGATGGGCGAGGCCATAGCGGAAGACGTCGCTGCTATCAGCCTCGACATAGAGCCGATGACCCTTGACGAGCCGGATCCAGGTAGGGAGGTAAGTGAGGCAGGTGGGTCCCAGGCTAAGATTCCTCTCCTTAGCCCGATTTTCTCTTCTACTACTTCTACCCATTCTTCTGCAAATGTCTTAATAAATTACTCTGCAGCAGAAATTTTGAGAAAATGGTATTAACACTTTAGTCTTATAAAAAGTATCATTGCTTACTTAATCAGTAAGAAATTTTGAGTTTGAAGTTGATAAGTCAAAAGTAGCAGATGGTGATAATCCTTGCTCATGTAACTCCTGGATTAAATACTAAAGACTGAGTTTTCCGAAGTATGATGTACAATAGGTCAGTAAATGGCTTTAGCAGGTTTAGATACTGATCATTAACTTTGATAATTTAAAAACTGATGGTAGTCTACAAAATCTAAAGTATTCAAAACCCAATATTTACTCAAATTTCTTTTGCAGATATGACCTGAACTTGTAGCCTAAGTAAATCTAGCAGCAAACGCCGAGGATTCACTGTAGGAGAGTAAAGATGTTATTCTCAGAGGACAAGTCAAAGGTAATTATTTTTATTTGCTTTCAAAGAAGTTGCCAGTTTGATCAGCAGCTAATTTCTAATTATCTATTTTGTTATGGCAATTTGTATGTGAAGCTCATCTTTTATAACTGTTCAAAATTTATTCTAAAAGAACAAGTACTCTGGAAAGTATTTGAGATGCAACTTTTGACTGCTGCTTGGGATTTGTTAATGATTGCATTTTCAGTTAAAATGTTTCAAATGTTTTATAAAAGTATGGCTTAAAATTTCTGTAAGTGATACAGCAGAGAAATTTGACCATAGTGGAATTAATGGAGTTTTAACCTCGGTGCAAATATTCAGTGTATAAATCAGGGACGTTAAAAACAAAGCATGGTTATCCTTCCCCGAATAGTTAAGGTTGTCTCGAAGGATAAGTTGGGTAGGATACGTGGACACGAGAGCCGTTGGAACTCACGATCTCAATGTGCTACAACCCTCTTAACGAGAGAATGCCTTGATGAAGTCATCGGGCTTCAGCACGGCATATCATTCCCGTGCTGAAGGCTTGTGATGGGCAAGAGGGCTCTCAAACTGGGGAATTTCTTTTCCTCAGTTTGACTCTAAATTTCTTTCTTTTTCTATTACTAATTGCTTATTCCTCCTTCGTAATTATCAGCTATCTCCAACCTTGCTGTCAAAACTCTTACCCATTTCACTGTCCAGGTTTTTTAGAGGGGACATTGTATCCAGGATCGGTTTTTATTTCAAAATCAATTGTGGGAGCTGTGGTGGTCTTGCCAACTGCCTGAAAATGTTTGGACTCCTAGGAGTGTAAGTATTCCCATACTGGCATGCAGCACTATCTCGTAGGAAAATTTGGCCTTCGGATTCCAGGGGTTGGCGGATTCATAGAGATAGGACTCACGGCATTCTGTCCGGTTTGCCTGCCACTATGATTAGAGTGGGGATGATTGTATTCTTTTAATGCTCTGTCCCATCAAGCGTGTTTGGCATACACTTGAGCCACTCTAATCATAGTGGTACCATCCCTTTGTGGTAGGGTAGCGAGTGGACATTTGGTAAGCAGCTTTCGCAGGTGTCATTGGTGAAGAAATTAATTCCAGGAAAGGCTAACTGTGTCTTCTTTGGAATTTCAGACAGTCTTAATATTTTCTCTCCCTTAAACTTTATTTTTTTTCATTGTTATTATGACTCCTTCCCTCCCCCCAAAAAATAATTGAGTAAACTTGATATTCCCCATACCCCTGGATCAAATGGCGACCCTCAGACACCGTTGATGACTTCTGCTTGTTTAAATAAGGAAAGCTCTGTTGACAACCTCGGCAATAAAAAGGATTCCTCCAATGATACTTCTCTGACCAGTGTTGTTAAAGACAATTTTCTGGGCTCTACCTGTGCTGCTCCGTGAAATGCTCCTTTCTGGGTCGACCTGTGACGGCCGGTGAAAAATTCCTTCTTTCTACTTTTTCTGATATAAATCTTCCAATTATACCAGAGAAAAATAAAAGCATGGAATGCAGAGGTTACTACCCTTGCGCGAACACCTCGTGAGTGTCGTGTATACATCAGGGGCGTGTGAAAACCACTATTCACAGGCTGTCTTCCATTTAGGTAACTCCTTCATCAAGGGAAGGGCCGTAACAAAGACCCCAGAAACCACACTTGGACCACGCCACGTCACCCACACGAACGCCTTCTAGGTCATCCTTCTGTTTTGGACTTGCCCGCAAAGTCGTAATTGTTTTGTGCTCGGTGTTTTCGCAAGTGATTGTCTCATTAATTCAACATGACTGACGCTGTTAAGTACCATAGTTTGTTTTGACAGTTTTTTCAGTACCGGGCATTTGTTCTCTTTACTGTTGTGGATTTTAATTTTGGAAGCGGCTTGACCTTCCTTGGTGACGGCAGCCATTTTAATTTTGTTAGCTTTGGTAGTTTTTCAAGTTGATATTGCCCATCTGGTACTCTGTCATCTAAGTTATATCACTTACGATTTATGACCATTTTTATTATCATTATTTTATTATTGTTTTTACTTTGGTATTTTTTTGCTACCAAGTCCAATTTGGACGAACTAAGAATACCGATCTGGGCTTTATGGTTTATGTACACGCCTCAGGAAGGTGCTCGTATTAGACTATATCTTTACATTTATTTGTTACCTTGTCGTTATTCTTCATTCTTGGTTACCCTCTTAACGAGAGAATGCCTTGATGAAGTCATTGGGCTTCAGCACAGCATATCATTCCCGTGCTGAAGGCTTGTGACGGGCAAGAGGGCTCTCGAACTGGGGAATTTCTTTTCCTCAGTTTGACTCTAAATTTCTTTCTTTTTCTATTACCTCTTATTGCTTATTCCTCCTTCATAATTATCAGCTGTCTCCAACCTTGCTGTCAAAACTCTTTTACCCATTTCACTGTCCAGGTTTTTTAGAGGGGACATTGTATCCATGATCGGTTTTTATTTCAAAATCAATTGTGGGAGCTGTGGTGGTCTTGCCAACTGCCCGAAAATGTTTGGACACCTAGGAGTGTCAGTATTCCCATACTGGCACGCGGAACTATCTCTTAGGAAATTTGGCCTTCGGATTCCAGGGGTTGGCGATTTTATAGAGATAGGACTCTCGGCATTCTGTCCGGTTTGCCTGCCACTATGATTAGAGTGGGGATGATTGTATTCTTGAAATGCTCTGTCCCATCAAGCGTGTTTGGCATACACTTGAGCCACTCTAATCATAGTGGTACCATCCCTTTGTGGTAGGGTAGGGAGTGGACATTTGGTAAGCAGCTTTCACAGGTGTCATTGGTGGAGAAATTAATTCCAGGAAAGGCTAACGGTGTCTTCTTTGGAATTTCAGACAGTCTTAATTTTTTCTCTCCCTTAAACTATATTTTTTTCCATTGTTTTTTTTTTTCATTGTTATTATGACCCCTTCCCTCCCCCTGAAAAAATAATTAATGAGTAAACTTAATATTCCCCGTACCCCTGGATCAAATGGCGAACCCCAGACACCGTTGAAGACTTCTGTTTGTTTAAATAGGGAAAGCTCTGTTGACAACCTCGGCAATAAAAAGGATTCCTCCAACAATACTTCTTTGACCAGTGTTGTTAAAGACAATTTATCGGCACTGGTGGAAAATGATGCTTGTAATAACCGTAATACTTTACTCTCTCCAGATCCAACAAAAAATCTGAAAATTCTCCACTTAAAAAACATACCAATTGGTTGTAGCTATGACATAATTCATGAAGCCTTCTGTAGATTTGGAGCAATCAAAGAAATTTTAATGGAGCTTAATGGTAGTAAAGGCTTTTGGGAAGCTTGGGTATCATTTTCAAGTTTTGAGATTGCTTTAGAAGCAAATAAAAATTTTAGAGAGCATAAAAATTGACAATTGTTTGATTTCTGGGGCTTTATGTGATAAAGCACCAAGACACCTAGAGGTATATAAACCAGAAGAATGGATGGAAAAAGAAATAGAGCATAGACTCCAGAAGTAAGAACCCCCAAGCCCCCAACATGGATAATTGCATCTGGAAAGATAGATAATTAAGGGATTTTGACGAAGGAAAAATCTATTTCTGGGAAGAGGCCTGTGACGCCCGGTGAGAAAGGTCCTTCCTTATACCTTTCCTAATATAAATCTTCCAAATATACTAGAGAAAGATAAAAGCATGGAATGCAGAGGTTACAACCCTCGCGTGAACACCTTGTAGGTGTCGTGTATTAAACAAAGGCGTGTGTAAACCACTATTCACAGGTTGTCTTCCATTTAGATAATCCCTTCATCAATGGGGAGGGCCGTGACAGGCCCTAGATAACATGGTTGAACTCCCCAACGACACCTACCACGCGCGCCCTCTAGGACATCCTTCTTTAATTGGACTTGAAGCAAGCATAGTTTTTTTGGGCACAGTGTTTTTTCGAAGAATTTCTCGTTATTTCAACATGACTGACGTTGTTACTTCACCCTTACCAATGTTAAGTACCATAGTTTGTTTTGGCAGCTTTTGGCAGTACCGGGCATTTGTTCTATTTCCATTATGGTGGTTTTTAGTTTTGGAAGCGATTGTCCTGCCGAAGTATCGGCAGCCATTTTGGGTATGTTCGCTTCGGTAAATTTTCTAGTTAATTTTGCCCATCTGGTACTCTGTCAGATAGGTTATATCACTTACGTTTTATGGCCTTTTATGTTATCATTAATTATTATTAATTTTTACTATGGTATTTATTTGCTTGCAAGTCCAATTTGGACCTACGAAGAATAGCGATTTAAGATAGCGTTTTAAAGCATAGTAACGATTTAAAGCTTAGCGATTTAGTCTGTTAATTTGTACCCTCCTGGAGGGTTCGTTTTAGACTATATCCTTGTTTTTTTGTTACGTTGTCGTTATTCTTCGTTATTACTATTACTAAGAAAAGCAATCAATTTTATTAATTTTCTTATTTATTGTGTGATGTTAATTTTTAATATGTAACCTTGAGAGCGAAAGCATAGAGTGCTCGTTTCCTGTTCTACAGGTATGAGTTATCCTTTCTCTCGTTTTCTTTGAGTAAGAGAGGTGAATTTCCCGTTCTCCGTTTTTATACGATCACGGGTTATTCAGGCCTCTTCTCAGTATCAGAATTGATGATAGTACGTTTAATATTATAAACGATTTATTGATGTGGTTACTGTTAATATAGCTAACACTATTATTAGGTACGTTAGTGTATGAGTCATTAATTGGGGTCGTTTTATACCGACACCCTTAGCTCCGCCTTGAGTTATGCTTGGCTCCGCCTTGAGTTATGCTCCGCTATAATGGATACTCATTGGGTGAGAACTAGTTATCGTTCCGGAGCAGATTTTTGGAGTGCAACGGTGAAATCCGGCACTCGGACTCCGGCTGAAGCCTTTTACACACGAACCTTTGTCATGTTTGATCACAATTACACAGTTAAGGCCCCCGTTTCATCGTATCTCCGGCTTCACTGGAGATAACTCATTCATTGAGGATAGTGTTCGTACCGGAGACGGTCACGATATCACGATGACGGGCCTTTGCTACCGGACCTCCGGTAAAAACTGAGATCAAGCAGGAGTCCAGAACCGGAGTTAACAGTGTGATATCGATGAAGTTTAGAGATTCATGCTATGTGGTTACTGGTTTTCTATTATAATTTCTTATTTTATTAAGGTGTTAGCTACTACCATACTCACACATTAATTAATTTAAGTGTTTCTGATTCATAAGTCAATGACAAGAATCTCAAGGAACATCCAGACTTATGTCTTCTTTCTTTTTACAGAAAGTCCGCTGCACTGCCAGGGGTTGCTCCGCTGCCTTTACTGATCCCATGGGCCATGATCTATGCCGGGCCCATGCCCATTGCGCCATATCCTTCTCTCGGGAACCGGGACGAGCCCCCTATACGATATGGTTTCCGGAGGCATGCATGCTCTGCTATGCGCTGTCAGCCCTACTCCTGAGCGAGGAGGTAAGTTGGTTCTAGTGTCCCTGTTAATATTCTTTGCGAAGAATTAATTGCTCTTTGTATATTGACTTCAGTTTTGACTTCATCATTAATTCCCTCTCCTCTTTCAGGCTGATGATGAATCTCTCAGGGAGGCGAGAGCTACTCTCCGGCCTTGGGTGTCAGGGTTTGCTGAGGAATGCGCCTGCTGGCGCACCCTATCTCCTTGATGGAGACATGGCTTCTCGCCTATTCCCAGGCTCTACTACTGCAGCAGTTCCACCGGAGACAGCGGCCCCGTTAATTGAAGTGATTAGAGAAACCATTCTAACTGAGGAAGAGGTTTTAGTGACGGAAGCCGAGCCCTACCTAGGTCTGGACGAGGAACCCATGGATGAGCAGGTAGGTGGTGTTGAGTTGGTGGACCCCCTTTCACCCCACACTCCTTCCTCTACTACTTCCTTTCACGGCTTTGATAAACCTACGGCTTCTCCTCTAGGTTCCTCCATTCCTGTACGACCCAAGGTGAAGCCACTACGTACCTTTAAGCCTTCAGCTTTGCCATTATCAGTGTCACCGGTTCCGGGACCCTCAAAGGATCCTGATGTTCATATTGCTATACCTAAAACCGTGACTCCTAAGAAGTCAAAGTCTACTAAGTCCAGGGCTTCATTAGAGGATCAAGCTCGGGAGCCCCCTTTATCCGCCGCCATGGTCAGGGATATTGTGAAAGAGCAGATACAACAATATCTTCAACAGTCTAGGGCAGACCGAGGAGCTATGTCGGAGCTCAAAGATATGGTGGCAAGTCTCATCCGTTCCGGAACTCAGATGCCCCCTCCTTCAGCCCCGGACGCATCGAAGTTACCTCCCTTCGAGAAAAACAACCCTTGGAGGTTTGCCTTACATGCTCCATATATTGATGGTGCCATAACTCTAGAGGGCATAGGCACCCGTCCTCTAGAGGACTTAGAATTTTACCCTCCGGGACTAGAATTCCCATTCAACGGCTTCGTCCGATTGAAAGAACATGCCTTGGTTAGGTTAGACAAGGTACCGAAGGAAACGGTAATATTCCCTAAAGAGCAGGCCCAATCTTTCTGGGCCAGGACGTTGTCAGACTGGGGTTGCACTAATTCCAAGCTCACCCCACACAAAGGAGCCTACACCATATTTACAGATAGATAATTATAACTATTATAAGATTAGTAAATTTATACAAAAGAGTTGGTTTAATTAAAAGTAAGGATATTAGTAGATACGGTAAGCAATCTGTTTTGATTAATGCAAAATCAGATACTCAAGCTCACATGCTTTGTGGCATGAAGATTGCAGAAATTGATCCTATTAAGGATATTAAACCACATATGAGCTTCAGCTATGATAAAGGAGTAGTTTTTGATAAAGATCTATATGAATTCTCAGAACCAGAAATTCTGGACATGTGCCCTGCTAATGTTTGGAAAGTAAGTAAGATCCCTCAAACAAGCATGGTAGTTTTAACATTTGAAACCCCTGTTATACCAGATCATATAATTATTGAGAATGAAAGAGTATGTGTTCGAGAATATAAACCTAGGCCTTTACAATGCTTTAATTGTTTCAAGTACGGTCACCCTTCCCGGTACTGCAATAATACAAAGATCTGTATTAACTGTTCTTTGTTAGAACATGGCCAATGCAACAGATACAACCTGTGCAAACTGTAAAGCTAATCATAAACCAAATGATAAAAGATGTAGAGAATACAAGAATGAAGAAGCTGCAATCTTGAAAGCAAATGCTGAACATATAAGTGTAGGTTATGCAAAGCATTTACTCAATCGGCAACTTAATTTTGCTCGCGCGGTTAAGATGCCAACAAAAGATTATAATCCACTACCCCTTACTACCACAGGGGGACCAGTGGCAGCACCTGGCCCGTCAGGTGTATCTCCCTTAGTGGTAGTAGCCCAGCCATCTGGGTCAAGTGCTCTGGCTATAAAAGCCAGAGCACAAACCTCCAAAGAGGTCAATATGGTGTCCAACACACCAAAAGTATTGTCACCGATAGGAGCATCTCCCCTAGAGGTAGTAGCCCAGCCTTCTGGGTTAAGTGCTCGAACTGTTGAAGTTCTAGCACAATCCTCCAAGGAAGCCAATGTGGCTTCCACCACCTTAAATGTATTGTCTCAGGCAGAATCTCTACCTGATTTGATGGAGATTGGAAAAAAGATCTTCCAAAGAGGAAAAGGTCCCCATCATCCTCACCTTCATCTAAGCCAGGTAAGTGCCCTACTGCTCATGATCCTAAGGTTGACTCTTATAAAGATCCTAGAAAGAAAGAAAAGAAGAGTGGTGACCTAGTAAAGCCTTCCATCTCCAGGCCTTACATGGCTTCATCTGAAAAGTCCCAAAAGACAAATGAGACAAAGAAAAATAATAACAAAAGATAATGTCTATCATCCAGTGGAATTGCAGAGGTCTAAGTACTGGCATTGAGCAAATAAAAACTTTAACCAGGGACTCAGACACGAAGGTAATTTGTCTACAGGAAACCAAAATCAGTAAATGAACACCTACATGGCAGTGACCATTCGCCAAATATGTTAAATTATGTCCATAATCTTCCTTCTCAGTGTCCACCAAAATGGAAGATAGATGAGGCAGACTGGGCAGCTTATGAAAACTGTTCACACACTGATAAAGAATTTGATGAATTTACATCTACAGTGCATGCCTATAAACATCTTGAAAATATTATTGATGATAATGCTAGCAAGTTTATACCTAAAACATGCGGTTTACCTCATCGCTCTGTAGTTCCTTGGTGGAGTAAAGAATGTGCCAACGCAAGAAAAGTGACCCGAACTTGCTTCAGAAGATACTTTAGGACAAACTATTTAGCAGATAGAATAGCATATCTCAGAGCCTGTGCCAAACAAAAAAGAATTTTAAAAAAGCAAAGAGAGCATCTTGGAAGAAATATATATCTAATATTAATACCAAAACTCCTTCAAAGGAAATATGGGACAAGATTAGGAAACTTCTAGGTAAATTCGTCCCTAAGCCTCTACCAATATTAAGGGAAAATAAGATATATATCTGACCCCAAAGATGTAGCAGAGGTTCTTGCTAAGCACTTTGCTCATGTATCAAGTGCTGACAACTATTCCCCAGCATTTCAACAAATTAGAGCATCAACATCTGTTGTTCCTCCTGCTTCTTCAAATACTGAAGCTTTTAACCTGCCTTTTAGTATGGAGGAGATGCAAAATGCTATCTCCAGCTCTTCTTTAACTGCCCCAGGTGAGGATGGCATCCGGTATGAAATGATATCACATCTTCCAGTGGATACCAAGGAATTTTTATTAGAAACCTTTAATGGTCTATGGGCTTCTCATACATCTCTTGATTCCTGGCATACTTCAATTGTAATTCCAGGCCACAAGTCTGGTAAAGACCCAGAACTGCCATCTAGTTATAGGCCCATATCCTTGACCAGTTGCATATGCAAACTATTTGAGAGAATGATCAACAACAGACTTGTGTGGTATCTAGAATCAAAAAATCTTTTATCTAACAGACAGTTTGGTTTTAGGAAGAACCGAAGTACTCTAGACCCTTTGCTGATGTTATCAAGGGAAATTTCAAATGCTTTTTCTAAGCAAAACCAGGTGGTGGGTGTCTTTTTTGACCTCGAAAAGGCATATGACACCACATGGAGGGGTGGTATTTTAAAGCAATTGGCCTCGTGGGGTATAGGAGGACATATGTTCTCTTTTATTGAAGAATTTTTATCAAACCGCTCCATTAAAGTGAGAGTAGGGTCAGAACTATCTTCATCCTACATGTAAGGAGGTGGTGTCCCCCAAGGCAGCGTATTGAGTGTGACCTTGTTTGCTGTTGCAATTAATAGTCTCATTAGTCACATACCTCCTGGCATACAAGGATCACTATTTGTCGATGACTTTGCAATTTATTGTAGTGGATCATCTGCACTACAAGCATGCCAAAATCTTCAAATTGCTATAAATGCTGCTTCCGCATGGGCAAATTCTCGTGGATTCATGTTTTCTCCTCAGAAGACCAAAGCCATTCGCTTTACTCGTACTCGTAAAAGGGAAGAGATCCCCACCCTTTTCTTAAATGATTGTATTTTGCCATATGAGGATAGTGTCAAGTTTCTTGGAGTCATTTTCGACAAGAAAATGACATTTGGTCCCCATATAAATGACCTATCTATCAGGGTTAAGTCACTGAACATTCTGAAAGTGATATCGCATTTTGATTGGGGTGCTGATAGAACAACTTTGCTTAGAATTTATACATCTTTGTGTCTGAGCAAGTTAGACTATGCATGCCAAATATATGGGTCAGCTACAAAGACTTTACTTGGAAAACTTGATATTGTTCACAATGCTGGGCTTCGCATCTGCACAGGTGCTTACAGAACATCTCCCATTGACAGTCTCTATGTTGATTCTGGCATACCTCCCCTTTCCATTCGCAGAGAGGAGTTGAGTTTGAGGTTTTTAGCTAGGTCCCTTGCTGTGAGAAACAATCCTAACTGTAAATATGTTAGGGCACCTTTAGATCGGGCTCCTAACAGATCTAGAGTGCCTAAGCCTTTGGAAGTACAGCTGAAAAAGGATGCTAGAGAAGTAGGCTTGTTAACAGCACAGATAGCAGAGGTAGGATATCCCAAGTCTCCTCCTTGGTGTAATCCACCTGTTAAAGTATGTTTTACGGCAGGAGGGAAAAATACCTTACCTAGTAGGGTAATGAAAAGTGAGTTTTTAAATCATGCTGCTCAACATCATGGGAAACATGTTTTTACAGATGGCTCCAAATCGGCTGCAGGAGTTGGAAGTGCAGCTGTGGTGGGGGATATTGTTATTAGAAGGAAACTCCCATCCTCTTGTTCAATATTTACTGCTGAGCTGTACGCAATAATTCTCGCAGTCCAACATATTTTTAAAAATGGCAACCAAAATAGTTTTTATACAATTTTTACAGATTCCAATAGTGTTTTACTCTCATTAAAACAAATTATGCCAGGCCATCATCTAGTACAAGAGGTGCAGGACTGGTTAGTACTTCTGCTATCTAGGAAGAGTATCAGTGTTCACTTCTGTTGGGTCCCTGCCCATGTTGGGGTGGATGGGAATGAACAAGTAGATAAGGCAGCAAAGGAAGCTTCAGGGCTAAGTAATCCATCCCCCTTGAGTATTCCTTACAAAGATCTTAAAAGTGAGATTCATCTTTACTGTAAAAATAAGTGGCAAGCTCGATGGTCTGAACTGAACACCAATACAAAATTGAAACAAATCCACCCATTGGTGGATAAATGGTCATCTTGTAATTCTACAAGTAGAAGGGATACCATTATTTTAACTAGGCTGCGTATTGGCCATACACATGCAACGCACAATTATTTAATGAAGAGTGGGGAAGGGAGACAGGCCCTTCTTTGTAATACCTGTCAAGTGACAATGGATGTTAAACATATTTTAGTCGATTGTCCTGTTTTTAATCTCCAGAGGAGGACACATTTACTCCAGGACAAACCGTTAAGAGATATACTGGGGAAAAACTGTAATACCCTGAACTTGAGAAAATTCATACAAAGTATTGGGTTATATTACGAGCTATAATTGATTTTATTAATTTATTTATTTATTTTACCCTTTTAATCCCTATTTATTTCACATCTAGATTTTATTGTATGAAAGTGTTGCGATTTCTATGAAAGGTTAAAATGAATGGTGTGAGTATACAGATATGATTGAATGATTTTCGTTATATAGCGCTGAATGGCCTTTGATGCCCCAGTGCTTGGCTTAATGCCTAAATCCTATATTCAATTCAATTCAACCCACAGGAGCCTCGATACATTTCCTATCGGCCCTGTGGTGGCTACACAACAGCTGGTCTAACCTTAGGCTCCTTAATGGACAGGTAGCAGAAGGTTGAGGGCATTGTTACCCGGTTTTAGACTGCATGAATGAAAGAGTATATCTGGCCCTTACTTCTTTCTTCATCCTCCCCTCTCTTGGGGAAAGCAGCATCCTGGGTTCTCTGCATAGCTGACCTCAAACCTCTGCAGGCAAACCATGCTTCCTTGTGTTCTTAGTATTAAGTTGATACTGTCACATCCCCCATACCCTGACGGGGTGGTATTGGGAACGTCCTAGCCTAGAATTCCAGCTAAAGGACTTCAGGTCGACTTCCTAGGACAAGTCACACTTCTTCCCTCCACACACAAGCTTATGTAGGCCGCACGTTTCTTGCGTAGCAAGAAACTTGCGAGGTGCAGGGACTCTTTTTCTCGAGTGCTGCTCACTCGGATTCCGAGTCCCCGGGTAAGCCAAAGCCAGTAAGGCTGGGGACTTTCCACCCTACCTAAAGGAAAGTCACCCTACGTAAATAGCGTGGTTTGTATTTCGGTTACGGAACAAATGACAAATTCGGAGATAATTTGTATTTTTCCTAACCATACAAACCTTAGCTATTTACACATATTTGGCCGCCAGCCCTGTCTCCCAAGGCAAGTCCTACCTCGAAGTGAAGCAGTTCACCGGTGTGTGAGGGGGGGAGGGGTAGCTAGCTACCACTCCCCTACCCCCTTGCTAACTAGCGCGGGGGGTAAAACCCTCGTTAAAATTCTAATGGCTCGTCATTTTAGCTACGCCGAAAGTAAACTATATATAAATAGCTAAGGTTTGTATGGTTAGGAAAAATACAAATTATCTCCGAATTTGTCATCTTGGAAGTTTTATGTAATTGAAGACTTTAATAATCTGTGAATAGTTGAACTGTACTATATAGATTTTTCCTTATGTAATTAATACAGATTTTTTATTTCAGACAAGGCTTTGGTATTGGGGCTTCGACATTTAAATTGTTCATTTTGATACAGCCCAAGTACAGTATTGTGTAATTGGAGTCTTAATTATCATCTTGATAAATCAAAAGAAATTGTGACAATCAGTACCTCAGAGTCAAAAAGTTGCAGTAAGTTTTGCTGAAATATTTATACTAGTTTACAAATGGGATTAAAAGTACTGGAAATGTATTGTTTTTTGGTAACCGATAGTAAAGGTGTGGTTTTGACTGCTTGCATGTACACAGTCCTCATACATAATGGTAGATTGATATTAAACTTGTTTCATCAAGTTTTTTTCTAAGCTGTATAACTGTTTGGTTGGAGTCCATATGATTGAGAACTGGTTAAAAGTTAATATAGCATCCCTTCATAACTGTAAAGGTAAATAGAAAATTGTAGCATGGTGTTTTGTTTTGTAAACATTTAATGAACTTTGAGAGTAAGATAGCAATCCTTTTTATAGTAAAGCCATGTATGCAGAATGACGTAAATATCATCTTCATGTTAATTAAGTATCTCTGTTCATTAGGTGGTCCCCATTTATTTGGTTTTAAAAGCATCTAATTTTGAGTAACTTTCATGTTTTTTATATCTTCATTAATGCCTTTATTTTTTGGCCCAACTCATCAAATTTTATATAGAGGTCCCTTCTAAGTTAAAATTTTTGGATAATTTACAAAATAAATTCTTTTTAACATGTAATTTGTTCCAGAGGTTACTAAGCAGTATTTCACTCAATTATTTAACTACTTCACTTTAATTGTTCGGTGGCTACTTTCTTCTTGGTAAGGGTAGAAGAGACACTTTAGCTATGGTAAGTAGCTCTTCTAGGTGGATGCTCCAAAATCAAACCATTGTTCTCTAAGTATTGTGTATTACCAAGCCCCTGTACCATGGTCTTGCAATGTCTTTGGGTAGAGTTCCTTTGCTTGAGGGTACACTAGGCTACTATTCTTTTATTTTTCTTCCTCCTTTTTTAAATGTGTTGAGCAGTCTTGATAGAAGGGCCATGGATGCTTGGTGGTTTATCAAGAGGTTGTCTTTTCCTTATTGATTTCTTTATCTCCCTCACAGGTAGTAATTTTCAAAGCCATCCTTACTGTCCTCCCTTCAGTTGAAGTGGCTATTTTTTAATGGTACTTAACCTTGCATGGTGTTGGCTCTGCATGTTGATAAATTTCATATTTTTTTTTAAATCTAGTCTATGGGTTGTATCAATCACTTTTTATATATTTTGTATTTATTTTGTATCAGTATTGTTTAACTAATTGTTTAGTATGAAGAATTTTTTTATTGCTTTTTAATTCTCATCCTGTCAGATGACATTAAGCAAAATCCAAGGCCAGTATGTCCTTTACTTTCGCCATTTTGTCAACTGTATTGCAGTCTTCGTGGACTGGATGCAAATATTCAAGTTGCATCCAGACAGTACAGTATATTCTTTTAAGCTCAGGAACTTTGGTTTCTCAAATGAGACACTTGTCTGAGCTACTTACTACAGGTTTTAAGAAACCAGTAATTTTGAAACTGGATGCTGCCATTCCTAGACCAAGGGAAATGGCTGTGTATATCAGGACTGAGTACTCTGCTTCTCATAAATCCTGCTCTAAATGTGAATGTCATGAGATTCAGGTAATAAGTCTGTGGTAGACATAACTTCTATTTTTCTATCTACCGGAATCCAGACATGGATTATTCTATCTTCAATTGTCTTCTTGCCATTATGGCTATGATAAATAATTTGGTTTTGTTGATGATTTCAATGCTTTCTATGGGTGGTTAAATGCTGCTTTATCTACTGATTGCCATGGCTTATTGAATTTTACCTCTAAATCAGGCTGTGAGCAAATCATATGTAAAGCTACTCACAGGTCTGGTACCTGCTTAAACCTAGTATACATTGACTCCCCAGGCATTATAACAAGTAAGGTTGGTTCTCCAATTTGGACATCTAATTGTGCCCTAATTTCATTAGTAGTGAAGACAGGAAAGCCTGTCCCTGAATTTCATTTTGAGTAATTTTTTCAACTAGAATTGGTCACAATTGTTTGATAATGTAAGTCTGTTGTTGTTGTTTTGAATGAAAATCTAGGAAGTGTTGAGTCTTGTTGTTTTGAAGGAAAATAAAGTCTCCATAATTGATAGGGGTATCCCTTCTCGTGTGCTAAGTACCAAGGGAAAGACAAACCCTGGTTCAATGATTGTAGATGTGTTTACAGTATTTCGAGAAGCAGGAGGCCTATCTTCTTTGGAAGAGCAATAGATCAGATTTGATTTGGAGTAATCATACTCGGCTAAGAGCTTTTACTCATTTTAGGCTTCAACTGAAAAGGTATACAATTTAACCATAAAAAAACCCTTTTTGATACAATCCAGGAACATAAGTGGTGGGCTACCCTTAAATCTGCACTCTGGTGTAGATGTAACAGTTCCTTTACTTAAACTAGATGGTTCTGTCACTCACTGTCCAAAGGAAAAGGCAACCCTTTTGGTTGATGTTTAACAATAAACAGTTATAAGAAACTTGATCTTCCTCATTCCTGTTTTCCCGAGGCTAAACTAACTAGTTTAGCTTTTCAATCTTGGGAAATTAAAGCTCTCTTGATGGACCTTGATGCATTATGAAAGTGTAGACCCAAGTGGTACTTTTCCTTTGTATTTGGTATAAAGACTGCAGATTTCTTAGCTTCTAAGTTATATTACTATCTGCAAGGTAGCAAGAAAAGGTTCTTTTAGCACTTTGTTGGGGCATGAAGTTGAACTCTTAACAAAACTCAAAGTATGATTATAAGTAGGTTAAGGGCAGTGGCTCCTCAACATCTACATCTCAGTATTGATAAGGTTTCTTTAACTGTATGACTTGAAATTTTAGATGATTTTTTATAGCAAATTTCCTTTTGAGAAGCACATTTGATCTCTTCTTCAAATGCACAAAATATTGGGATGTTGTAAAAGGCTTAAGATTTTTTATGACCAATCTTATTTTAAAGACTTTTTTTTACTTTTTTTCTTTCATTCTGCCTTCTTTCGAGCATTCTTCACCTGTCGGGTGGTCAGCTGTTAGTTTTCATCTTAATATGTTGAACAATATCTTGCTGTCTATTAAATTTTTATTCCTGATCTAGATAAACATCTCTGGCATTGTCGTTCAATTAGTTCTTTATACATGTTGCATAAGATCTTTCATATCAGACCATTCTTTACATTCAGATCTTCCCAGACAGTGCCATCCTGCTTGTAATACTAGGTATGCAGTTAATTCTAATATTCTTGCCTTCCCCATCATAAGGCTCAATACTACACAGTATTCTAGAAGTTATGACCACATTGTAGAATGATCTTCCTAATCAGGTAGTTGAATCAGTGGAACTTCAAAGTTAAAACACGCAGCAAATGTTTTTATGTTGAAAAGGCTGACATAAGTTTTTATATTTTGATTATGAAAGATCTATTTTAATGTTGTAACAGTTATTCTAATTGTTCATTACTTGTAGTTTATTTCCTATCTTCAATGGGGTGTTTTCAACTTGTTGGAGCCCTTGGGCTTATAACATCCTGCCTTTCCAACTAGGGTTGTAGCTTGGCTAGTAAAATGGCATGGCATTACTGAAGATGCCAAGGATGTCACACTTGAAGGTGCACTGACACATTTGTTCCAATAGTCTACCGGGTAGGAAGGGTCCTAGCTTAGCACCTGCATTCGCTTTATACCCATGACATTAGAAGGTTAAGTCTGTAATTTGACTCCTTTATGGGAGTGATTGCATTAACAAGCCTTAATAAGTGAACTGGCCAATATTTGGTGTTAGGAACTTTCTCCTTCCTAAGGCCAAGTCTCCTATTAAAGAATGATGGTTTGTATAGGAACTTTCTCTTTCCTAAGGCCAAGTCTCCTATTAAAGGATGATGGTTTGTATAGGAACTTTCTCTTTCCTAAGGCCAAGTCTCCTATTAAAGGATGATGGTTTGTATAGGAACTTTCTCTTTCCTAAGGCCAAGTCTCCTATTAAAGGATAATGGTTTGTATTCATGTAATAACAAATGTCAAATTTTTTAAGGATTTTTATTTTTGTAATTTTCCTACCTTTGCTAACTTCTAACATCTACCTCTCCTTAAGTCCTAGGTTTGTCAAGAGTGGGAGCTTTACTGAATGCCAGGAGGGTGGAGCTTACCTTCTACCTGCAATCAGCTATGACCACCTTGTTAGTCTGTTTCAGCTTGCTGAAATTGTACTATTAAAGGAAGACACTTTTTATAGCCAGGAAAGATACAAATTCATGTATTTATAGCTAGGAAATATACAAACTAATTTCATAACTAAAATGATTTATATGCAAAATAATTTTGTTATGCTTGGAAATTTAGAAGTTATGAATTTCCAGTGTTGATGGTTTGCTTTGATTTTCTAAACCATTCTCTACACTAAAATCAATTTTTTGAAAGTTACTTTTTTGAAGAGAAAAAATCATTATACATCATTTATCATCAAAAATTTATTGATCCAGGTTAGTTATTATTGCATTATTATTTTAAATAGGCTTTTATCAATAACTTGTCCAATTTTAGAAGCTGGAAGAAATATAAAGGATGTCAAAGGGATATATAGGATAAATTAATGATTAAAAAAAAATTCAGGCTTTGGTCACATGTTTAATAATCTGTGAAATTAGACCTCATTAATTCAGGCTTAAGCAGTGGACCTGACTGTAAATGTGAAATTATAGACCTCAATAACTCTTAGGTCATAGATTTAATGTGAAAATATAGACTTCGGTAATTTAGGCTTGGATCAAAGATTCAATCTGTGAAATTATACTGTAGTACTCATTAAGTCGCTATTACATCTCTTAAGATTTAATCTATGAAATTATAGACCTCATTAACTCAGGCTTAGGCCTTAGATTTATTCTTCTTCTGAAATTATACCTCATTAATTCAAGCCCATATTATAGACCTGAGTATTATTGTGAAATTATAGACCCGATTAACTCTTTTAACTAGTGGGCTTTTACTCTTTTTGTGAAATTATAAACCTCAATAACTCAGCCTAGGTCATAGAATTAATCTTATTTTGTGAAATTATGGACCTCATTAACTCAGGATCAATTCATGGGCTTGAATCTTATGAAATTATAGATCTCATTAACTCAGGCCTAGGTCACAATATTGGCCATCATAAGCTTAAAATGGGTTACTATAAACTAAGTTCTATAAGGTAGCAATCATTCATTCACCTTGACATCTGTAAGCTAGATTCCCATTAAAATATTTCAAAGTATATCTCATTACACTGAAGGGGGAGGTAAACTTCAAGATACATATTTTTGTTGAAGGATGAAGTAATATAATCAACATGCAAGTAAGTAATTGACTTAAGATGGAATCACGATACTGTAGTGTATTTATAAAGACCAGTAGGCAGTCATTTAATTTTTGTCAGGGAAAATATGAACATTATACAGTTTGAGATGCGTAAAAAAAATTATAATTGTCGTATTGAATTGTTTGTAATAGTCAAAGTTATTTGAAAGGTAAAACATTTTCAACAGTTGTTTGACTTGGCAATCGTTAACGAGTTGTTAAAGTTTGTTTTTGACAAATACAGGTCGCGCATGCGCGGATCCTGTCGTCTTAAAGTGATTTAACTCTGAATAGAGTTAGTACCGGCTCACAAGTGATCTTGATCTCAAAGCACATCTCGTCCAATTTTCAAGGAGCAAAAGACTCCAGCTGCACAGTGAGACAAACGGAGACCAGGTGCTAACAAGCGAGTACATCTAAAAAGTTCGTATCTGAATGAGTGCATCTAAAAAGTTCGTATCTGAATGAGTGCATCTAAAAAGTTCGTATCTGAATGAGTGCATCTAAAAAGTGCGATATCTGAAAGAGTGCATCTTATGCTTGTATCTAAATGGAGTGCAGCTAAAAAGTGCATGTATCTAAAAGAGTGCATCTTATGCCTGTATCTGAAGAGTGCATTAAAAGTGCTTGTATCTAAAAGAGTGCATCTTGAAAGTGCTTGTATCTAAAAGTGTGCATCTTAAAAATGCTTGTATCTAAAAGAGTGCGTGTATCTGAGAGTGCATCTAAAAGAGCGAATCTAAAAAAGGCATGTATACATCTAAAAAGAGCATGTATCTGAAAGAGTGCATAAGAGCCGGAAGAACCCTCCAAAGACCAACACAAGCAATGCCTATAGTGCACTGACAGCATCAACCCCACAAGTTGAGAATATCTGAGAAAATTTTAATATTCCTTAATTTCTGACAAAACCATTGTTTTTTCTTTGCAGACAAAATCTGATCTTTCTAAAAATAAACAAATTAATGGTTATATGTGTTAAGTTTCGTCGGTGCTATTACAGGAGTCACTTGAGGTATTTTAAATCCAGCATTTTCAGGCTGCCTTCTTACTTGGTCAATCAAAATTTTATCTTGAAGTTTCACTCCGCACATTCCAAAAAACCTGAAATAAATATAAAATATTTAGTTTTATTTCTTACTTCTATTCTCCCATATCCTCTTAAACAAACCAAGGAAAATATATTTAAACAACAATATTTGAATTACTCAAACAAAATTATTTTGTAAAACCTGTTATCATTATTAGTCAAACAATGACTTAGATTTGTATTTTTCAAACATAAAATTTTACTATGGTTAGTTATAATTTTTTAATATTTTTCCGTTAGGGTCATCTTCTCAAGGTAGTGTTCTAAAGATATTTTAATTTCAACTTATGTTTGAGTTTATCAATTTTAGATTAACATGTAGTCATGACAACTTCTACTACATACTATGAATCACACTACAGGAAACATTTACAAGATTAAAATACATTTCAGTAAAAATATTTGGAATCAACAGGTTTCACAATTTACTTTAAATTTATGGGCTGATAAATTTCACTATGCCACTAACATTTATACTGTACAACCATAAGTTTAGGAAACCTAGTCAAAGTTAACGGAAAAAGGTAATTTTTGCAGTTTCTTTTGAGAGAAAAACATAAAAATAGCATCGGTAAATCTTCAAGGAGTATTGTCACACCTACCGGCCAGGAGCCAGACAATAAGGTCTTGGGAGTGATTTCCCCATTAGAAATTTTGGCAATTGTAACATGCCCCATGAATTACACAACCAGCATTGCAACAAACAATATGAACCAATTAATCCTATTCAGCAATTAACCATAGAACTAACCCTATGAACTAATAAATATAACTAAGAATCACTCGACCAAATGAACCTATCAATACAACTAACCCTATGAACCAATCAGTACAAATATTACTATGAACCAATCAATGCAACTAACCCTACGAACCACAGACTAAAATTAACCTTATGAACCATCAACACTAGAATCCACCCTTTGAACAGATTAACACAACACGAGACTTAACCTTACGAACAAATTGATACCAGAATTAACCCTATGAACCAATTGACACTACTCATCCCTATGGACCAAACCACACTAGAGTTAACCCTATGAACTAATCAGAATGAATTAGCCCCATGAACCCGTTAACACTAAAACCCTATGAACCAATTAACACCAGATTTAGCCCCATTTACCATTAACCCTACGATCCGTTAACACTATAATGAACCATACAAACCATTAGAACTAGAATTAAACCTATGAACCATAAACACCTATCAATCCTACAAGCCATTAACACTATAATTGACCCTACGAACCATTAACACTAGTATTAACCCTAAAAACTAATCAACACTAGATTCAACCATAAGACCCAATTCATATGAATCAATTGATATGAATTAACCCTACGAACCAATTAACACTAGATTCATCCCTATGAAATAATCAATTTTATTATTACTTGCTAAGCTACAACACTAGTGGGAAAAGCAGGACACTATAATTCCAGGTGCCCCAACAGGGAAAATAGCCCAATGAGAAAAGGAAACATGGGAAAATAAAATACAACAGTAACAATATTAAAATAAATATTTACTATATAAACTATAAAACCTTTAATAAAACAAGAGGAAGAGAAATTAGAAAGAATAGTGTGTCTAAGTGTACCCTCAAGCAAGAGAACCAACTCAACCCAGGGACAGTGGAAGACCAGTGCCATAGCCTCTGTACCATGGTCTTTGGTTTGTATTAGTGTTGGCTTTAATACAAACCGAAGGCCATGGTACAGAGGCTATGGCACTACGCAAGACTAGAGAAAAATTGTTTCATTTTGGAGTGACGTTCTCCTAGAAGAGCTGTTTACCATAGCTAAAGAATATTTTTCACCTTTAAAAGAGTTTTCAGATGTATAACAGGAAAAGCTGTACAGAATAACGCAAGACTAGAGAACAATTGTTTCATTTTGGAGTGACGTTCTCCTAGAAGAGCTGTTTACCATAGCTAAAGAATATTTTTCACCTTTAAAAGAGTTGTCAGATGTATGACAGGAAAAGCTCTACAGAATAAGTCAGACTATTAGGTCTCTATGTAGGCAAAGGGAATATGAACGATAACCAGAGAGAAGGATCCTATGTACTACTATCTGGCCAGTCAAAGGACACCATAACACACTAGCAGTAGTATCTCAACGGGTGGCTGGTGCACTGGCCAACCTACAACCAACACTATATTCCCACAAGAACAAATTAATATTAATTAACCCTATGAAGCAATTAACACTAGATTTAACCCTGTAAACCAATTAACACTAAACTCGTACTATGAAACAATGAACATTAGATTCAAGCATAAGAACCAATTAATACTAGACAACCCTATGAACTAATTAAAATGAATTAACCATAGGAACCATTAACATTAGAATTGACCCTATGAACCATTCCACACTACTAATCAATATGAACAAATTCACACTAGAATTAAAACTATGATTTAATTAAAATGAATTACCCATTAATATGAGAATTACTCTAATGAACCAATCAACACAAATTAAAATGAATTAACCACATGAACCATTAGTACTAGAATTAACCCTAAGTTAACATTAGAAATTAACAATGAATCAATTAACACCAGAATTAACCCATGAATACTAAATTAACTATGAACCAATTAACATCAGATTCAGCCCTATGAACCATCAACACTAAAGTCAATTCTTTTAAGCGAGGCAGATTTGCACCGACTCACAGGGGTGCCCTTTTAGCTCGGAAACGCTTCCTACTCGCTGATTGGTTGGACAATATAATTCTAACCAATCAGATCGCAGGAAACTTTTTCCGAGCTAAAAGGGCACCGCTGAGAGTCAGTGGAAATGGGTCGTTAAAACAAATAGACTATAGAATTAACCCTACGAACTATTATCACTAGAATTAACCCTCAGAACTATTATCACTAAATTAACCCTACAAACAATTTACACTATAATTAACCCTACAAGCCATTAACACTATTATCAACCCTTCGAACCATTAACACTACAATTAACCCTATGAACAAATTAACACTAGATTCAATCCTATGAACCAACCAACACTAGATTCAACCAGAAGATCCAATTTACATGAAATAACCCAATGAACCAATCAACAGATTCAGCCATTAGAATCAATTAACACTAGAATCAACATTATGAACCAATTAATAATAATTAACCCTAGAATGCATGGGCAGCTAGGGGCCAATACACACTGCAAAGACCAATAAGTAATGCTTACAAAGCATCACATGAGGTCCAATGAAGGCCAGTCAGTAGAAGGAAAAAAAAAAAGGCCGATTAAGGGAAAAAATTCATCTAAAGCTGGAACAGGTTTCATTATCTTTGTAATAGGGTACTTAACATTAATTTTGCACTCCTCTACCGCTCCCGATTTGGTCGCCATCTTGGAAAAATTGCAGAGGAACAATTTTCTTGCAAATATCTTGCTTATGACTCATTTTAGCTGAAAGTTTACCGATACATAAAAGTCATCAAATTTCATTATTGTGATATTTTTAGCAGTTTTGGTACAAGGAGTATGATAATATTTTTATCTAATTTTTTTCTTCCCCTTGTACCTGATTAGCATGTGGTTATTTTTCTTGTATGCAATATTAAATAATGCTTTTAGTTTCTAAGCTAACTGTGGTTCTTTTCTTTCAGGACTATGAAAACAGACCAATAGCCTTACCAGTGATTGCTTTATTATGGAAAAAGTCTTTATTAAAGAAATACTTTATTTGTGAAGACATTAATAGATTGCAGCACTAAATGGAAAGCAATATGAATTAAAGGCCTGAAAAGAGTGAGTGCATGAAAAATGTAGGAAGGTGTACACAAACGCAAGGAGTGCTTAAGCTTTCCGGCCAAGACAGGAAACCTCTCAAGTGCCTTAAATCTCTCGAAAGTCTAGTACCAGATTTTGACTTTCTTGATGAATGTCCCCCCACCCTGGAGGGAAAAAAAAAAAAAAAAAAAAAAAAACACCTCAGGCGAGCACAAATCTGTTCGTGTTGACTCTTCACGTTGGGGACATTATTCTAAAAGTGGGTGAAATGAGAAATGATGAGTGGGGCAAAACCCCATGTACTCTCATTATCTAATGTAGTCGATTTATAGGTGCTGCAGAGGCAAGGTACCATTGAACTTGCATGAAAAAAATACAACCAAGCATATTCTAGGATGAAACGTGGTTCTCCCAAATGTGATAGTTATAGAGCAAATGACACATGCTTAAGCATATTCTGGGATGAAACGTGGTCTTCCTAAATGTGATAGTTATAGAGCAAATGACACATGCTTAAGCATATTCTTGGATGAAATGTGGTCTTCCCAAATTTGTGTTATAGAGCAAATGACACATGCTTCTAGCTACCGGGAACAAAATACAGAAGAATGTCAATTTACTTTCAGTAAGATTTTTGAGGCATAGGGGTGAACTACCAGCTGAAAAAAATAGTATGAACTGAAAAAGATATGGAGAAGACAGTTACAGCAAACAAAAATCCAAGCCTGTGGTGTGTTTCTGTGACAACAAAATTCAGACTGATGCTTAGTATGAAAAACAAAGATTATCTAGCAGCCCAAAGTACAAAATGTGCTAAGCGTGCTCGGCGAATGATTTGTCCTACCACAGAATGTTTGATGAAAGTGCTCAAAACAAGTCAAAACAGGTTTCTTTCAAATGAGAGAAATAATAGCTGGCTTACGACATTGCTCACCATTAGACTGAACAATGAGGGTTAGACAGTAAAACAAGCTACTTAAGATGCAGACAGACTGATTGTTGTTACTTCTATTGAAGAATCTACCATGGCTGAATCAATAACAATTGTAAGAGAAGATGTAGACCTCTTAATCCTCCTTACAGCCTTGGTTGGATCAAGGACAAATATATAATATTTAAACCAGGCAGAGGAAATACAGAAAGCAAGATGTACACACCAACTCCAAGAAATTTGGATTAGTCATCAAGGACATTCTCTTCCTACGTGCATGTAGAGAGTCGGACACTACTACCAACACTTTTAGACAGGGAAAACAAGTTTATAGGCTTTTGGAAAAACATGAAATATAAGATCTTGTTGCTGTATTTAAAGAACCATCTGCTGAATCTGCAAAGATTACTGAAGTAGGAAAGAATTTCATTCTTCATTTACATGGACATATTTAATGCTAACCCCTTCCTGATTTGAGATTTATGTGCCATGCTCAGTCACTCATTAAAAATAAATTCCCTTTGGCTTCTGTGGTTCCTACAGATGCAACTGCTCGATTTCATTTCTCACGTACATATCACTAAGTGCAAATGTGGTTGGGAAATGACTAAGTCTCCAACAAATTAGGGTTGGGATGCAACTACAAAAGGATTGGTTCCAGTCACTACAGAACAGCTCCACCAGAACTGCTCACATACTCATTCAAATGTGATAAAGGTTGCATGACTGCCACATGCAGCTGTAGAAAGGCAGGATTAAAATGTTCCGTGATGTGTTTCTTGCAAAGGATTGTCATATTCAAACTCTTGACGGAATTTATGAAGACTCATGGAATAGAATATTCAGAATATTTTAATAGGACGGCCAGCGACCCACTCATATTTTTTTTCTTATACTTGCTAAGCTACGACCCTAGTTGGAAAAGCAGGATACTGTAAGACCAAGGGCCCCATTGGAAAATAGCTCAGTGAAGAAACAAAATGAAGAAATAAACTTTAAGAGAAGTTCAAGAACAATATCAACATTAAAATAAATCTTTCATTTATACACACCTTCAAAAAGACAAGATAGAATAGTGTGCGAGTGTACCCTCAAGCAAGAGAACTCTACCACAAAATAGTAGAAGACCACAGTACAGAAGCTATGAAGACTAGAGAACAATGGTTTGATTTTGGAGTGTCGTCCTCCTACAAGAGCTACTTACCATAACTAGAGTATCTTCTACAATTACCAAAAGGGAGGTGGCCACTGAACAACTAGGGCGCAGTAATTAATCCCTTAAATAAAGAAGAATTGTTTGGTAATCTCAGTGATGTCAGGTGTATGAGGACAGAGGAGATGGTTGAAAGAATAGACCACACCATTTGGTGTATGTTGGAAATAGAAAAATGAGCTGTAACCAGAGAGAGGGATCCAATGTAATACTGTCTGACCAATTAAAGGACCCAATAATACACTTCAAAAAAATGTGTACAAACCTTCCTGGAATTAAAGTTCATGGCCACCCCACAAGGGATGAAGGTGTCAGGGAAGTGATAGATACATGCCAAGCTGTTATATTTCTTACAACCGTTCTACAAAAGAACCAAACTGCTTGTCATTACTTTCCTTTGAAGAACAATATAGTTCGCTATACTTCTCATTACAAGAAAACCAATGCTTTCCAGGAAATCAATACTTAAAATTATTATTACTAATAGGCAAGCTACAACCTTAGTTGGAAAAGATGCTATAAGCATAAGTGCGCCAACAGGGAAGCATAGCCCTGTGATGAAAGGAAATAAACGATACGAGAAATAATGATTAATTAAAATAAAATGCTAGAAACAGTATCGTCAAAACGTATTTCATATATAAACTATAAAAAGGCTTATGTCAGCCCCTTCAACATAACACTCTTACTGCAATTTTGAACATTTCAAGTTCTACTGATTCAACTACCTGATTAGGAAAATGATTCCACAACTTGGTCCAAGCTGGAATAAAACTTCTAGAATACTGTGCTGGATAGAGCCTCATGATGGAGAAGGCCTGACTATTAGAATGAACTTCCATGTCTAGTGGTACACAATATTTTTATCTTGGACCTAGTAATAACAGTGTTATTTGAGGGGAATGTACATAACGGATAAAACAGATTGATTAGTCGACACTTGTTTATTTACAGTATTTTCTTTTCATAAACTAAATGATCTGGGGCAGAAACAGCTGCCTACTCCCAAGGCAGATTTTGCTTACATACTGCGTTATAATAAAGTTCCACACAGTGACTAGAGCCTCCATCACCTAATTTTTTTCTCCATTAGCAGTTTGGGAGATAGAGTGGTAACATACGCTTTGATAAGCCTTGAATTTCTATTACCAAGTAATTAGGAAAATAAATATACTCGAGCCCTATTTCCAACTTCTTCTACTACTCTTCGGCAGATCTTAGATTCAACTATATGATGATAGCAGAATTAGGGGTTAGCCTTCTAGTGTCAACTTGAGTTAGCCTACTGCCTAGTTTTAATTTCTTTCATATTTAAAAGAATTGTAATACAGTGGTAGTATTCTAACTTTGGGGTGGAGGATAGCTAGGGCTCCACCTTGTGGGACGTTTTAATTTTCATTTATCAATTTTCTATTACAGAGAAGTAAAACAAGTTTTCAGTGCATCTTACCAATATGGTGCAATGCTTACTGCCAAGATCATAAGAGTCAGTTGTGCCTCTTGGAGTAGGGCTTGAGAAATTCAATTCTCTAGTTTACATTTTTCTCCTCTATGTGGGTGGATGATTCTGCTAACATCTCATTACATTTCCCTTGTAAGCAACTGTGAAACCTCATCTGTTCAGCATTGGATTAGGTAATAAACAATGATAGACAGTTCAGAACACTGAAAAAAAGACTTCTACGCGTGTGATCCTAAACCTATCTCGTCTCAACATATCAGATGAGACTCGTTCAATATGATGTCCATTTCAAGTTAACCAATTGCAACACTTCGGGGTCTGGACCTGAACTATTCATCTCTTTGGACACTCAAAACATCCCCGTATACCAAACTTCCAACCTTATCTAGATTTTTGGGATGGGAGGAGTTCATATACTGTAAGTCCAGTGATGCCCTTTGGCCTCAATACAGCTCCAAGGGTGTTCACTAAGCACTAAACTACAGTGGCAGTCAGTGATCAAGTCTGTACTATGCACATTGATACACAGGTCCTAGAGCAGGGAAGACATTATATCTTTGAAAGCTCTTAGAACCCACACAGCTTTTTCAAGAAATAGGTTTTTTTTTTCTTGTCAAAACACCATTTTGACATGCTCCCAAGAAAACATTGCCAAATTATCAATTTTAGATATTGAAGGTAAACAAAGAAATGAGCCCAACAATCATTTTCAATTGCTAGTCACATGCAGAAAATTGTCTAAAGTGTTAAGGAGATTAGATAACTCACAATGTGTATGATGGCGAAGTTAAAAGTTAGAAAAAAAATATACCAAAAACTTTCTCATTACATCTTGAAATTGTAATATCTAAATTATGTAAAATTGGGAAGGAGGGTTTCTATAGTGAACTGCTGCCTAAGAGATGGACAACTGCATACATCATACAAAGAAAAGAGGAGAAAGAAATAGGTATGCTTTACGATATATCAAACAACAAAAAGCTGCCTAACACTAAAGTATATAAAGATGGATTACAAAAATATCATGCAATTTGCTTACATTTTGAAAGCCAATGTGCGCAAGTTGTTCACACACGGTTGTATAGTTGGCGGCTATTCCTGTTTTTGCTTGTACTGTCCGCTTTTTTTTTTTGAGTGAAGAATTATAGTCAGCTGCTGAAATAACAATTTGTATTATTTCTTAACTATAATTTAAATATTTCCACATTACCCCCCACAATATTTTGGTCCTTCAACCTTGTCTAATTATATTAATTTGCAGCACGCCCTACTCCCTGTAGGGTTTGAATAGGCAACTAGAATTGGAGACAGGTAGAGGTACAAGAAGAGGATAGGCATGATGAAGTTGTCAAAAGAAAATTTACTCAAGATCTGTTTTGTTGTTGTAACTTCTTCCAATTTTGGAGCAAATGAAACTACATTATTCTTATCATTGACCGATGTTGTCCCATCAGTGTAATTGTTTTTATCATATGTTGACACAGTTTCCATGGATAGTGGTTCACATACTTACCCCCAGAAACAGGTGAACATAAAGTGGCAAAGAAAAGTTTTCAGCAGCAGCCCAGGCTTAGTGTAGCAGTAATGTTGTTTGTCGAGATAGTTGGACCAACCAGGCAATGGACACGGTGGCGTATATTAAGTCTTTTTTTTTTTTTTTTTTTTCAATAAGCTTGTGACAGGAGCTTGTTTGCTTTCCACGCACAAGTAAGGCCTCAGGTCGAGGACGCATTTACTAAAGACGCTCTTCAACCTTGTATCGTACAGGATCAGTTTAGACGACATGAATAGAGAACACCTGTAAAAAAGATATGTGGATTAGGACACTTCCATTACGTTGTCTGCTTCAACAATGATTAATATACAGGTAGTTATCAACTTACGACAGAGATAAGGACCGAGAGATGCGTCTTAAGTCAATTTCGTCATATGTCGAACTGAAAAAGCGAAGTTTCTGTAGATTTATTATGATGCGTTATGTTTCGGCAATCATCTCTTATATTCTATCAATATTTTCTTACTATCATTATTCCATTTTCTTGTTTCATATGATATATGCATTATTAATTCATTTGTTTTATTTTCAATTTTGAAAGCATTTTACCAATGAAGAAGAACTTAAAATTTTATTTACCTTTGGTTATGATCAGGTAATCTAGAAGTGCTGCTCCCTACCCTATCAAAATATGTGTATGACATTTCTTTTTTCTTAATTTCTTAACTTATTAGAAATATCTTCATGATGAATATTATGTATCAATATGTTACAGGAAATCAGTTTCCATACAGTTCGTCTAATAGGGTATAATGCGAAATCTTTGTAGCTCTTTCGCTGTCTGTGTGCTCGCTCTCGCAACCGTATACGGGTAGTTCATTTTTAAAGCTTCACACAGTATTCAATTTTCATTTCAATATTAAGCCCTCATATTTCATTGGACATTATAGTGTTTAATTATGGTTTATTAAAGCACATTTATATTCTATTTTCCAATTTCTTGATCATATCAATAATCAACACTTACTTTCGGTTGGCATCAGCTGATCTCAAGGTCACGCTGCTGTATTACAATTATGTGCACATATGTACGAATAACACCAATTTATATAATTTCTTGCCATTCGAAATCTCTTCATAAGGAATATTACAACAAAAACAATGTTATACGGTAACATTTTCCATATACTATAGTTTGTTTATAGACATTATTAGTTATAAAAGGAATACGCACCTCCCTCCCTCTCTCTCTCTCTCTCTCTCTCTCTCTCTCTCTCCGTATTTTGTTTTTTTAATTCTGTTAAATCTTCATATTTCCTTTAGAAAAATATTGAAAAATTCTTTATACCATTATTCGATGTTTCGATTATGGGAATAGTAACACATCGAAATGGAATCACTTGATTTGACCCTCGCCCTCCGCCAAAAATGACACTTTTTTTTTTTATTTTTCTTAAATTTACGGTAAATTGTACTAATGATAGACCACTAAAACACTTGACATTGTTGCTCGGTGTTTCGATGATGGGAATGCTGTAATAAGATTACACAGTAACAATGAAAGAAAAATCATTCGGTTTGTCAGTGCACTTCCGCCAGATACATGACGTCACAAGACAAGATGTAAACGCTTCAAAGAACGACATGCAAAATATGTAAATTAATTTTCTTTTATCTTGCAAGAAATGAAAAGAAAATAACTTAACAAGCTAAAGTATTTAATTTTTATAATGTAAAAGGAAATCTATTTTCAAGAAAATATGTCGTATTAGTATACTTTATATAAATACAGATTATCAAATTAATTAAACTAGGTCAAATTTACGCAAAGTAGTACTCATCACAACCGATACAGATCCACAAAATACTTAGTATTGTTACTTGATATTTCGATAATGGGAATACAAATACTAATCGTTAGCCTATTGGAAGGAACTCGCTGTATAACCAGGTCGCTTTCTGCCGGTGATATGACGTCACCAGACACATATGAACTCGACAGATATTAAAACTTTTCTCAATGTATTTTTTAAATGAAAATAGATACTGTATATTAACTACAAAAGAAAATAATTTACCAAGATAAATCAGTTTATCTTTATGCAAGAAAAATTTTCAAGGAAATATACGTCATTTCTCGATAGACTCATGACATCACCCTTAAAATATCGTCGTAGAGTCGAATCGTGATGTCGCATAGGCCGTAAGTCAAGCACTACCTGTACAGGGTACAAAAAGGAATACAGATCACAGAAATAAAGAACCAATCTCCCCTATGGTACATAGTACAGTTATGAAAGTGTTTAAATAAAACATTTCATATTTTCCTTCATTCTAACTATACTATTATATACATTTATATATGTAAAATATCCCCTATATAATAAACAGCAAGTGTCAGTGCTTACCTAGCAATAATAATAGGTGTGACTATAAAAAAATATTTCCTGTCATGCTCAAGGGGAAGGAGTGATACCCTGGCAAGTAGTAGTACCAAGGAAGAGGGGTGGGTGGTAAGGGTTGAAGCTGTGCGTACAAATCTATCTAGATATCTTGATGTCATTTTCAATAGCTCTGATAAACTAGTAGATACTATAACTTCACAATAGATATTACTAAAACTTTTAAAATATTATTATTACTTGCTAAACTACAACCATAGTTTGAAAAGCAGGATGCTAACACCCAAGGGGCCCAACAGGGAAAATAACTTGGTGAGGAAAGGAAACAAGGAAAAATAAAATATTTTAAGAACAGGAACATTAAATTAAATATTCTCTAAATAAACTATAAAAACTTAAACAAAACAAGAAGAAAAATTAGATAGAATAGTGTGCCTGACTGTACCCTCAAGCAAAAGAACTCTAACCCAAGACAATGGAAGACCAAGGTACAGAGGCTATGGCACTACCCAAAACTAGAAAACAATGGTTCGATTTTGGAGTGTCCTTATCCTAGAAGAGCTGCTTACCTTATTTAAAGTAGCCACTGAACAATTACAGTGCAATAGTCAACCCCTTGGGTGAAGAAGACATTCAAAACATTGAAATATGTCTACTTGAACAACAAAAATGTGAGCCGACAACTATAAATTTAGTCGGTAAGGACAAAAGATTGGATTGACCCTGTACCTAAGTCAATGAATATATAGTAAATATTGTTCAAGAATGAATGATTTAAAGTTTTCAGGCATCCTGACATCTAAGGTCATTGACGCCGGTAACATTTAATTTATGTATACAATAATAAAAAATGAAATAAAATAAAAAATTAACGAGTATTCAATTAAAATCATAAAAATTGAATGTCATAAAAGTTAAATATTTTTCAGAAGACCTGCTTCTGAAGGAAATCTAAAAATGCCACTTGCATGGTAGGACACATTTCCAAGAATCTTGGCAAGGATGAACCTGCCACCCTCACCTCGAGCCTCAAACAAATATCTATTCCGCAAGTTGTTATAATTGGGGCATTCGGTCAACAAATGCCTTACTGTTAGAGGTACTAAACAGTTGTCACAATACGGTTGGTGTTGGCCCTTCAGCAGAAACTCATGTGTCAACCGAGTGGGACCAACACGGAGACGACAAAGTGACGTCTCCCATTTTCGGGGCATCATATTATACCTCCAAGGAGATATGTCATTTGTTACTTCCCTCATTTTATTACCATCTTGACTATCCCATTGCTGTTGCCATTTATTGCAAACCAATTTCTTGATGTCAGGTAAGAAATCATTACAGGGAATGGGATACCTTCTTGGCAGCAACTCGGATGCAGCCTCCTTAGCCAGTGAATCTGCCTTCTCATTCCCGGACATACCTACATGTGCTGGAACCCAACAAAATTGAACTGTTATACCTCTCCGTCCAATAAGGAAGAGCCATTCTAAAATCTTTAAAACTAGAGGGTTATTAGAATTAAAAACTTCCATAGCTTGAAGGACACTCCTTGCATCACTAAAAATTGTAAAATTACCCTCCTTCTCCAACGCTATTTTCTCAATAGCGGTTAATAAGCCATACAGTTTGGCAGTAAATATGGAAGCGGTCAGAGGAAGTGCACCTCTACAATTAAAACCATTACTATGTACTCCAGAACCAACGCCAGCATCAGATTTGGAGCCATCAGTATAGATAAAAGTTGATCCTCTATGTTCTTTAACATGTTCATTAAAAGAGACCTGGCTTCTAGGTCTGACATATTCTTCTTATCTCCAATAAAATATTTACAAAAAGATATCTCTGGTAACTTCCATGGAGGCGTTGATGATACCTTGAATGGAAGTACCTTATTTCTAATTATATCCAGACTATTTAATAATCATTTCACCCGAAAGCCATAAGGTTGAGGAGATTTTGGGTGCAACTCAAAGTATGATGCGTGTCTTACAAGGCTTGCAGTCTGAAAGGCTAGAGAGTTAGGGAGTCTTTGCAATCTAAACCAATACCGAAGAATGGAAGACATTCGGTAAAGGTCTAGAGGTAACTCTCCAGCATCAACAAGGAGACTTGGGATAGGCGAGGTTTTAAAAGCTCCTGTAGACAATCTAATACCTGCATGATGTATCGAGTCTAATATTTTTAACCGGCTTGGGGTGGCTGAAGAATATACCTCACAACCATAACTAATTTTGGAAAAAATCAAGGTCTTGTATAATTTTAAAATAGTATTGCGGTCTGCCCTCCATGATGTATGGGACAATACTTTTAAGATATTCAGAGCTTCAACACATTTAGCTTTAAGCGCTTTTAGGTGAGAAACCCATGTAAGTCTACAGTCAAATATCAAACCTAAAAATTCGGTTTCCGATACACATGGTATCCGTTGACCTTTAATGTATATATCCGGGTCTGGATGTACTCCCCGGATACGACAAAAATGGACAATGGTAGTTTTACTTGTCGAGAACTTAAATCCATTCATGTCAGCCCACTGGATAATTTTATCAATAGAGAGTTGGATTTTTCTCTCAACCATTGCCATTCTAGTGCCAGCAAATGATATTGAGATCATATCCACAAATAATGTTGAGAGAACATCCTGGGGAATGGCTGAGGATATCCCATTAATTGCTAGTGCAAAAAGGGTTACACTCAGCACACTACCCTGAAGAACTCCTTTTTCCTGGCACTTACTCTCTGATAGTGTTTCCCCCACTCTCACTTGAAAAACTCTACGTGAAAGAAATGCCTGAATAAATAGTGGCAGCTCTCCTCTCAATCCCAATACATGAATGGTTTTAAGAATACCATATCTCAATGTGGTATCATATGCCTTTTCAAGGTCAAAAAATACTGTAACATGGTGCTGTTTGGAAGCAAAGGCTTCACAAATAGAAGACTCAAGTCGTATCAACACATCAGTCGTTGAGTGCATTTTTCGGAATCCACATTGAATCGGTGATAAAATACCTTTCTTTTCAAGGTACCATATCAGCCTTGCATTGACCATCTTCTCCAGGATTTTACATAAACAAGATGTCAATGCAATAGGACGATAGTTTGCTGCTAAAAACTTGTCTTTACCGGGTTTTAAAAAGGCTAAAATAATGGCTAGTTCCCAAACACTTGGGTAACTATGATCATGCCATATTCTATTAATAATGCTTAAAATAAATAGCTTTGTTTTAAAATGTACATGTTTAATCATTGCATATGGAATTCCATCGGGTCCAGGGGCTGTATCGTTGCAATGAGCAAGTGCGGAATCAAATTCTCTTTCAGTGAAAGGAGAATTATAAGACTCTTCCCTTCTTGTTGCAAAATTTAAAATGTTCTTTTCTTCAGTGCTCCTATACTGGTGACCAGGGGCTCCTTCACACTTGCTGGATACATTTGAAAAATGATTAGCCAGGGCATTGCTAACTTCATTTGCTTCAGTTACATACTGGCCATTCACCTTCAACACTGGTGGTGGGTTGGGGGTGAATTTGCCAACTATCTTTTTTACTTTCCTCCACACAGCAGATGGTGGTGTTCTACTGTTAATGGAGGAAACAAAAGACATCCATGACTGGCGCCTTGCTTCTTTCATGGCACGACGGAACTGTGCTCTACATTTCTTGTACATAGTTAAATTCTCATCAGTTCTGCGTCTACGCAATCGTGTTAGAGATCTTCTTGTGGCTCTGTGGAGTGCAGTTAGTTCTGAAGACCACCACGGGACTGGTCGTCGTTTGAATAACCCTTTTGTTTTGGGAATTGAATTGACTCCTGCTGTATGAAGAGTTCCATTCAGTAGGTCTATGGCATCATCAACACTTTCAAACTGTTCTGCTCTCCCTTCGATTACACTTAGCTCAGAAAATTTAACCCAGTCTGCCTTGTCTAGATTCCAACGTGGCGATCTTTGCAAAGGCGGACCCTTGTTGGTGTTTATAATGATTGGTGCATGATCACTAGTATGCCAATCATCTAATGTCCTCCAATCAAAATCAAGAAGGCAGTTGGAGCTTGCAATTGAAAGGTCAATGCATGACAAAGTACCTGTCTGAACATGAAAGTGTGGGGGCTCTCCTGTATTAAGGAGTCCCACATCCTCATTCTCCACAATTGATGAGATCATATTGCCCCTTGTGTTGGCCAAAACATCACCCCATAAAGGATGTCTACCATTCATATCTCCCAGTAAGAGAAAAGGTTGAGGGAGTTGTTGAATGACCTCTGCTAAATCATCATATAAAATATTATCATTTGGAGGTAAGTACAGAGAGCATATTGTATATTTTCTCCCTATATCAATTTGTACAACTGCCTGCAGGGTTGTACGTATAGACATGGGTATTTGGGGAACATCTCGACGAATGTACATGAGACTTCCGCCATGGCTCCCTGCTTGTTGATTATATGGTGTTCTATAGCTAACATACTCTCGAGGACTAGGAGTGTTAGAATCAAGCATACTTTCCTGTAGACATACAATTATGGGGGAATGCTCATGAATTAGGAGCTTAAGTTCTTCATATTTCGCCCTCAAACCCTGACAGTTCCATTGCAAAATGGAAGAGAAAACTATGGATTATTTCTGGAAGACATCTTGGATGAGGTCTTCCCATTAGCAGTTTTTAATTTAACATTATTAACAGTAGGTTTCTTCAGAGGTGGTCTTGTTATGTTGGGTTTTACATTTGTGATTTTCTTTGTATTCTTTTTATCTATTTGTTGAGGTGGATGGTGGACCTCAACTTGAATTTCTGATTTATTCAGTCCATCTTCTGGTTCATTAGAAACATCAACAGAGAAAACATCAAATTTATTTGATGTCATAACCTTAACGTTTCTAATGGAGGGTGGAGAGAGAGATGGAGGTCTCTCTCTTTTGCGATTAATAGATGGTGGGATTCGAGGTTTTTGCACCTTTCCCACAACAGGTGCATCAGGTAAGTTAGTCTTAAGTGGAACCTCCATCAGATCAGGCAAGGACATGGCCTGAGAGAGGTTTGTATTACTTTTTGTAATGGCGGCTGAAGGCTGTACAGCAATGGGCAATGACCTAGTGTTAATACACCGTGGTAAAGCCTCAGGTGGTGATATGGTTACCTCGTTATTTGACATTTTGTCAGATAGTATACTTTTTTTTGAGCTATTGGCAGTGCTAGGTTGGTTTGATTTTAATGCCTTAGCATATGTATTTGATTTATTTAATAGTCTTTTGGCATGGGTCACACTTGTGTGTTCTAAGTTTGATTTGTTGAGGGCAGCTTCCTCCAACTTATATAGCTCGCAGATCTTGTCTGTGGATTTGTGATTCGAGCTGCAATTTAAACACCTGGCTCCAAGTGCACTCTCCATGCTCAGATTTGGAGCAAATACCACACATCTTCTCATTTTTGCAAACTTTGGACGGGTGTCCAAATTTAAAACAATTAAAGCATTGCAATGGCTTCTGCTTGAAGGGTCTTACTTTAATCCTTTCGTTCTCGATAATATGAAAAGGTACATCAGCATCCAGGAACGTAAGGATTATCATTGATGTACCTGGGACTTTATGAACTTTCCATACACTTAATGGACACATGGCCAGTATCTCCTCCTCTGTAAAATCATATAGATCTCTGTTAAAAACTACACCCCTTCCGTAGCTAAAATTTAGGTGGGGTTTGACATCTAACTTAATGTCATCATTACTTATTTTCATATTGGACAATATTACCGACTGTGTACTGGATTTGGCATGGATAAGGAAACTATTTTTTCCGAAACGAGATATATCGCCTGGTGCAATAGTTCCTACTTTTTTCTGAATCAATTTGCATATTTTAAAATAATTCCCTGTAACCCCCTTTGATTCAGCTATAAGCCACATCGGTGGTTTTGGATTTCTCTGGGAGGGCATGACTAAATCTGCGTCTTTTTCCAACCAATCGGCAGGCCTGTACACATCTAAACCTTTTGGTACCTTATCGCAGAGAGCAGCCGCGACATTCAAGTTATTAATTTTAATATTATTCAAATTACTTATTGCACTAAATGCTTCGTCATAACTACTATAAGATATCCATGAATCCTAAGTTTCAGCTTCAAGTTTCATCCTTATTTCTTTTATGTATCCATAGCATTCAAATGCTTTACATAGATCATCATAATTTGTTTCTATTGAAATTTGTGTAACATGGAGGATTCGAAGTTTCCTTGTGTTACCCAAATTACTCGATTTAGAAATATCAGTAGAATGGTCCTTTCCCGTTCCGAGGTCATCAACAGAGCTATCCCTTATCACATTAGCAGAGGTCGTCAACAGTGCCGGGGGAGAGTCAGCGTATCCAGGGGATGGGGGTTCGTTCCTTAAAGAATCCATTATCCACACGTCGGAAAGGAAATTTTCACTCTCCACTATCGGCACAATGAAAGTATACTTCCCAGATGGTCCACTCCATACCCTACCCGAAGGATAGCATCAAAACAGATATAGAGGCACAGGTGTAAGCTGAACCTGCCTGTTAGGACTGAGACCAAGAAATTATGGAATCATCCTCCCCATATCTATAATGATGGGCTTCTGGCCAAAAGCAGAGAGTCCTACCCCAAGCATTGGATCCCCCTGGATTCAGAAGACCCAACACTTGAGAATAGTTCCGCCAGAAAGGTCCAAACCATCTTCGGGATGGCTGAAATCATCCAATACTCTCACATATAGCTTTGAATGCAAACACCTCCCAACCGTGATACCTCCTCCCACTCATCAAAGCAGGCAGCAATAAAGGATGTATGAACATCCCCGCCGGGGCTACAATGGACGTAAAAACGTCCAAGCCATAGGAGAAAAGAAAAAAAAAATAATAATAAATATATGTACATAATATATACACATGAGGGAAATTTTTGTCATAGAGTTTGGAAAGCAAGACTAAAGAAAGTTTGTGAAATTAGGATAAGGTCGAAGTAATATTGAGAAAAAGAAAAAGGTAAAAGAGAGAAATTTAGAATCGAACTGGGGGAGTAATTTCCCCAAGTTCGAGAGCCCTCTTGCCCGTCACCAAGTTTCAGCACGGGAATGAAATGCCGTGCTGAAGCTCAATGACTTCATCAAGGCATTCTCTCATTAAGAGGGTATTGTTCAAGAAATTCTTAACCAGCTGTACTTCTACATAAATATTAGCCTCATTCTCAAAGATCAAATATATGCACTAAGTAGATTAAGATCCTGGACGGACACGAGCATTTTCTGTTTTGTGTGCCACACCTTTTTTTATTGGTTTGTCCTCTTAGACAAAGCAAAGAAGCCATGTCATGAAGTGTATGCTAACTGTAGTGATTGTAGAGAATTTATCAAGTTTCGTAACAATATAAATAAAATAAAAATGTTAAAGATTTCTTATTTTTATTCTAATTTTAATGTTATTTTTTAAGATTCAATTTCATTACATACTGAAGGTATTTTTCAAATTTAGACATTTGTAAAATTTAAACAAAAATACTTTGGAAGTTCAAGAAGTATGTCAGGAAGTTAGTTGGAGTTACAAGCTCTAGGAAGCAACTCCAAGTTTGTCACTTGTAAACCTGCAGCAGATAATTTTATGTTGAACAGGTTGACATGATTATCGTTTATATATGAAATATCAGTTTTGATGATGTTAGTTTTCAAAATATTTTATTGTTAATTACTTCTCATATGGATTGTTTATTTCCTTATTTACTTTCTTCACTGGGCTATTTTACCCTGTTGGAGCCCTTTGATTTGAAGCATCTCGCTTTTTCAACTAGGGTTGTAGCTTAAAATGATGATGATGATGATGATAATGATGATAATAATAGATAATAATAACAACAACAATGCTCTTTTAAGCAGTCACTTACGTATTTTCCAGTCGTTGACTGCCCTAATCAGTTATTGTAAGTGCTGTAATCTTGTGAGAAAGTCATCTCAAGTTCAGCATCTACGCGCGTCTGTCGAAATCTAATTTGGACTAGCGTGGGTAAGTGCTTGAACACTATGACTATTTTCCTAGTATCTGGATAATTGTTAGCCTACTTACCAACTCAGAACATAAAGCTATGGGGAATTGAATATTGAATAGTGATTCTGCCATAAAATTCACTACATTCAGTACTCCTCAACTTGTTTCAGAGGTGTTAGTCAAAAAGGCTCGGTGTTTTTACCCTTGTCAAAAAAGGACTATTTTAGATTCAATAAAAGAAAATTTGCTTAAATTGCCAGCAAATATGTGAATAATGATCGATTTACTTGAAATTTTCTGGCATCTTGACATCGAAGGTCATTGACCCCGATATTTAATTGAAACCATAAAAGCAAAGTTGTTATTACAAAATTTAAATAGCTTTCAGAAGACCTGCTTCTGAAATAAAGTATACTGCTGCCATAGCAAAACACATCCTGCCCAAGATTCTTGGAAGGATGAACCAGTCATCCAAACCTCGAGCTTCAAACAAATATCTATTTCTTAAGGTGCTAAAAAGTGGGGCATTTAGTCAAGAATTGCTTCACTGTCAGGGGTACCAGTCAACCGAGTGAGATCAATGCGGAGACAGCAAAGCATAGTCTCCCACTTTCGGGTCATCATATAACTTCTAAGGAGATATCGTATTTGTTATTTCCCTCATCTTTCCATATAAGATACCACAATGCTGTTGCCCATTATTTAAGAACAAGCACTTAATGCTTGGTGAAAATTCAGAGGATGGGATGGCCTCTTGGTAGCAATTCTGCAGCAGCATTCTTTGCCAGTAAAGCTACCTCATTTCCAGGCGCAGACGTGTGCCGGAACACAACTACATTTGTAATAAATGAAATAGTTTGTTATTACATGTTTAAAACACATGACGTAATATGTCATTGTGGTTGAAGATGCTAGCGTGAGATTTGCTGTAGTCATATAAAATCATAAACAGGATGCACTATGCAGCCTCGGCAATGTAACATTTTTCTGAAACGTCAACACCAATGCATCAGTGTGTGAAAGATTGTGTCGTCACCGGATGCAGGTGTCTTCCGAGAAAGAATAACAGTTTCCATATTGTGTTTAAATGCTACGACAACTAAGCATATGAACTTCATTATCAAGACTTAACATCTTAAACAACACAATGTGTGCTTATAAAAGTAGCACACTAATAAATGGTGGCAGCGGTTAAACTCTACGAATCAGAGAAAGATCTTCTAGTAATTATAATAATAAACTCTAAGAATTAGAGGAAGATCTTCAAGACATCAAAATAAAGCTGTAAAAACCAGAGAAAGATCTTCAAGAACTCAACGTTAATGTATCTACAATTTTGACTAAGTAACATAGTCTATCGAAATCTATAACATTTAATGAATGTTATACATACAAACTGATGAACTGGATCTTCAATCAACATCCTAGGAAACCCAAGGACTGACGTTCAACGCTTACAAAACATATCCACGAAACACTACATTCAACGGAAACTCGAACGATACATCGCTAACAAAACATCAAGAGAGAAAGAGAGGATGTGACGACATCACACAGAACCATATATAAGCTAAATACAAATTTTTAAATTCATTCCAGTTTGGGCAGTGAAGTGTAGTTATCACAAGTCGTTAGTCGATTATTACTGGGGTGAGTGGTTTGCTAATATTTTATTTTCCTTTCATTAAAGGAAACTGTGTTCAACTCCGAATTCTCATCTAGAATTTTCTCTCTCTTTGTGCTAATTCCTTTTTCTTTCAGAAATTTACAGGAAATATCTTTGTGTTCGGTTTTCTTTCAGAAATTCTCGGGAAATGTCTTGGGATTAGTAACATTGTTTGGGGAATTTTATTATACATATGCGTTTACGCAGTGGACGTCTGTATTCATATAGATATTTTGATAGAATTGCAAGGGGTCGAAGAGATAGGAAAAGAAATACAGCAGTCATGACTCCCCCTGTGAGCCCCACCCCTGGACCCAGTGGCGTAGGCCAGACTAATCCTCCCCCAATTGTGACGCTTGTAAATGCCAGGTCAGCAATCCTTCCTTTTCAGGGTAGAGTCATTGGGTTCTTGCCACAAAATGTGGAGTCATGGATTTCATCCGTCGATGCCCTTTTAAATGCCAAACAAATCGTAGACAATTACAAGAAGCTAAAAGTTTTATAGATTTTTCTAAGGGGGATGCGAGTGCGTATTTAAGGTGTGTTTCATATCAAGAAGCAGTTACCTGGGATGATTTCAAAGTTAGGTTACGCGCGGTCTATGGGGGTGAAGAAGCCTTGGATGTAGTATTAACGATAAGACATACACTTAATCAAGCCACTATGAATTGGCTTAATGTTATTGAGAGAGCAGCTCTCATAGCTGATAGGCTTAATGAATATCAGGACATTTTAGGTAATTCCACTTGGGTTACTAGAGATAACATCTCCGTGAAAGATTTTTTACGATTAATGTATTTAACTTGCATGACACTCATGTTGCCTGAAGCTTTAGTGCGGTGTTTTGATAAAAAGTTAACGCCTGCAACTACGGAATTGGATGTATATAAACAGATAAAAAAACACATGTCTAAGAGTCCAGATCTCGATCCAGTGTTAACTCAAGTTTTTGCAAAGAATGAAACAAAGCCACAAACAGTGAACGTAGTCAATAGTCAAGTAGCGGGAATGACGTGTTATAATTGCAAACGTCAAGGTCACTTAAGCGCGGACTGCAGAACGAAATTCTGCTCAATTCATAATAGTTCGACACATTCATACAATCAATGTTACTCGCGAAAGACGACAGAATCCCAGAAATACACAGTCAATTCCACAGTCAGTTCCATATGGAAATAAAAAGAAAAATCCTCATTTTAACCATAAGAAGAAACAACCAAATGTCAAAGCAGTTCAGAGTCCAAAGCAAACAAACACTTCTTCAAATATCGCTGAGCCTGGGTCGTCAAACCAGACCTCGCAAGGTCAGACTAATTTTCAGAATGTGCAGAGCAAAGCAAATACCACATAGTTAACTCCAGAGGGGAAGAGAGTGATGTAGGGTCAAGGTCATTCATGTCAACATCAATAGTATTGAATAATCAATTTAAAGTTTTATCAGATAATTGTGAGACAATAGATTTTCCTATGAAACACACGGCCGAATTAAATAAAACAGTGCATGCTCCCGTAGATTTGCAACGAATTCATACGATAATAAGCCAAAATGAGTTACGACCAACCTTATATGCTGTAAATTTAGAACACAAATCCTTTACGTTATTTTTTTACTCTGGTAGTCCACGTAATATCATGGATTTGAAGACACATCATTTGTTGTTTTCGAACTTTCCGATTGAAAAATCCGGAGTTAGACTCTCGGGTATAGGAAATAATGAATTAAATGTCATAGGCATAACTCATGTTCAATTCAAAGTCGGTAAACGCACGTTTGCCGATACATTTGTTGTTGTACAAAACATGGATATGTATCCAGCTGTAATTATAGGATACCCATCTATGGGAAATCAAAACATTATCTTAGTCCCTGCCAAGCACGGCGTGTATATCAAAGGGAAATTCTATAAGTCTTCTAATACCTTAAAATCAGTTTTGGATAAAATGGAGACGACAATTGTAACCGTAACGTACGTTGAAGAACCAATAACTTGTCTCACTAATAAAGAAATATACACGACCCAGCAGAATTCTCGTTCACCCGTAATATCATCTAGCACGCAATCTATCAAGCCAAACGTACCTTCGAATTTAATAGTGCAAATAAAGAAAACATTACCGGGATCTAAAATATTAATCCTTTCCGACACTTTGAAAACTAACGGATTGTCTGTCACACAAGCTATTTATACAGTAGGCTCACATCAACAATGTAATATTGAAGTCTGTAATCATTTAAATAACACTTTAGTAATTCACAAAAATCAACATATCTTGGATGTAGAAGTTTATAAACATCGTATTCTTACCGTTGCTGAAATCAATCACTCTCAATCAGTTGCGAATAAATCCCTTTTGCGATCTATTAAAAATAAAATCAATAAAGACATTCAAGACGAAGAAATTCAGCAGAAAATTTTTGGACTTTTAACTAAATATCATGATGTTTTTTCCACTACAGATGGATCCTTAGGAAAAACAGATGTGATCGAGCATCAAATAAGGTTAAAGGACAAGCAGAAAATTATCTATGTACACTCGTACAGACTCCCTATGAAATTCCAGAATGAAATAAATGATGAAGTAGGTAAAATGCTGGAAGGAGGAGTCATTAGGAAATCAAACAGCCCTTATAAGTTTCCTTTAATAGTTGTACCGAAAAAAGATCGAACATGGCGTATCTGCGTCGACTTCCGTCGTCTAAACGAGGAGACGATCCCTGATCGATTCCCAGTGCCATGTACTGACGATATTTTGTCCTTGTTAGGGCAGAATAAATATTTTACCAGTTTGGACTTACTAAAAGGCTTTCACCAGATATCATTAGAAGAAGATAGTATCCCATACACAGCCTTCAGCACAGCCAGGGGACATTATGAATTTTTACGGATGCCTTTTGGTTTACGTTGTGCTCCTAGAACATTTACAAGAATGATTAACAGTGTTTGGAGACTTGTTAGGGGATATATTGCATGCCTATATGGATGATCTTGTAATCTTTTCCAACACCTTAGAAGAACATCTACGTAAGTTAGAACTAGTACTACAGAGATTAAGACAACATAAGGGTAAAGATTAGTAAGTGTGAATTTTTCAAAACGTAATTAATATATTTGGGTTTCATGGTGTCAAGCCAAGGTCTTAAAGTAGTCCATGATAAGGTGTCGGCTATACGTAATTTTCCCATACCTACTAATGTCAAGGGAATACAGCAATTTCTGGGTTGTAGTGGATATTACAGGCGTTTTATACGCAACTATTCAATAATAGCCGCTCCTTTAACTGATCTTATGAAGAAGGGCGTAGATTTCATATGGTCTGAGCAACATCAACCGGCGTTTAATACCTTGAAAGATGAACTGTGTAGTTCTCCTATCTTAAAATTTCCTGACTTCGGTAAGGAATTCTTCATTGCAACAGACGCCTCAGACTTAGGAGTAGGAGGGGTATTGCTTCAGCAATATGATAAACAATTTTTCCCGATAGCTTTCTATTCTCGAAAACTGAGAACTTCCGAAAGTAAGTATGCAGTAATAGACAAGGAAGGGCTAGCTATTGTTAATTCACTAGTGCATTTTAAGTTCATAATTTACGGTTATCCCGTTAAGGTTCTTACTGACCATAAACCACTAACAGAGTTCTTTAAAGGCTTCAACCACAGCCCTAAACAAACTCGGTGGCATTTGACCATTCAAGATTTTGGCGCAAGAATCTGGTATTTACCTGGGAAAGCAAATATCATTGCGGTTGCATTATCACGCAACCCCGTGTCATCTTGTACGGAGCCTTTAGCTGAATTAATAGATATATCAACATCCATGCCTATTGTTAAAACGATATCTGAACAAGATTTAGGCTGGAGCGCTGAATTGTTACAGACTGAGCAAAGAAAAGATCAGAAAATAGAAACAATTATAAATGCTTTGAAAGGCAATCATAAGGAAAAGGGATATATAAAGTATAAGCAGCAGAACTATATAATCAAAGATAATATTCTGTGTAGGACTGTGACAAGGACAACCCGCAATATACCACATGTAACTAACGACCAGGTAGAAGTACCAATCTCACTTATTTCCACTGTCCTGAATTGGTTGCATTCAAATCTCATTAATGTCACAGAAAGCCAAATCATTGTTTTATTGGCATACGATGCTTACAGATATAAAAAGACACATAGCTAATTGTCGCACGTCAGGAAAACAAGGGGCATACGAAAACACCTGTCAGCCTAGGGGCTTATCCCGTGCCCAATCAACCCTTTGAAAGAATACATTTAGATTTGTTAACAGGATTTTACGAGTCAGACAGAGGAAATAAGCACCTCTTAGTAATTATAGATGCTTTAACTCTATATACAGAACTAATAGCGCTTAAAACTAAAACTGCGATTGAATGCGCTAGGAAGTTTTAAGAGTGTTACATTTGTAAACATGGAATTCCACACATGATAATCTCAGACTCGGGTGGTGAATTTAATAATCACTTTCTTACCTCATTGTGTGAATTCTTTTGTGAATTCCTTAGCATAAAGAAAATAAATACCATGACATATCACCCAGAGTCGAATGGGTTAGTGGAAAGAGCAAATAGGAAGATTTTAAATATATTAAGAGTAACACTAGGGGGATCAGACCTCAACTGGGATATTGCAATACCAGCGGCACTGAGTACTCCGAATCATTCATATCATATATCAATTAAAATGTCACCGCATGAAGCATTGAATGGTACCCCAGTTAGAACGCCTTTCCATGTATTAACGCCTACAACTAATCTATCAAATCCTTTAAAAGAATGTATAAATGCAAGTCGATATGATATCCTTCGAAAGAATTTAAAGAATCACAAATCATAATGAAAAGGAATCATGATAAAATAGCGAAGCCAACTAAAACATATACCGTGGGTGATAACGTTTATATACAAATCAATGTGCGTAAAAGACTCAATTATAAACTAACACCTAAGTTTGAAGGCCCATTTAACATTTTGAAAACATTAACGGCCAATAGGTTTAGAGTTCAAAACGTATCCCAACCCACGGATGAGGGAATAGTGCCATTGGCTCACATAAAAAAAAAAAAAATAAAGAAAAAATAAAAAATAAAATAAAAAAAAAAGAGAAAATTTTTTTATTTTATGTGATTAAAAGTTTTCTTCTTAATACAGGAGTAATTACATATATTTTTCTCGTTACAGGTTTCCAAGATGAATTTTTTGTTATTGGGAGTGATATTGTTCGCTCAGACATTTTTCTCGTGTAGGATGAGCTCTAAAACTAAAAGTATAGATTTTAAATATGGCACTATAGTTGAAAGACAAGAAGACGTTTTTGTTACATCGAGCAACGTAGTTGTAGAAGTGAATATGCAAGCAATTTTTCTTCAAGAGAAGGATGTCACTAGCTTAAGAACCGCCATTTCAAGGTTTTCTGCCTCATTGGATGAGTTGCATAGAAGACATTTTCATTTGACTACAGAGTTTGCTTGGATCAACATTAAAAGTTGCAGAGATGCTATCTGATGACTTGAAAAATAAGACTTACGAGACAGGATATTTGGCTTATGACCTTTTGATGTGGACTGTAGGACACGAACATAAAGAAAGACGAAATCCGTTTATTTATGCTGCATTAAACATCTTTGGGTCTATTGCAAGTTTAGGTTTAGGAATTTCCAATCGTCTTAAGATTAGTAATCAAAATAAGAAAATTGAGTTCTTGACTCATGAAGATGAATTGATTATGTCAGAACTAAGGAATCAGTTAGCTTCAATCAATCAAATTATGGATTTAGTATATGAACATTCAAATAATATCATTCAGATTATGGAAGTACAGGATTTGTTGGCAACGTTAACTTATTATGATTCAAAGATAGATCACATACATAACAGAATTGCACATTTCATTGAGAAATCCAAGGATCATGTAGAAAGCTATCACGTTAGCAACTAAAGGTGTACTGTCGCCCCATTTGTTGCCTATAAATTACTTAAAAGTTAATTCTGGAGAACGGAAGGGATAAACTAGGCTATGTTCCTTTGTTAGGCGAACGTAGGTTAGAATTTTATTACAGCCTAATTACAGTAAGCGTTGATAATAACAAGATTAGGATTACAATTCCCTTTGATTCTTCTGATGCCTGGCAATCTTACAGGATATCACCATTTCCGACTTTCATGACGAATCACTCAAATCCAGTAATATCCAGTTTGACAGGACACGTATTGATTTCCCCAGACAAGGAAACATATACGGTCATTAAGGACTTAAATCAATTAACTCGATGTTCAGACGCAATGGATAGAAAAATATGTACAGCTGACTCATTTGAATTCCATAAATCTTAATGGATTCATGCGAGTTAGGTATAGTGCTAGAAGGTGCTCTCTCCCATACAAGTGAAAATTGTCTGGATAAGCTTTATCCCTTTGACAATAATGAATTCAAT
>NC_090761.1:47594518-47642018 GCF_036898095.1 Palaemon carinicauda
GTCCTAAGAAGCTTAGTTTCAATACAGGTAGTAGTAGTAGTAGTAGTAGTAGTAGTAGTAGTAGTAGTAGTAGTAATAGTAGTAGTAGTAGTGAGAAAAGGAAGTCAATGCTTTCATTAGAACCAAGGCAAGAAATTATAAAAAAATGATATTTTGATTATAGAATAAATTTTTGAATATACTTACCCGGTGAATATATAATAGCTGACGTCTCCGACGGCTCGACAGATTCCCAAAAACTCGCGAGCGATCGCCGTGAAGGTTGCGGGTGTGACCACCAGCGCCGACTATCGGCCAGATACCGCATATACTTGTCAACATCTCCAGTTCTTCTCAGTCCCCTAGGTCTCTATCGGGGAGGAAGGGAGGGCCTTTAATTTATATATTCACCGGGTAAGTATATTCAAAAATTTATTTTATAATCAAAATATAATTTTTAAATATTAAACTTAGCCAGTGAATATATAATAGCTGATTCACACCCATGGTGGTGGGTAGAGACCAGTATTAATACAATAAAGGCGTATATGCTCAAGAGTTTTTCACAACTATTCAAAAAACAGACTTAAGTCTAGGTACCTGGTAAGGAAGCAGACTCTGAATATTACTCTACCTCATTAGTCTGCGTTCCTCACGAAGCCCAGCCATCCTCTCAGGATGCTGAAAGACTCCCAGGAGCTGTTATATCCAGGGCGAACACCCCTATAACAGGACCTCATCAATACCCTTAATCTGGGCGCTCTCAAGAAACAACATTTTGACCACCCGCCAAATCAAAAAGATTGCGAAAGACTTCTTAGTCTCCCGTACAACCCAAAATAAGAATAAAAATTTCAAGAGTAGATTAAAAGGATATTGGGATTAAGGGAATGTAGTGGTAGAGCCTTCACCCACTACTGCACTCGCTGCTACGAATGGTCCCAGTGTGTAGCAGTCCTCATAAAGAGTCTGGACATCTTTCAAGTAATATGAACGAATACCAACTTGTCTCTCCAAAAGGTCGCGTCCATAATACTTTTAATGGATCTATTTTGCTTAAACGCTACTGAAGTTGCTATCGCTCTGACTTCATGAACCTTGACTTTAAGTAAATTACGATCCTTCTCATTTAAATGAGTGTGTGCCTCCCGAATCAAAAGTCTAATAAAATAAGACCACGCATTCTTAGACATGGGCAAAGAGGGCTTTTTAACGGAGCACCATAAAGCCTCTGAACAACCTCGCAGCGGTTTAGCTCTGGATAAATAAAATTTAAGAGCTCTAACGGGGCACAGCACTCTTTCAACTTCATTCCCCACAATCTCAGAAAGACTGGGGATATCAAATGATTTAGGCCAAGGACGAGACGGAAGTCCATTCTTGGCCAAAAAACCAAGTTGAAGAGCGCATACTGCTTTATTAGTGGAGAAGCCGATGTTCTTGCTAAAAGCATGTATCTCACTAACCCTTTAAGCCGAAGCCAAGCACACCAAAAAAAAAATAAAAGTGTCTTGAGGGTAAGATCCTTCAGGGCGGCTGAATTTAATGGTTCAAACCTGTTTGACATAAGGATCCGTAGGATCACGTCCAAGTTCCAAGCAGGAGTCGAAATATGACGTTCCTTGGAAGTCTCGAAAGACTTAAGCAGGTCTTGGAGATCTTTGTTATTAGAAAGATCCAAACCCCTATGCCTGAAAACACAAGCTAACATGCTTCTGTAGCCTTTAATGGTGGATGCAGAGAGGGAGCGACCGTTTCTCAGATAAAGCAGAAAATCTGCAATCTGCGCTACAGAGGCACTTGGAAGAGGAAATAGAGGAGGACTTGCACCAGTCTCTAAATACCTCCCATTTCGACTGATAGATCCTGATGGTAGAGGATCTTCTAGCCCTCGCGATCGCTCTAGCTGCCTCCTTCGAAAACCCTCGAGCTCAAGAGTGTCTTTCGATAGTCTGAAGGCAGTTACATGAAGCGTGGGGAGGCTTTGATGAAATCTCTTTACGTGAGGCTGTCGCAAGAGATCCATCCGCAAACAGACTTCTTGGAACGTCTACCAGCCATAGAAGTACCTCTGTGAACCACTCTCGCGGGCCAGCGTGGAGCAACCAACATCAACCTGGTCCCTTCGTGAGAGGTGAACTTCTGCAGCACCTTGTTTAGGATCTTGAAAGGTACAAAGGCATAAACGTCCAGGTGAGACCAGTCCAGCAGGAAAGCGTCTATGTGGGCTGCCTCTGGATCCGGAACATGAAAGCAGTAAGTCGAGAGCCTCTTTGTCAGTGAAGTCGCAAAAAGATCTATGGTGGGTTGACCCCATGTCATCCATAGCTTCTCGCACACAGTCTTGTGCAACGTCCACTCCATGGAGATGACTTGTCCTCTTCTGCTGAGGCAGTCCGCCAAGACATTCATTTTTCCTTGCACAAATCTCGCTAAAGGAGGGATGTTACTTGCCTTAAATGGAGTTCCTTCTGATCCGTGGACCAAAGACCCAAGCATTCCAGACTGTCCAGTGGAGCTCCCTAACCCAAATCCGATGCATCTGAATACAACACATGGTTTGGGTTCTTGATCGCAAGAGAAAGACCTTCTCGAAGTCTGATGTTGCTGTCCCACCAAGTCAGACATGTTTAGACTGAGTTGGAGATTGAGAAAGAGATACTCTCTAAGCCCTTCTCCTTGTTCCAATGGTTTAGGTGAAATTGGAGAGGGCATAGGTTGAGTCCCCCCAGAGAGATAAACTACTCCAGCGATGAAAGAGTTCCCACGAGGCTAGTTCAAACTCTTACAGAGCAACTGTTTTTCTCTTGCAAGTGAAGGACTTTTAACAGAGCTTGTTCCATTCTTGTGGGAGACGAAAAGGCCCGAAAAATCAGACACTGTATCTCCATTCCCAAATAAAGAATAGTCTGGGATGGGGTACTGTAAGTTACGACTTCTCTACGTTCACTATGAGACCTAGCTCCTTGGTTAGGTCTAATGTCCATTAGAGGCTCTCCAGACAGCGATATAATTACGACGCCCTGATTAGCCAGTCGTCAAAGTAAAGGGAGGCTCTGAATCATCAAAAAATGTAGAAAGCTTGCTACATTTTGCAAGGGCCTTGTAAAAACAAGAGGAGCAGGAATGAGGCCGAAGTACAGTGCTCGAAATTGGTACATTACTTTCCCGTCCACAAACCTCAGATGTTGTTGAAAGTTTGGATGAATCGGGATGTGGAAGTATGCATCCTGAAGGTCGAGAGAGACCATCCAGTCGCCTTCCCTTACTGCTGCCAAGACAGATTTGGTAGTCTTCATCGTGAAGTTTGTCTTGACAATGAACACATTGAGCGCACTTACATCTTAAGTACTCCTGCAGTGAACGTGGCTGCCAGATCATTGGAAGCCATCCCTGATAGCCTTGTTCCTGCAGTGAATGTGGCTGTCAGATCATTGGAGCCATCCCTGATAGCCTTGTTCATGCATGACATAATTGTACAGCAATACATTGACAGCTGGAGAGACCTTCTTACTTAAGGCTCCCAGGGACCAATCCAACAAATAAAAACTTCAAACGCTCGAAAAAGCTCCTAACAGGAGATGGTCTAGCTCTGAAGCCGACCATAAAATCTAGGAGCGCCTCATGGCCAGGCGACGGGGAGAGTCTATGAGGCTTGAGAAGTCTCCCTGGGCAGAGGCAGGAACTCCCAAGCCGAGAACTTCTCCCGTGTCATACCAGACGCTCGCTCTAGAAGCCAGTTTAAAAGGAGGGAAAGCAAAGGCTGTCTTCCCCAAACTCCTCCTGGTGATCAACCAGTCGCCTAGCAAACGTAAAGCTCTCTTAGAAGAGCAAGAGAGCACTAGCTTAGTAAACGAAGGCTTCGAAGTAGCTAGGCCTAGCGTAAACTCTGACGGAGGCGAACGAGGAGCAGCAGTTACAAAATGGTCCGGAAAAAGATCCTTAAAATCAGCATGATTTTTTTTTTTAAAGTCCATAGAGGGCTGAGCAGCTTTAGGCTCCTCTCCGTCTGACAAAGTCCCCAAAGGAATATCAGTTGGAGGGGGATCAGCAACTTCCTCATCTGAAGGAACCTCGTCCGACAATTGCCGAGTCTCATGAAAAGGAGAGACCTGCCGCGGCGGCAACGCTTGACAGGCAATGTCAACAAGCAAAAGAGCAGCAGTAGCAGTAGAGGAAGGGACGTCACGCCGCTGCTGAAAGGACTGAAATCCTTGTGACTGACCAACAACAACAACTGAAGTTGATTGACGCTCGATGTCACGTCGGAACTGCCTTGACTGCATAGACAAAGCAGGCAAAACAACCTCCGACTGCGGTGATTGACGCTCAATGTCACGTCGAGGCAACGGAGCCGGTCGGCGAACATCAGGTCGGGGCTGCGGCGGCAGCGGCTGAATGTCAACACGAGACTGCGGCAGCGGCTGAACGTCAACACGAGACAGCGGCAGCGGCTGAAAGTCAACACGAGACTGCAGCGAGGGAGGATCCATGTCACGTGACTGACGTGAAAAACTACTGACATCACGTTTCAAAGTACAAGAAACGTCAGCACTGACGTCAAACGGACGAGTAAATACTCGTTTGGGCGGCTGACGGCCAGAGTCTCGTTCAGCGTAACAGCGACTCGAAAGCGAAGGATCATCGTGAACCTGCTCAACGTCATACTCCTCCATAAGGGAGGCAAGCTTAGTTTGCATGTCCCGCAGGACAACCCATTTAGGATCAACAGGAGTCGGAACGGGCCGAGACGACGGTAACGTCCGTGTTGGCAAAACATTGCCTTTACCGCGATCCTCGGACCCCGTGTTACGCTTGCGTTTAATAGGCGAACAGTCTTCCGACGACTGCAAAGGGTCAGAGCTGTCCCATTGGCTACAGCCAGGACGCTGGACCTGTCCTGAGGGGACTGACTTTCGCTTCAAGGGTCTAGAAACCTTGCGCCAAGGTTTCTTTTGCGAAAAGTCTTCGGATGACGAGGAGAACACAGTCTCACCCGTCTTATGGTAAGGGCGATCTTGACGAGAAATGTCCGATACCAAAGAGGGAATGTCTATAAGTTGGTTAAAGCCTCTCGTCCCCTTAAGTCCTACGACATTACTTCTCCGATGCAGGGGAGCCTGAAAGAGGTCTCGGACTAGGGGAGCGACAAGCATGAACAGACGAACCCTCTGTCGCAACACAACATGTTCTTTGCACATACTTCACTGATATCGTATTTTTCAATGATTTCACATTAGGCATGAATAAAACTGATTTCTACCTGAAGCACGCAATTCTCCCTTACATCAAAAGGTTATAATTGCGAAATGAGTCGTATAAAGTAAGCACATTAGTACAAAATGAAACACACATGCAAAAATCAATAAACATATACATATATATCAAATAAAACGGAAATATATAGTTAAAAAGATCAGTGACTGGGGAGGAGACTAAACACTAGTTCACTAAAGACTACGTTTTCAATCTCTCACCGTACAGTGCCTTGGGACGAGAATAAAAACTAAAACGTTTTATCCTCTCTCCCCGTACAGAGACTTGGGACGAGAGTAAAAAACTGAATCGAGAACAACGTTACTCGCTCCCAAACTCCTTGTACAGAGACTTGGGACGAGAATAAAGATCGGATCGTTCTCTTTTTCTCTCTCTCTCTCTCTCTCTCTCTCTCCTGTCACACAAAAGAGAATGGCCCACTCACCCTTCGTCAATAAACAGGTTATTTGACCAAAGGAAAAAACTGAAAGGACTAAGAAATTGAAAATTAACAAGTTCCTTTAAATTAGTATCTAAAACACTTCAGTTTGAAAGAAGAATGAACAAAACGTCAAAATCGATTTACTCTTTCTGCAAAGTGAAACCGTGATTCTCTCTTTCTCTATCGTAACGATAGAGCGCAACTGCGTAGCATAAATAAACCAAACGTTAGTTCATCTTTGAAAAAAAACAGCACGAAGACTATTCAAAGAATATATTTCTTAAAATATTTTCTAAAAAATATTCATTTCATAACTCTTACAGAGCAATTGATTTAAACTTAACAAAAATAAAAGTTGAATGGGCTCAACGTCGTTTAACTTCGTTTTCCAAGTTAGGACCGCCTACAAGGAATAGGTAAAGGCCGCATATAAACAAAACATAAAATTTATCTTGATGTTAAATGGAAAGCTAATCAAAGAGGCCTAATAAAGGCGGGTGAGATATAAAATATATAGAGGAAAATCTATAAATATCAACAATAATTTATAAAGTGATAAAATAATTACTAAAAGCCTTAAACACACTTCCGTACACTGAGGGAAGGGCCGGCCATCTTTTCTCTATGGAAAAACCAGAGATAAAAAAAAAAAAAGCAAGGGCAAAACACTTTTCCTCTCCTTTCAATAGCATTTCTTTTGAAGATAGAATCGAATAATCCAACACGGCGAAAGCAATAAAACCAAAACCAAGTACTTCACCAATTCGGTAGAAAACTCGAGGTCATAAAGCGAGTGGAACCAACTTGTCGACAAGACTGACAGAGAAGAACTGGAGATGTTGACAAGTATATGCAGTATCTGGCCGATAGTCGGCGCTGGTGGTCACACCCGCAACCTTCACGGCGATCGCTCGCGAGTTTTTGGGAATCTGTCGAGCCGTCGGAGACGTCAGCTATTATATATTCACCGGCTAAGTTTAATATTTAAAAACATGAGCGGTGTGCGTGCGAGTGATCTGGCTATGGCCGGAATATGACTACAATCTCGACAATCATCAAGCAGAAGGCAGCCATTAAAGATGTCAAACCATCGAAGGGGATCACCATAATTTCTAAACGTCATAGCCCTACCGTGGAAGAGATGGAACGCCTTCTGTTGATATGGTTAAGGACAAAGATTGTTGGCGATACGATCACTGAAACGATCATTTGCGAGAAGGTCAGCGCTATCTATTGTGACTTGAAGGCGGCGGGCTTTGAGGGTGACATGGGGAGAGTTCAACCTATCCTACAACGGAGGAATTCAAGGCGTCCCGTGGTTGGTTCGAGAAATTTAAGAGACAGACCGGGATTCAATCAGTTGTTCAGCACGAAGAGCCTTCAAGTTCGGATTCCAAGGCTGCTAATGATTTTGTTAAGTTCGAAAAGATTGCGGAGGATGAAGGCTAAGTAGAGCAGCATGTTTTCAATTGTAATGAAACCGGTCTGTTTGGAAAAAGATGGATAGTCGAACAGACAGACATCACCGCCGAAGATAAGAAAATGCCTGGACATAAGCCTATGAAGGATCGGTTGACTCTTACCTTATATGCCAACGACTGCAAAATAAAGAAGTTATTGGTTTATCATTCTGAAAACCCTAGGGCATTCAAGGCACAAAGTCAATAAGGACATGCTGCATGTTTTCTGGCGTGCTAATTCTAAGGCTTGGATTACTAGGCATTTCTTTGTTGAATGCGTAAACCAAGTTTACGGCCCTGCTGTCAAGAAGTACCTTCAGGAGAGGAATATGCCCTGCTGTCAAGAAGTACCTTCAGGAGAGGAATTTGCCTTCAGCGTGCTTGCTTTGCTTGGATAATGCTCCCGCTCACTCCCCAGGACTCGAAGATGATATCATCGACCAGTTCAAGTTCATCAGAGTGGTGATCTTCCACCGAACACCACCCCTATCCTCCAGCCCATGGACCAGCAAGTCATCTCTAATTTTAAGAAGCTCTAAACCAAGCACTTATATAAGCAGTGCTTTAATGTCACACAAAGCGCAAACTTAACTTTGCGTGAATTTTGGAGGAGCCATTTCAATATCGTGCACTGCTTGAAGATCATATATCAGGCTTGGGAGGGAGTGACTCGACAGACACTGAATTCAGCTTGGAAGAAGCTTTGGCCTGATGCTGTTTCTCCCAGAGATTTTGAAGGTTTTGGCCCAGAGCCTGAACCGTGCTTGCCGTAGAGGAGGACGTAGACGAGATTGTAACCCTTGGCAAGTCCATGGGTCTGGAGGTCGATGAAGATGACATCACTGAACTCGTCGAGGAGCATCATGAAAAGCTCACCACCGAGGAACTCAAGGAGCTGCATGCCATGCAGCATGATGAGTTCCAAGCGCACTCATCATGCTGCATGGCATGCAGCTCCTTGAGTTCCTCGGTGGTGAGCTTTTCATGATGCTCCTCGACGAGTTCAGTGATGTCATCTTCATCGACCTCCAGACCCATGGACTTGCTAAGGGTTACAATCTCTTCTACGTCCTCCTCTACGGCAAGCACGGTTCAGGCTCTGGGCCAAAACCTTCAAAATCTCTGGGAGAAACAGCATCAGGCCAAAGCTTCTTCCAAGCTGAATTCAGTGTCTGTAGAGTCACTCCCTCCCAAGCCTGATCTATGATCTTCAAGCAGTGCACGATATTGAAATGGCTCCTCCAAAATTCACGCAAAGTTAAGTGAATCGGAGGATATCGAGGAGGTAGAGCACATCTTAAGTTTGGCTGAAATAAGAGAGGTGTTAGCATATCAACACGTGGTTGATTTCATTGATAAGTATCACCCACAGAAACTTCAGGTTTACTGTGTAGTTTCGCAATTCAATGATGTTTGTTCAACCCATTTCAGAAAAATTCTCAAAAGCCGTACCAAGCAACTTTCTCTCGATAGTTTCTTTAAAAAATCTACGAAGCGGTCTAGTGATCATGTTGAAGAGAAAGAAAGTGAAGCAAAGAAAACTAAGATTGAATTGAGTGTGCGATGAAAATTGAAAATCAAAAAGCAAAAATTTAAAAAAAAATATAGAAATCTAAAAAAAAATAAAGCTAAGTTAGGTTAAAGTTCACGAAGTGTAAGTTAGATTAAGTTACGGTAGGTTATCACAGTCACCATCTCTACCTCCTCGCCGACCGTCCGTCTCCTCCTGTGTAGCAATTCATATACCTGCGTTGGCTTGTCTCTAAGGTAAAGTGACAAATTCCTTTTTTATTCGTTATTTCTTTATAATTCTTTTTTTACAACTTTATTTAATTCAATTGCATTATTGTTATGTGTAGTAATCTATGAAGGAGTTATCATAGGTTTTTGGGCTGGGGAACTAATTATACAAATTACAGTGTATTCTTATGGGAATATTTGCCCAAACATATGATTGTTTTTACATACGAAGCAGTTCCCGGAACAAATTAAGATCGTATGTAGAGGTTCCACTGTAATGCTTAAAATGAATAACTAAATATTAACAGGTACATTTTAATCATTGCATAAAGATTTGCGTCAAGTCCAGGGGTTGTATCATTGCAGGAATAATGAGCCTCCCATTCGTGGGATTTATGAAAACGAACAAGGCATTAGTCGACCATCGTTGGTAACCCCTGGCCCCCTGTACAACTACACTTCATCCAATGATAAATGGCAAGGTTCTAATTAAGACAGAAGGGGTAGTAACTTGCAAAGACATGATGAAAAGTAGGATGTCCATTGATTTACAAACGTTACAACAAATATTCCTGAAATGAAACAAGATTTCGAGAAGTTAGTTTACAGGCTACCAAAGAAATCACCTTTTCAACAAGTACAGGATAGATAGAAAAGTTTAGGAAGTGCAATAATGGAGATTCTGAATCTGTGGATGAAGCAGCAGTACTAACATCATAGAAAATTTGCAGAAATTAACAAGGGCAAAGGTCCTCTTAAGCAAATTTTCAACTGTAATAAGATGGGTCTTTATTAGGAAGAAAAAAAAAAAAAAATAACATAAGCGTCAAATAAGCACCAGAGTTCAAGGCAAGAAAGGAATAGCTGACCTGGGTTCTTTGTGGTAACACGCTAGGTCATAGAGGACAAGGTGTTGTCTGTTAACGAGGTTCACGTCTTGAACGAAAACAGATGCAATTCCCATTTCCTATTAACACAATGACAAGGTCAGGGCCACTGCTATTCTCTTGAAGCAATGATTCATAATACCTCGATCCTTAAGTGAAAGCATACCTTGATTGGGAAGGGTTACCAATGTTTTTTGACACAGACATGGTGAAAACCCAGAGCATAAGTGTTGAATTTCTGCCACACACACTACCATGACCTTACAACCTCTTGACAAGGGTAGTATAAAGTGCACTTGCACTATTGTATAGAACTTACTATAGATTCTATTTTCTATGCTATTTTACACCTACATCTTACATTATTGCGGACTCAAATTCAGTGCACAGTAGGCCTAATGTGTGTGATTAATTTGTAAACAACCCCCTGCAGGAAAATGACAAAAACTGGTAGCAGCCTGAAGGAAAAGGGGGGGGGAGAGGGATACAAGTGGCATCTCGACCCTACAGCCAAAATCACCAAGAATTACAGGCTTTATGATGTAATTTCATTTTGTTGTCTTTTACTTTATAGCAAAATTAACCTTCAGTAACTTGTGGCATAAATCATTCCTTTTCTAATATTCTAAGAAATAACCATTTCTTTTCAATATATTTCACTAACCAGTTAGAAAAACTACATACAATAGGCCCCCGCCATACGACATTAATCCGTTCCAGAGTTGGTATCGTATGGTTAAAATTTCGTATGGCGGGCAATAAAATAGCTAATGCGTGCAAAACCCCAGGTAAAAACATTGTAAATTAGTAGGTAACAAAATAGTAGTGAGCACTGTACTACTGTATACTTATATATAATATACATGTACTGTACAGTATATAATTAAATAACATTACATGATAAATAAAAATTATATACTGTACTGTAAAGGAAAAAGTTAATTTTTTTTTTACCTATGGAGTGACGTGACTTGAGCTGGTAGTGGGTGGAGGCAGAGGGGGGAGGAGACGGTAGATATAAAAACGTATCAATGCTAATTATGTTATGTACACTTAATAAATTTATTCTTACTATTAAACACTTAATATTAAAAAAGCTTTTTTTATTATTATTATTATTTTTGTCTTGAAATTTTTTTTTTTAAAGATTTTTTTTTAGAACTTTAATTTTTTTTTTTTTTTAGCTTTTAAAATAGAATCACTATTATCATCTTTGCTTTCTGACACTTCTCTTTTGGAGAAATATCTATCCAAAGAAGCCTGTTTCTGATGATTCCTCAACATATTTCTAAAATGACTCACACTTGTCATTAACTCTCTCCATAAGACGACCTGTGTGAAGTTTTTCTGGGTGTTTTTTTTTTTTTCAATGAAACTCGTAAGGTTTTCATACCAACCGATAGCTTCCCTTATTTCTGCCGATGTCGTTTCTTCAGTCTACCCCCGTCCTCGCCACCACTAGAGCTGTGCTCTTCTTGAATGATGGTCAACTGCATTGCCTCCAACTCTTTCAAGTCTTCAGTCGCAAGCTCCTCCCTGTGCTCCTCGATAAGGTTATGGAAGTCAGCCTCATAGACAACAAGCCCCATGGACCTCCCAATTGAAATTATTTCCTCAACATCACCCTCAGGGGCAGGATCATCAACTACCTCTTCTTCGGTTGAGGGATAGAAACCTTCTTAGTCTCGTTCTGCCACTACAGCTGGCCACAGTTTCTTCCATGAGGAGTCAAAGGTGCACCGTGAAACCTCATTCCAAGCTGTGTCGGTCATCTTCAGGCATTGAACGATGTCAAAATGCCCCCCCCAAAATAAGATAAAATAGTGCCTCAAGCAAGAGAACTCTACCCCAAGACAGTGGTATCGAGGCTATGGCACTCACCAAAACTAGGGAACAAGGGTTTGAATTTGGAGTGTCCTCCTCCTATAAGAGCTGCTTACCATAGCTAAAGTCTCTCTTCTACCCTTACCAAGAGGAAAGTGGCCACTGAACAATTATAGTGCAATAGTTGACCCCTTGAAGGAAGAACTGTTTAGTAATCTGTGTCAGGTGTACGAGGACAGAGAATACGGAAAGAATAAGCCATATTATTCGGTGTATGTGTAGGCATAGGGAAAATGAACTGTAACCAGAGAGAGGGATCCAATGCAGTACTGTCTGGTCAGTCAAAAGACCCAATGACACTAGCGGTAATATCTCTACAGGTGGCTGGTGCCCTGGCTAACCTTCTACCTATTAGGCGAGTTTAAATCGTTTCTTGACTTCATTAGGCGGTAAAAGTTTAGTTTCTTGTCAACTTTATTTCATGTCTTGGCCTATTACCATTTTCCTCTCATTAGGCAACAGCAGTATCAGCCAGCAGACATTAAATCCTTATATAGATTGACCAGTTGTGAATGAATTCACAAGGAGTTCATTTAGTTAGGTTAGTTTTTGACATTAATGAATGAAGGAATGATCGGGCGACTTAGGTCTCTTCCTTCCATTAATTCAATGCAACCATCATTATTCTAAGAAAATTTTAATGCATCCACTATTACTTAGGCCTCAATGATGCCATGTCAAAAATACTGTAATGAGCAAACTTCAATCGGTTCTAGCAATTGTTCCTAGATTATCTAATTGCCAAACTGTTGGTATCAAATATATGTAAAAGCTTATTTTCACCATCACATAGAAAAGTGTCAATTACTTTTTGAAATTAAGTTGATTTGAAGTTTTCTGGCATCCCAAAATCAAAGGTCATTGACGCCGAAGGGGGTTGCCTTTTCGCAGGTACTGACGGGACTAGATTAACAACATGAGCGTCGATGAGAAGAGGACTCCGAAAGGCGCCAGAGTCAATGAAGAGATGTCTTTGGCGTGACACGAGGTAACAATGGAAGCTTTGAAGATCTGCTCATCTTCAACAAGGTTTCTACTGTAGAGACTTGAGTATTCAGAAACTCCTGTCATAAGTCCGATTTGAAAGTACCACATCAAACCTGAGTCTGGGGCTTTGAGACTGGAAAAATTGCGTCGACAGCGCACTATGCGTTAGCAGTCTGCACTAGGGGAGGCTCATCCAAAACCCTCAAATAACAGATGAGGCTCAATCTTAATAAAGTGCAAGGCTTCAGAGCTAGATACCAGGGGGCTGAAGATGGGGTACATCAACAGTGCTCGTACTCGTGCGCAAACTGAGGCTCTCCCGAGTCAACAGATGTCGAGATTTGGTAGTTCCATTCCAACTGCTGTCGAGTTCTTAACTCTTCCTTGAATGTCCTTCCTTTCCCTTGAGTAATTTCTATTGTATTATCATTACTTGCTAAGCTTCTAACATAGTTGGAAAAGCAGGATGCTATAACCCAAGGGGCTCCAACAGGGAAAATAGCCCAGTCATGAAAGGAAACGAAGGAAGTAAAATATTCTAAGAACAGTAACATTAAAATAAATATTTCTTTATTGCATATAAAACTTTAAAATATAACCAGCAGAAAAAAAAATAAGATAAAACAGTGTGCTCCAGTGTACTCTTAAGCAAGAGAACTCTAACCCAATACAGTGGAAGACCATAGTACAAAGCTATGGGACTACCTAAGACTAGAGAACAATAGTTTGATTTTGGAGTGTCCTTCTCCTAGAAAAGATTCTTACCATAGCTAGAAGTTTCTCTTCTAACCTTACCAAGAGGAAAGTGGCCATTGATCAATTAGTGCAGTAGTTAACCCCTCAGGTGAAGAATTGTTTGGAAATCTCAGTGTTGTCAGGTGTATGAGGACAGAGGAGAACATGTAAATAATAGGCCAGACTATTCAGTGTGTGTGTAGGCAAAGGGAAAATAACCATAACCAAAGAGAAGGATCCAATGTACTGTAATACTGTCTGGCCAGTCAGGAGCCCACAATTCTCTAGTGGTAGTATCTCAACAGGAGAGGGAGTTGGAGAAGGAGCGGAAGGAATTGAGCTCACTCCTGTTATAAGAATGTTCACCTCTAGCACCTTAGAGTGATGTAGAGGAATTAAACTCTCTCTCAGAGCTCGATTTATGAGGAGTATGTGTTCTCGACACTGCTATCTGGAACGTCTATAGCGAGGACCACATCGTCGTCATCTGGGGCTACTTCCTTCATCTGTGTCAGAAGGGGGAGTGATCCTTGGACAGGATGACGTTCCATGTAGAACATGGAATCATCATCATCATAAACATCAGGCCCAGCACTAGTGTGTGGCCTGTTATGACAATTATGTTTGTAATCAGTGTAAGACAAGTTTCTTACAGCGTAAGATAAGATTTTATCATGCTGCTTCCTAGCCTAAAGTTTATAAAACTTAAGGAAACCTTAAAATAATGGGAAAATCTAACATGCGCTCTAGAGTACAGGGGAACGATAGTCACATTCTAGCATCACTGACACAGGAATAGTGTCAACGGTGAAAATGGTGGAGCGTTTAGTGACTTCCTTATGTTTAGGGGCAACGCCTAGACCCGATGGCCTGCTCAAGTTGCGGAATGGTTGCCTCATGCACTGACAAGGCAGGGTGTACAGTGACATCCCGTTTAAGATCAGCAGCACGTTCATTTGTTATTCTCAATGTTCAGCCTACCTATATTAATATTAGTTGAAATTTTGGGTAAAGCAGGATTTGTTACACTCAACTTTGAAGCTTTACTAGGCTTAGAAGGAGAGACCTGTTTAGGAATTGCCAAATTTTGTGAGGGATACACAGCCAAAGCAGTCTGGGCACCCTCATACTAAAGAGCTGAGAAGTCTACTGATTTGTCCAAGGAACTCATCCGAGATCTCTACTTAGGAACCCAAGATGTACGAGGCAGGCCTGGCTCGTTACTTTCAGTTTGAGACTCGTAACAAGGATTTTCTATAATAAGGCTGCCTCAGTGCAGGGGAAAAGGACAAGCTCTACTCTAGATTTAAATGGGAATATGAAAATAATTTCATTCTTCAGATGGGAGACACCTCTATAGGGGGGGAAACATCTTATGTGTAACCTGACAAAATCTCCACTCAACACACTTGACATTACAGAATAATCAGGAACAGATGCATCTACAAGATTCGGTCCAAGAAGCACAGCGGCTGTAGCCAGGGATCCGCAATAAGAACAGTTTCAGGCACATTTTGAACATCAACAATACTGGGCGAGAAAATATTAAAATTACATGCGTTGTCATCTGTGACTGAAGCCTCAGAGGGATATTGACAGAAAGGACCTGGAAGGGGAATAATATTACGCAGCAGAACTCATCTTGCCCTTCTTGTCATTGCTCACAGAAGACGAAAGGGATCATCTCATAGTTTCTTGCAGTGAGAACGATCTCTCCCCAACTGGGAGGATGACCATTCCCTACAGTAATCACGTGGTGATTTCAGATCATCTTAACCTCTACATGAAGGACAAACCGGGTTTTGATCTACTAGTCTACTTCTACCCAATTCAATTGTACCAAAGGAGTGACCATTTCGGCTGGGGCAGGAGCGCATCTTATTTGACACAGTTGTCGGAAGTCAATCACTCATAAGCTCACAAATAATGATAGCACGCCAGTGACAATGAATGTGAAAGACACAGAAGAGACAAGCACTATAAGCGTACTGAGCAGCCAATGCGGAGCCTGATAGCAGAAAAGGTAGAGAGATCCGACCTCCTTCCCAACCAAAAGTATTGTGCTTAAGCACTTGGAACAAGTGTCGTGTGTCATGTGCAGCAGTTGCCTAGCAATGCAGCATAGGATTAACTAATTTCTTTTCAATTGGCTGATCGTATATAAAATGACTCTCCAGTTTGTATCCGCATGGGAATATAAAATTCTAGTAACCTGGGCTATAATTCTAGCTTTGATAACTATCTACATTTAACTGATCATCCTAAAGAAGTGCTTTAATTCATATGGATGATTTAGCAATAACTATCTAATAACCTAAAATCTGCTTTATCAAATCTGAGAATGTCAAAAAAATAAGCTAAAAGGAAATGAAACATATCAGTACAGTATTGGTGCTGCATGCTACAGTTACATTAAAGGAGACAGCATCCTTTAATATGTACCACCGCCAGGTTTCCACATGCAGGAATCACCAACCAGGAGACATGAAACTAATATTCAACTTCCAAATAAAGAAAAACAGTGATTATTAAATGTATATAAAATTTCATGCCTCCCTGGGGACCACCATTACCAACTGGGATATTTATTGTAGGGATGCACAGAAAGTTAGCAAAGGTTAAACTTTTTTTAAATGGCAAATTCTTGTTCTAATCAAACTATTTAAGAGTACAGCAATGTCAAAGAGCTATACCATACCTGCGGACTAATGACTCGCCAAAGGTTATGAATGACTTATGTTGTCCATACTTCAACTGCAAAATAGAAATAATGCAATAATGAATATTCATGTAAACAACATATTTTAAAGTAACAGTCTGCTAATAAATAACCATTTTGCAAATACCAGCCAATCAAAAAGAGTTCTAGTAGTTTTTGTAAATTTACGCATACCTTAAAAGAATTTTGATACATTAATCTTTATAAAATTTTCATGTACAAAGCACAATACAACACAATGAGGACTTCTACACCATTAGCAGTGTTGACCCTCAGTAAGGATGCAGTCATTTATGAATTTTGAGTCCCTGCAGATCACCTAACAATGAGTAAGTACATGAAGGGCATGACATATACAACCTTAGGTTTGGGTTTAGGGGGGGGAGTTGAACCCCGCAATCGGTATACTGTACACCACTTTGACAGTCAAGCATACATTAGAACCAAACTAGACTAGATTCATGACCACAGTTCTACCATAAAGTAATAGCTCAAGAGAGAAACAGCAAAGGTAAAAGGAACAGATCCAATGTAAAAGGTTAAATGTTGGGTGAAGCTATCATAGGAGCCAAACAATGTGTAGAATCATATTACTAAGTCTATCTCATAACCTCAGACTATCTTACAAAACCAGTTGCAGTAGATCTTATGGATGGTTGCTTATTACAACTTTTCGTGAATACATATCCCATAAGTTACAGTGAGAGAAAATGTTTCTATCTCGGATGCTTGCAATGTTGTTATGAACAGACTAGTTCTCGTCAGTGACAGTAGTAATGGAATTACTCGGGTTTTGCTTGGAAGTAAGGACTCGGCAATACAGGTTAGGTTAGGTAAATATACCTTAGATTAAGTTATATACCATTGACTTATTTTTAACATATTAAATTAGCAGTTTGCATTTGCACATAGAAATTATCACTTTAGTAATTAAACATACAATACCATACTGTAGGGCTACTTTCATTTCTAGCCTAATGGAATTTCAACGTAAGCACGAATGCTGGCAATGTTTATACCGTAAATAAAAAGGGCCATTATATGTGTGAACCAAGCAACAAAAAAGTGAACATTTCCACATGTACAAAACTGGATGTAATACTGTACAGGCAGCTTATAGCACATATCTCTGCCTTTTTGGAAAATTCTCTTCTAAGTGAATATCATTACCTTGTTTTGAAATTATCAAAAGAACCAAATCTTTGTGCATGTCACCATCCTTAAGAAAATTTCAAGCGACGCTCTTAGGTAAACTAATGGCTACTGTTAGTTTCCGCAGAGAGGCGTTCCATTCATGAACGAATTTTGTATTTGGCGATAATGTATCCAAACTAAATATTTTTCATCATCATTATTTCACCTTACAAATGTTAAAAGTATAGCACGGTAGGCCACTCAAGTCAACTTTCACTATTTGATTTTAGTAAGTTTATATACTGGCTAGTAGTAACGTAAGTGCGGTGCACGCCAACCATAAGTAAGGGATTGTTTTGCTAATATTTTCAATGAGGAACAACAGCTATTAAGTAAAGTGTGTATTAAATTTAACAAAATCAAGTATCAAAGTTAAATAAAATCTAATAAATTACTGAAATTCATTGAAAGCCCCTCTAAAGTACTTCCTATTGTAGTGGCAGTCATGATGGAACCGAGGAGGGAGGGGGCTGTTGTAAAACATCGGGAACCCCTGCATAAACAGTTGGAAGCAATTAATTAGTTCAAGATGCCAGTAAATAATTATGTCATACAAAAAGAAAAGCTCTCAAAAACAATTGTGAACCACCATAAGTATCCCAAAAGTAAACAGTGGACTTGAACGTCAGTGGTATTGACATGTTACTAATTTTGAATCAAAGACAAACTAATTCATAAAGCCAAGCTACAACCCTACTTAGAAAAGCAGGATGCTACTAAGCCCAAGGCCTTCAACAGGGAAAAATAGCCCATTGAGGAAAGAAAATAAACTAAATGGGAAGTAATGAACAATTTAAACATTTTAAGAACAGTAACAACAAAAAAGATCTTTCAAATATAAACTAAAAGGAGTTATGTCAGCCTGTTCAACTAAAACATTTGCTGCATATTTAAACTCTTGAAGTTCTACAGATTCAACAACCCGATTAGGAAGATCATTTCAAGACTTGGTCACAGCTGGAATAAAACTTCTTAAATACTGAATAGTATAGAGCCTCACGATAAAGAAGCGCTGACTATTAGAATAAACTGCAAACCTAGTATTACGAGCAGGATGGTATTGTCCGGGAAGATCTGAATGTAAAGGATGTAGAATCTTGAAAAATCTCATGCAACATGCATAATGAACTAATTGAATGATGGTGGTAGACATTAATAGCTAGATCAGGAAAAAATTTAGTAGCCGCAAGTTCCTACCCAACAAATGGAGATGAGAATCAGCAGCTGAAGAATAAGACAGGAAACCAGGTAGAATGAAAGAACTAAAACTTCTTAGATTTGATTTATCACTGAAAATCTTACAAGACTTTCTCAATAAGCCAGTTTTTTGGGGCAATTGTAGACAACTCAGACCTGATGTGTTTCTCAAAAGTTAAGCTGCTTTCGAGAACCACACATTTTTAAAAGTCAGAGTTAAAGAATCATTTTCAATGCTGAGAGCCAGATGTTGAGCAACTGCCCTTGTCCTACTTACTAGGAGTTTTGTTAGGATTCAACTAATGCCCCATAATTTGCACAATGCACTAGTTTTAGCTAGATCTCTGCTAAAGGAATCAGCAATTCCCAGCTTTACATACAGAAGATAAAATTGATGCATATAGTACACAGCATCATCTACATGTGCCACAAGCTTGTTTTCTAGGCCAAACCACATGTCATGTGTATTTAGTATGAAAAGTAATGGGCCAAGACTACTACTCAGAGGAACACCAGATATAAATTCCTATACTCACTATGTTGTCCATCAATCTTTTACATAAAAATTCAATAATGATGCTAACTAAAGACCAACCCAGTCCAAAACGAAGTTTAAAAACTAGGGACTCAAGATTAACATGGTCAAAGGCAGCACTAAAATAAAGGCCAATCATACAAACTTCCTGACCACAATCAAGAGATTATTGTACAGCACAGGATATAAGAAAGGCATCACATGCCCCAAGGCCTTTACAAAAGCCAAACTTTAAACTAGAGAACAGCTGATTACCTTCATCAAACCTATTCAGACGTTCGAAAAATTTAGATATGGTTATGGAAATTGGATGGTAATCAGTTGGACATGAGCTACCACAAACACATTTGCATATTGGAGTAACATTACCAACTCTCTAACAAGCACTAAAGGCTACACTTCCTAACTTCATATCTTAAGTGCTAAGAAACCTGCTATCTATGTAAAAAACAAAGGAGAATACCTTCTAAGAATCGATTGCAGAGGAAGCCTGGGGGAGTCGTTTAAGACTTCTTCCGTGGCTCCTTTGGCCAACATCGCGGACATTCTTTACCGAGCCTTTCAAATAATAGGATTGGGTTGTCAGAGTTGTGTCAAAGGAGGCAGACAGTCTATGAAAGGGACTATATCCGGAACGTAGCACCTCTACCGTCCAGGGATCAGCCCCCAAAAGGACTGCCATTTGAGTCAATAGCTTGGCAGGCATTCCAACAGCCCCCCCCCCCCCCAACATGGTAAGCTGGGGTACATGCCCTCCTTAGCGGGAGCCTCTGCAGCCATAGGGCTATCCTCTACAGCGAAAGGTGGGTCTAGTAGTTGCCTTCCAGGTTGTTGCAACTCTGTTGGATGCAGAAGACGTATCTGTTGAACTGTTTTATATGGAGACCTCCTTGGCAGTTGTGGGGCAGGCATCCTTGGTACCACTGCTCTGTTCATAAGAAAAGCTTATCCAAACTTCTCAACCTTCCCTATGGCCGTGGCCACATTCGAAGGTGGAAACAGTGAAGGGAACTTGCTACATCAGTGTTCTTCAGAGATAAAGCATCCCTAAGGGACAGCTGCTTGGGATATTTGGCCAAGACTGCAACGTCTCTTCAGGATGGAGTTGCCCCTAGAGGGAAATAATTTAGTGTAACAATAATTCCAGCACTTTGGCCCCCAACTGAAAGGCCTTCACACTTTTATGTTATGTTATCTCAAAGATCTTCAGTGACCGCATAGCGAGACACCGCTCAAGACCAGTGGCCAAGCCAAGAATAAGCTTGTATTTTGGACATGGCCGCTACCTTCATGTTAGCCCTTTTGGATCCCAAAAAGATGGGGGGGAGGTTTGATTAGCAATGTCAGCATTAATAGGTAGTGGGCTCTAAATGTCGGTGTCAATGAGGAGCGGGCTCTAAACGAGCGAGTGGACATACACCCTACTCTAGTGTGAAAGTGCTAGGAGAGGTAATTTTGCAGACCTGCTAGCTTTAGCATATTAAGCTGTTGACCCGTGTTAAATCTAGTGTGTCTTTATTTTGATTAAAGAGCGCAACATCAAACCTATGTATAGGACTGTGACTGAAGAAAAACTTGATCAATAGCACACTTCCTGTTAACAGTTTGACCATTCATCTGCTTCAGATGAAGGTGTTACTTGTAAGAAAAGGGGGAAAAGATTCTTATGACCTTTTCTCTGTGAAACTGAAAAGAAGATTCATCTGAAAAGTAACTTTCTTACCATTCTGGAGAATGTAACGTGTAAAGAATTAAAAACATTAGGCAGAGATGGCGAGAGATTGGCTAAACAAAGCAAGAGGTTTCTTCCTAAAATAGCTTATGGCTTTGAGATGATGATAACCAGCCTGTGTGTGTATTCAAGGCAAGGATTTGTTATGAGCTAAAGTTGATGATGAAACACATCATAAGGGGTTGCGTTCGTAAAATGAGATTGAGAATTGGTAGCACGATCATGAAGTGCGTAATCAAGTGACAAAGTAACATGGTTGCCACACGAAGGAATATCTTCACGTGTCCAATTGGTGGCAGGCATGTGGAATGACATTATCACGTGTGGGCACGGGGTGGCATCACTTGTAGGAACACAGGCACAGACTTTCTAGGCTGAATGTTTGACCCGACTGACCTGTAGTCAAAACTCGCAGAACAAAGGTTTATCAAAGAATCTGCTTCTTAGCACTAGTAGGCTTACAAGGTGAAGATATCAAATATCTAGAGCTGCTTGGCATAGACAAGGATAGGGATGTGGGCACAGCTGAAGCGGTCAGACTACCGTCGTAATAAAGTGACAAGGGAGTTCAGTGAAGTCTTGAGAATTCTTTAGAGGACATCTATGACAAGGACCCCTGGTTATAAAAGGCAATCCTGCTTTGTGGAAACGAGTCCGAGAATGGTTAAAAGGATCTTCCAAAAAGGCTGCTGCTGTACGAGAGGAAATGGCAGGCTAAACTCCAGGGGTCCACAAACCTGATTGTAGGGAGACTTTCAACGCTCGAATAGGAGTCCTCCAAGAGTAATGTCACTCCATGAATAATCAAATTATTAGTGGAAGGCGAGGGGATCTACACATAATCAGGAACCAAGGATACTGGGATCAGATACAGCTCAGGGAGCACAGTGGCTGTGGCCAAAGGATTGTCATTAGTATCTCAGGATCACCATGCACCTTATCACTACTGGGTGATACATCATTAACAAAGTTATCAGAATAAATTATGGCCATCATCATCCGTGACAAACCTAAGTGGGCTCCTGATACAAAGGACCAGGACGGGGATACCTTTCACCACAGAAAAACAACCTTGCATTCCTTAGCATTGCTGGAAGACGACGAGGAAGGAGAAAGAACCCTCTCGGTTCGTTTCTTGTGGCGAGGACATAACTCTCCTGCTGGGAAGACAGCCACTTCCTACATTACTCGCCATGGTGATCTTATAATCGTCTCTTGCCGCAGCAAGAAGGGCAATAGAGATGCAGATCCTTTAATCGGCCTGGGGGGGGGGGGGACGACGACGACCATCAAACATCAGTGGTATGACGTGGCAGAGAAAGTTGTGATTGTAGGGATGAGGGGATACTTCCTCTTAAATGGGTGACAAAGTATAGCGATGTGAGCCATGCAGCTATACACAGCGCCACCATGCACCGAGAATCAAAATTCCCTTATTTTTTTTTTTTTAGGTCGTAGAAAACAAGACTAGGAGTGCAGTAAACCACTTGAAAGTTGAAAGTTAGTATCAGCATAGGAATAAACTGCTTCATCAAATCAGAGAATGTCTAAGGAACAAGCTGAAAGGAAATGAAACTTACATCAGTACAGTATTGATGCTGCATGCTAGTTACATTAAAGGAAACTGCGTCCTTTAATATGTACCAGCGCCAGGTTTCCACATGCAGGAGTCACCAACCAGGGGACATGAAACTTATATTTATACATCCAAATAAAGTAAAATAAAGTGATTATTCAATATAAAATCATTTCATGCCTCCCTGGGGACCACCATTACCGACTGGGATATTTATTGTCAGGATGCACAATATGTTACTAAAGGTTAAACTTATTCTAAATGCAAATTATTTATGTTCTAACCAAACTATTTAGTGTAAAATGGTCAAAGATCTATACTATACCTGAACACTTTATGACTCGAAGGTTATTAATGACTTTCTTCATGCTGTCTGCACTTCACCTGAAATATGAAAATGCAATTAGTACAGAATGTACTGTAAACACTATATATTTTAAAGTAAACTAGTAACAAATAACTTATCTACACATACCAGGCAACCAACAAGAGATCTATTATTTTTTTATATAAATTTCACCATCTTTCAAAGACTATGAATACAGAAATCTTTATAATCTTATGTTCAAGGCACAATAAATTTCATTGAGTACTTCTACAGCATTAACTAGGGTTGGTCCTCAGTGAATGAGGATGCAGTGTCATTTATTATTCCGAGTTCTTGTTGGAGGTCAGCTACCAATAAGTAAGGACTAAAAGTCAAGAAAAGATCTATACAGCATTAGAAGTCTAGATTTATGACCATGTTGGGTAAGGGTGGCCACTCATTCAGCTCTGACAACTTTGGGGGAGGGTGAACTTTGTAATTTTACTATAAAGTAATAGATTAGAGGTTGGACAGCAAAGGTATGGGGAACAGACCCAATGCAAAAGGCAAAGGTTGGGTGAACTAACACAGGGCCCAGGCAATAAAATTTATAAGAAGGTTGCTCAGCCTATCAAAAAACCACATATCTTACTTGACAATTTTCATCAAGTCTTCGGATTCTGAAGATAGCGTCTTGAAACTTATCTGGGATAAAATGTATATACCATAAGCTACGACACCAAGAACAAACTCTTTTTACCTCGGATACTAGTGATACAAAATGGAGTCCCTCTGATGTAAGGAATCAATGCTGTATTGTCATGTTAGAAGACATATCCAGTTGATTTCATGATAACAATCACAACTATTTTTAGTTGCATATAGATATTCCCACTTTCAGTAGTTATATGTACTGTAAAGTATGAATTTGTACCTCAATTTCTTGCCTAGCTGGGTTTCACTAATAGGACGAATGCTGGCCGTGTTTAGTTTGTAAAAATAATGTGAACACTAGCATTTTCTACATGTAAAACTAATTTCTCTGACAATCATCAGCCATCGCTCCGAAACTTTAAATGGCGAAATCTTTGCGCTAAATCTCCGGAGGTTGCCATACTTCAGATATTTCTTTAGATGCTCTTCAGTAATCTAATGGCTACTATTACATCATTTCCAATAAGTTGTTGTCTAATACAATATTTGAAATAACTTCAATATTTTACTTTATTGAAATACTTGAGTAGTTTGGCATGTACAGTACATAGGTCATATTAAAAGGAAACAATGATATTTATATCACAAAACCAGACTAACACTGTCATATATCAGACCAAGATACAACAACTTCCTCATTAATAAAATAGGTTGGACCAAGTCATGAGAAAGTTTACGCCTGTCTCAACAAACTCTTCACCCATCGACCTCTATTAGTAAGAAAAATGCCATTGCCAGCACCACCATTCCTTATAAAAAAAAAATTAGTTTCACTAGATGTTAAATATATACAAAACCTTCATATGACTAATATGAAACTCTTACTCTAATCTATCAACTTAATAGATAATTGAAGATGAATATCACCCAAAGGGCATCTCCACTGTATAAAATATTACTCCCTGTGTTTTGTTTATGGCAATACACCAAGCAAAAATACCATATGTCTTTTCAATCCTAATTGTGGAATATGTCAAAATGCTGAAACCTGATTAGTTCCTGATTAGTATACGAGGGGGACCCAGTGGACGCCACACCTAGTTTAGGTTAGACAGATTCACATATCTTACTACATTTGTGTATGGCTGGGTCAGCAATTTCTCACAGTGGAACCATATTACTGCTCTTTAAGGGGGTTCCTGTATCTCTCAGTATTCATTCCCAATAAATAAAGATCAAACTTGTTGAAAGTTTATTAGAACTGATTTTACCTTAGTGGCCATATTTTACCAAGTACCTATTTTGAGATGTTAACAAACGGAAATGGTGCATAAAGTTGGTCATTACAAGCATAGCACTGCACGTGGAAGGGAAGAATCCCTTTGCCTTGTGAGTGTGTGTAGATCGCCTTACCGTATGTAAGACACGGGCTCGATCCCTTTGCCCCGAAGGGACCGTTGCCCGTCGGGTGACGAGTTCCCCAGAAGGTGAAGATCTAGCAGGAGTTGGAGAATGGTCTGCAGAGAGGTCCAAAGGAGCAGGAGCTGTAGGCTGAGTACGACGAGGAGTCCCCTTCGGAGGAAGAAGATCCAAAAAGGCGCCTCTTAACCCCCTTATAAGGGGAAGGGAGGCCCTTGCGACGCAGCAGACGGTGAGCCTTATCTGTCTACAATACAAAAAATGTCAGGAATTTTCAAGCCAAGTACTTGGAGAAAAAAAAAAAAAAAAAAAAAAAAAAAAAAAAAAAAAAAAATTCAACAGTTCATTTTAGCCTACTTTACCATCACTGCCTGAGCTTCAACAACCCCACGAGGAAGGCAAGGAAAATAGTACAACCATTTTAATTTAATGAAACATATATACATAAAAATTAGTATTAAACCTAATGTGGAGGAAAAGACAAAACCGTATAAGAGGTGCCGTTGCAAAGGCTATCCTCACCAGTGAACCTGAACCTGGGGTTCAAGACCCTCTCAAAATCAGTTTCTTGTGTCTAAAACCTCAATATCCTGGCAAGCTAAGGACAGGGCTTTGAGGGGAGCCCATTAGTCCACCTGTTGAATCATAAGATTGCCCCCCCCCCCCTTCCCTAGATTAGACACTATTCACTTGTATACATGGTCAGTCTCTAGGCCAGTGGTTCCCAAACTGGGGGCCGCGCCCACTAGGGGGGCGTGGGGATGATACAAGGGGGGCATGAAGTCCTCTGCTCGAAATTACTTAATAGAATAACAATATCATTAAAAGAACAAGTATCTGTCGCTACATACATGCATCCATCTCACTAAATTTGACTAGAAATTGTGCCTTAGTCTCATAAGTATTTCCAAATATTAAATGCTATGTTTTCTTATTATGTATTCTTAAAATTGCAACTCAATTTTGCCAATTTGCTAATGTTCAAACTTTATTCGGTCACTTTGAACCAAATGTTTCACTTTTAGTTACTGGAATGTACTATTATTTGTTTGAGTGGCTTTCATTATTAAAATATAATGCACACAGAAATCTGTTTTCCTGTACAATGCTAAGAAATAAATGTAAGAATCATTTCATATAAAAAAAAGAGGAGTGATACGGGTCTACTGGAAGCAAAAAGGGGGCGTCAGGTAAGATAGTTTGGGAACCACTGCTCTAGGCCATTCTCAACAACCCATTCCTGAGTTATTAGGAATATTTCACTATAGTAAATATTTACCCTCTTAATTACTGCCCTGGTCCATCCCCACCAAACTACAGAGGCTCTTAAATATTACAACAGTCCATCCCACCAAAATAAACGTGATCCAACCACCCTTCTTAAGAGAAAAAGAGGGGAGAATCACGTAGAGCAAACACTCGTTTACAAGTTGAAAGTGATTAGGAGAGATCATGGGGATAAAATTTCTGTATTATATACGGCTAGTGCCTAATGTTAATACAAGTTGCTTAGCCTTAAGATTCTGTTTCATTAAAGAACAATGTAATTTTAGATAATGGATTGGATCATGCATAACTGAATAGATCCTTACAAATACAATACTTGATTCCCATATACTACTGGCAGCAACCTTAATTAAAAAAGTTACAAAATTTAATAGAGCAAAAAAAAAATTCCCCTTTTGCTCCGATATTCCACCAGGTTGTTCAGAAAATCATAGGTGATGCTTCTGTCGTAAGTTACTTATTAAAACAATAAATGGGCTATTTTATATTCTAAACCTCACCTATTATATTAAATATAGGAATAAACACAATCATAGCTAATTTTATTCATAATGTTAATACTTAAAGGTTAGGGTAGAAAACGCGTGATTCATATATTGTCTGATAATGGGAAATGGAAGAAAAGTCCACGATAGAAAGTGCGCAACATCTCGCACCTTTATTAATCGTCTTCACCCCTTTCCCTAAGTCTGTGTAATTGATAATGCCGAAAGGCTTTCCCACGGGGCTAACACGCATGTTCCCCATACCAGAACATAAGAGCAATGCAGTGACGATCATTTGCAAGCGAAGCGAGCAACAACGGGCAAAATATAAATCATTAGCCCCATCAAGTTAGGATGCATTAGTAATACCTACGGTGAAAACCGCTAAGAGCACCTCCATAGAAAATGGGCTGGAAAATTACGTTTTTGAAATCCGGAAGTCCGGTAAATAAAAACTCCCGTGTTATTATTATTCTTGTTTTGATAATCGTGACATTTTAATTACAATGACTAAGGATGACGTTATGCAGAAACTGTTTGAAAAAAAATTAAAGCACCCTTGAATAACAACGAACAGTACCTCCAGCATGCATCAACCACCACCTAACCCAGTGGTTCTTAACCAGTGTTCGATCAAACCCCAGGGGTTCGGTGAACCAGTCTCAGGGGTTCGGCGGAGGTAACATAACACAAAGGATATGAAAGTTACACTTTCCAAGGTTAAGCCACGAATTTCTGAAATTGCCTCTGAAAGACAACATCATAAGTCACGTTGACATGCAAAAAGTATTCATCATGTTTTTGTTTTCGTGCGAAGTTCATATTTTGTTGATTTTTTTCTTTGAACAAATTGGTTCTGTGGGCAAATGATGCATGGTTCATATTGTGCACTAATACAATATATACATATGCTTTGAATTTGAAATATATGCTGATATATTTAGGTGTAACTTTGTTTTTCTTTTCCCCTTTATTTCATTTACCTATATAAATATACATATATATACATATAATATGTATATATATATATATATATATATATATATATATATATATATATATATATATATATATATATATATATATATATATATATATATATATATATATATATATATATATATATATATATATCCAACTATGAAGGGTTCGATGAGTGTACATATGACACTTGAGGGGTTCGGTAAATGTGTAGGAGAGCTCCGCGGAAGATCTTGAAGAATTTAAACACCTACAATTCACTATTATATCATATAGAACACTTATATAATAGTCAATATATGAGCAGCTTCTATTTAACGAAGATATTCATGTGTATAGTTATGTTTCACCTGGATTTTTTCTAAGTGTTTGTTTTTGTTTACTGTGTGATGTCTTGGCTAAAATGAGCTGTTTCACCGCCTTACTGCGTATGGCAAACTAGTTCTCAATGCTATTCTAACCAATAACAGGTGTTTTCTTGACGTCACACTGTTTGAAAACCAATCATGGCGGTTTTTACAAATCTAGCCAATGCTGACACTTATTACTTCACTTATCCCTGCTATTTTTCCACCAGTTACCACAGTTTACGTGAAGTTCCGCGGAGGAATATTTTTGCACGTCTCGGATCTCCCTTCAAACTAAAAAGCTCATTTTGCCGTAAAGTATGGAGTAGTTAGCAGGAACTTCATCCCGTTCCGACTGTGTCACTTGTGACAATTGCTTTATTTCTTATGGGGATTTTTGTGTACATTATTCAGGGAAAGTTGATTTGCTAATTGCATTTGCTCAACGTCATGGTTTGATTTTGGCAGAGAAAAAGTGCCCTAGTTGTGAAAATGTGTGCCGTATAGATTACAACAAATTAGCATTCCGGTGTGATCGTAGTGGGGTTACTCGTGGGAAAAGGAAGAGGAGGTGCAATGTTTTCGTGTCTTGTTTCAAAGGTAAGTTAGATATTGAGACTAATTTGAAGTTTGTGTTCCTTTTTTTGCAAAAGGCGTTTTCATTTGAATTTGTTTAGTTTGAACTGAAACTCAATGTGGCCTTAAGGGGGGGTCGCAGGCCCCCCCCCGGTAGGCCTAGGTAGGGGTACAGGGCCCCTTAGGCTAGGTTAGGTGGGTGTCTTAGGTTCGGTGGTGCCCTGAAAATTACTGTGGCCTTAAGGGGGGGTCGCAGAGGGGGCGGAGCCCCCCTCCCCCCCCCCCCCCCCCCGGTAGGCCTAGGTAGGGGTACATGGCCCCCAGGGTAGGGTAAGTAGTTGTATTAGGTTCGGTAGTGCCCCGAAAAATCACTTTTCTCCTCCTCCCCCCACCCAAAAACCCCGCTTCCCACTGGGGTCCCCCATAATTGTAGTAGTAGGTTTATGCTTACATTTTCTCTGTAAGAGTTAGGTGGTTGTAGGAGGATTATCTCACAGTTTCAAGGTAACTGTAGCTCTAATTTACTGTTTTCTTTCGTTTTCTACTTTTAGAAACTTTTAAATCGAGCGCGGAGCTCTCCTACACATTTACCAGGGGTTCAGTACCTCCAACAAGGTTTAAGAACCACTGACCTAACCTAACCAAGAAGCTGTGTCCTTACCCATTTAACTAACAGGTGTTTAACGACCATGCAACCCACTTCAACTGCCATATTCTCACCTAACATAAAAGCCTTGTCCTTACCTACTCAACTATGATGCTAACTGTAACCCGCTTCAGACCGCTGCATTCTTAGCAAAAGGGGGTTGAAAATGGGATATGGATCATGGGGCATACCCGTTACCATACTATATACTTGATGGCATACAATTAAACCGGTACACTTAATTTTAAAGTGTTTCGTATATAATTGACGATACCTACAACAGACATAGTAGTCGACCTACCACAACTTCAACCACTATAAATTACCACCTGAAATCGGTTTTCTTAGTTTTGGTTGTGACATTTTCTAAATAGTACTTTCTCCAGTTTCGAAAATATTTTCGTCGCAAATGAATAGATATATACCCTAGTATACTGACCAACACCGGACAGCCGGTAGACACCGGGTATTTACGGTGGAGAACATATAAGGAAATGACATTTCGTCGTTTGATACTGCCAGGAACCAAATATTTACAAACGGAAGGAATTATTGGCAAAGCACGAAGTACGTCTAGTGACGATAATATTCCTCCTACAGGAGTTTTAATGTAGGAAAGTGTGGACCACATGGCATAAGCCCAGGGAAATCGAATCATGTGTAGGAATGAAGTCTAACGTTAAATAATCATAAATTCTTCATAATGACGCGAAACACGATCGGTACGATGTATTATCATTAACTATACGAACCTAAATTACCCATGATGAGAGAGAATCCAAGACGGTCACGTTTTTCAAACATGAAAGCCAGATTAGCCAAGGATTCAAAGGAATGTGGACTGCCAGGACTAGACGGAGAGCGAGCATGGCCGCCAGCCGCCAGGGCCCAGGGGCAGGGAGGGGGACGCTTACCCAGTGAATGAATACATAGGCGTTGGTAGTATTGGTTCTGCTTACTGGTAATATAATGGAAATAAAAGTAATCTAAAGGGATTATAATGTTTAATTAAGTATAATTTGAAAGGTATATGGGTGAAACTCAATGATAATAATCAGTGAAACATCATTTAATGAAATAGGAACTACTTCAGTGCTCGGAAAGAAGGCTGTCACAGAGCTCTGGTTATTTGCAAATTGTCTTTGGGTTATTTGAATATGGAGCAAATTATTATTATTATTATTAATTATTATTATTATTATTATTATTATTATTATTATTATTATTATTATTATTATTATTATTATTATTATTATTATTATTATTATTATTATTATTATTATTATTTGCTAAGCTAGTTTGTTCTTGCCTTTTCTGTTGAACCAAGGTTTTTAATACTGATCTTTAATTTCGTATTGAAAACAGCAATAAAAATATATATGTAGTTTCAGGCTTGTTTTTTTATTGATAACACAATATAGTAATTAATTAAGTAGGGCACTGTGGTTAAAAGTATTACATTATATTTTATTTTAAGGACTTTTTTCGTGATCCTGTGCTGTCACACAATGATGAAATTTGGTAAATCTTCGTCCTTGCCCAGAAAATTAAAAATAAATAAATAAATAAATTAACATTTTAAGAACTGTAAGCACAACTTTCTTCCCCCCCCAAAAAAAAAAATCATAAGCCTACAATTATAAATACATTTAAGCCCATTTAGATACTCAAAGAATATAAAACTATTTGGACGCAAGTGCATACGCATGTATTCAAATATAGCTGCACCATATATATACATGGCTATTTAAAATACACATGCGGACACACCCTCAATAATTATACCAAATTTTTAAGCCTACATACTTTCACGTACAGTTTCTATGTATATATACCATTGTGAGTAAATATTGAATATAGTCACGTTAAAACAATCATGTATAATGCATACATAGGAGTAAATTTATTCATGTTGAATATGCATCCGAGTGTTCATAAAGGGCCTTAGCATGGCCGTACGCCACACGGTGTGTGTGTGTGTGTGTGTGTGTGTGCAGAGAGAGAGAGAGAGAGAGAGAGAGAGAGAGAGAGAGAGAGAGAGAGAGAGAGAGCCTATGTGGGTATCATCATTATCAGCCGTAGCTAATCCACAGCAGGACAAAGGCCTTAGGCATGCCCTTCCACCCCTGTCTGTTTATGATCTTACTATGCCACTCTATAACACCACAATTTTCTTAGCTCGTCTATCCATCGTCTTCTCTTCCTTCCCATATTTCTTTTGCAGTCTCTAGGGGCCCATTATGTTATTCTTAATGTCCATCTATTATCTGCCATTTTCATTTTATGTCCTGTCCATGTCCATTTCTTTATATATATATATATATATATATATATATATATATATATATATATATATATATATATATATATATATATATATATATATATATATATATATATATTGCTAGAATATCCTCTACTTTAGTTTGCTCTCATATCCGCGTTGCTCTTTTTTTCAGTCTCTTAGTGTTATTCCCATCATTATTCTTTCCATGGCTCTTTGAGTTGTAATTAGCTTCTGTTCTAAGACTTTTTAGTAAGACTCCAAGTTTTCAGTGCATAAGTTAATGCTGGCAGGACCATCTGATTAGATATTTTACTTTTTAGAGAAAGGGGCAAATGACTTTTCATAATCTCGTTTTGTTTATGGAAAGCTCTCCAGCCACTGCTTATCTTTGTGTCCTGGGGAAACACTGCCTATCCTAGGTATGTATATTAACTAGCAATCTCTATAGGTTTGTTCATAACCCCTATTTGTTGTCTCTGCATTTTCATTGAACATTATCATAGGTTTACTCATAACCATTTTCAGCATTACATTTCTGCTTTCTCTATTCAAATCTATCATTGTTTGCATTTCCTCCTACGATTTACTAAACAGAACTGTCATCTGCAAATCTTTAGTTGTTAAGGTATTTCTCATTAATATTAATGCCTACCTTTTCCCCCCCATCCTAATTAAAAAAAAAAAAAAAAAAAAAAAAAAAAAAAAAAAAAAACTAGGAATGCTGTGAATTATTTAGGAGAGATGGGGTCTCCTTTCTCAATTGGAATTCTCTTAATATACATAGTTTTAGGATTGCTGTATTTTCTGTATAATCTTTGTGTTCTAACATAAGATTCATCTATTTCTTGTCTTTGAAGGGCTTTCACAACTTCTGAAATATTGGAAAAATCAAAAGCTTTCTCATAGTCTATAGACCTATAGATACATTACATAGTGGTTTGTCATACTCTATTGATTTTTCATTAGCTGATTAATTACATGAATATGGCCAGGTGTTGCATTTCCGCTTCTAAATCCTGCCTGCTCTCTTGGTCAAGTAAAGTCTAGCTACCTTTCTATTTGGTCTAATGTAATCCTTGTGAATATTTTATATATTATGGCGAGTAAACTTCTTGTGTGATAATTTTTTAGGTTTTTTATGTCTCCCTTTTTGTGAATTAATATAATGATAAAGTTTTTCCAAGCTGTAGGTACAGAGCATTCTTGCAGACATTTTTACTACTATGAAATCTCCTCCATCTATGATCAAATCAATTGTTAGGCCATCTTTTGCTTTGTCCCTTTTCATGCCTATTAATGTTTTCTTTACTTCTATTGTTATGCCTGTTACCGGCTCAGGTGTTTCATAAATTCTATAGGCATAGTTATTTCTTATATCACTATTGTATAGCATTGTATAGAAATCCTCTACAATTTTTATCACTCAATCTCTTTTGTTGATAAAAATCCTATTTTCATCCTTTAAAGCAAACATCTGTTGGTGTCCTGTTGCAAGTCTTTTCATCAATTTAATGCTTCTTCCTTTCTTCAGTGTTTCAAGTTTGGTCTGATTGTCTTTACAAATGTCTTGGGTTTTTAGTTTGTTTAATGCTTTAGATAGTTCTGCGAATTCTAAATCATGTCTCGTGGATTTTACCCTCATTTCCAATCTTTTCTTTATTAGGTTTTTGGTCTTTTCTGAGTTTTCGTCGATCTTGTTTAGGAACTTTTCCACCGATCTCTTGTACCGATTCGAATATAAAATTAGTTAAATAACTGTTTATTTCTTCTTTACTTGTTCCAATTTCATCATGCAACTAAAAGTAGGCCTACCTATTTTGTAGGTAGTAGGTTGGCCAGGGCACCAGCCACCCGTTGAGATACTACCGCTAGAGAGTTATCGGGTCCCTTGACTGGCCAGACAGTACTACATTGGATCCTTCTCATTGGTTACGGTTCACTTTCCCTTTGCCTACACATACACCGAGTAGTCTTGCCTATTCTTTACAGATTCTCCTCTGTCCTCATACACTTAACAACACTGAGATTACCAAACAATTCTTTTTCACCTAAGGGTCAACTACTGTACTGTAATTGTTCAGTGGCTACTTTCTCCTTGGTAAGGGTAGAAGAGACTCTTCAACTATGGTTAGCAGCTCTTCTAGGAGAAGGACGCTCCAAAATCAAACCATTGTTCTCTAGTCTTGGGTAGTGCCATAGCCTCTGTATCATGGTCTTCCACTGTCTTGGGTTAGAGTTCTCTTGCTTGAGGGTGCACTCAGGCACACTATTCTATCTAATTTCTCTGTTTCTTGTTTAGTTAAAGTTTTTATAGTTTGTAAAGGAAATACTTATTTTAATGTTGTTATTGTTCTTAAAAGATTTAATTTTCCTTGTTTCGTTTCCTCACTCGGCTGTTTTTCCTGTTGGGGCCTTTGGGCTTATAGCATCCTGCTTTTCCAACTAGGGTTGTAGCTTAGCATTTGATAATAATAATAATGACAGCTATTTCAGCCGATAACACGGCTCTGCAAGTAAGCAAGAGGGATGGATAGGGTATTCAGTGACTTGCAATTGGGAGCTAGAGAAATACGGCAAAGAAAAAGTACCTCATAAGATGCTGATGTTACTACCACAACATGGTGTACAGTAGTTTAAAGAGCTCAAAATGCAAAATAATCTGTGCATCTGTTTTACTTTGAGTTGCAAAGCCTACAGTCTTAGTTCATTTGTGTATCATAGTTTACTATATCTGAAATTTTCATTTTAATTAACCAAAAACCATTATAAAGACAGCACTTATACACTTTAATTGTTCGTTCTTACATATCGTCGTTCGTACTGTGATTATTTAGAATTTGAGTATATTTCTATCCTTAACCAACACTTCTAAGGGAAAACTATACAACCAAGTACTTAGTATATACATTTATTTTATACACATTAATATACATATCATTTACAACAGCACGACAGCAGCTGTAATACAGAAAGTGAAAAGTCAGCGTGATTACAGAAAACTATAATCACTTACAGAAATCAACAGATATAATAAAAAAATGTATTTGTAATATAATGAAAATCACAGATTAAAGTAAAACTCCCTTGGCTCTACCAATTCAGGTTCTTTCTCCAGTATACGTAATACCAGACAAAAACTGATTACAGATAATTATTTATAAAATAACTGCACTACCTCAACAATCAAAAAGCATTGTATTTTGCGCTACAGTACTAACTTTAGTCTATATACCTTGTCATTGGGTTTTATCTGTAAATACTGTAGTGTACTATGTGAAATATGTTTTGGTGAAGTGTTTTATCTATGGCAATAATACTTTTTATAACTTCATAGTCCTTTTTGTTAATCTAGCAATTTATGTGAAAAAAACTACAGCAGAAATAAAAACTTGGAGTAGATTATTATTGCGGAAATAATCTGCATGTGTAATACACTTCAAAATAAGCTTATCTTTATCTGATAAGCTGGTAATGCAGCTTATCGTGGTTTGATGAATTCTTAATACATGAAATGATTTTGATAAATCATTAGAAACAGCCGAAAAATTCAATCTTATAAAGACTTTAACAAAAAGCTTCAAATGTATACAAAAGAGTCATGGGAAAAATAACTTTGAAGATATAATCATACGTTTGTTAGGAAACTAGTGATTGAATATTTTATCAGTATATTGATGCTACTTGTCCAACTCAGAAGTTCATAGCATCAAGTACACTTAAACTTGTCATGTTAAAGGCTCAGGTGAAAGTTCTGTGAACTGTTACTGTACATTTTCAGAGGATTTTTTTATGGCTTTGTATTCAATATGGAGAAGCAATATATTTTCAATAATTTCTTATTCCTAAGAAGTAAAAAACATGAGCGTAGAATTGATTTATGGCTTATATAAGACGTTTTCTTCTGCATTTTGGTATCGCATGGCACTTCTGATCGAAGATCCCCCACCAAGGTGTTCGGTATCGGACTCGTAAGCATTATTGATGGAGCCACCGCTTGGAGTGAACACACGCTGGTTGTCCGCCTCTGAAGCAATTGAAGTTCTTGTTCGTGGCTGGGTTGGAGACGAAAAAAAAGTTTCATTAGGAAATGAAGTTCTAGCTTTTGTGGGCTGAATTCAAAGGGAATTTCTTGTACAGCAAATTAATGATTATCAAGAAAGGTTACTGCTAGTATTATAAGATAACATCAATATTGTACTCAGCTGAATTGTAAGGTCAGTGTCAAACAAGTATCCTGGACCAGGGTTCGAAACCTGGCCGGTCAGATACTATAGTCTTTGAGTGATTTCGCCTGGGGCTCTGATCCCGAGGTCGTTAAGATAATCCAGACTTTAATGTATTAAAATGTATGGCTTATTTTAATATATATATATATATATATATATATATATATATATATATATATATATATATATATATATATATATATATATAGAGAGAGAGAGAGAGAGAGAGAGAGAGAGAGAGAGAGAGAGAGAGAGAGAGAGAGAGAGAGAGAGAGAGAGAGAGAGAGAGACTTCACTGTGTGCGTTATACCAGCATCTTAGGTATACTACTACAACTTAAAAACACTGCTGGAGGTAGTCAAATTGCACACACATTGCTTATACACATAACACCTCTTAAACACGTCCTGATAATTGCTGAAGTATTTTTCCCAATGATTTCTGGTTTTTTTTTATGAAATCGATGTAAATTGATATTTTGTATTTAGACTAACCGTGACCTAAAGTGGATGAAATCTACCAGTTAATCATCAGGCTTTTTGGAGTGGCTAGACGTCCCGTCCGGGCCGTCATTTCCGGAACATGGCCCCAATTTTATCATTTTGACCCCTGTCCCACATTGAACTTTCTGAGACACCCTTATCCCGATTATATTCATTACAATAACATATTCTTTAATACTTTATAACGATTCTTAGTTGAATTCTATGTATTTAGCATTCCGACAGGTTGCAGGTTCCTCGTTGGTCTCCCCACAACACTGATCATGGACACACTACTATAAGAAGCGTAAGGCCCGGTCACACCGCCCGAACGTTGCTGGAGCATTCCTTGAACGGTAAGGAGGTGGACCAAACCCTCGATAATTTAATTTGACGTTTTTACGTTCGGTCTTTATTAGGCTGCTGAACGTAGATATCCTCGCATATTTCCTGAGTTTTCTTACACCTCTATTATGGAAGTTGCTGATTTATGAAAGAAGGGTATTGGTATACAGGATGTCGAAAGGTTTCAGTCGCTTTTTTTTAAATAAATTGTTAAAAAAACCGTAATCTTAATTATGATATAGCGACCGTAATTTTACCCTACCTTTTTATTATATTTTACAGGTTGGTGACTTTAATATCACTCCGCTACGCTTTTCGACATCCTGTATACCAATACCCTTATTGGATAAATTAGCAACTTCCATAATAGAGGTGTAAGAAAACTCAGGAAATATGCGAGGATTTGCTACGTTCAGCAGCCTAATAAAGACCGAACGTAAAAACGTTAAACTAAATTATCGAGGGTTTGGTCCACCTCCCTACCGTTCAAGGAACGCTCCAGCAACGTTCGGCCGGTGTGACCGGGCCTGAAGTAGATGCAACGCGCTGTAATCAGCAGGAAATTCATTATCATTAGTTACCTCCTACACAGATAGCACAGCTTACATACTTTTACCTCTAACTTTAAGGGCCTTTCTAATTTTCTTTTTTACATTTGTTTCACTAGATAAAAATAATCCTACTATTTTCTTTAAGTCTTCGTCGCATGGTTGTTGTAGCTCAATTACTTCATCCCTTTCTTTTCTATATTCCTGGCAAAACAACAAAAATGTGTATCAAATCTTCCTACTCATTTTCACAAAAATTACAGTTTACATTCCCCCATTGTATCTATTTACAATATTTAGTTTTAACGTATTAGTTCTATGTCATTGTTTCCAAATTTTCTTAATTCATTACAGCAAAACATTCTCCGTAGTATCTTGTGCCTCCCTACACAACACAAAAAGCCTATCCTTATCATTCCTGTTTCTAAAATTCTCTTTAAATTCTATCATATTCAACCTTGTTTTCATAACTATTACTGCCTCATTAGTGTTAAGTTCTCCCATGTAAGCTCTTCTGCCAATACTATTCACAAACCTCAGGTTCAGGGGTGAGGCATAACCTTTGCAACGGCGCCTATATAGTTTATCTTCCATCTCATGATGCTAATGTTCTGCGTGTATTCTCACTCATGATAGGCCTATCCAGTGGAGTGATGAGCGGAACAAGTTGGATATGGGTAGCCTCTGAAGAAGCTATATCTAACAATGCATGTGGAACCTTTATTTTCAATGTAAAGAATTTATTGGCAGGTGCTAGAAGACAGGGACCTATTAAAACCATCAGATATATATTTAAAGAATAAAGATTTTAGTTAAATTTGTGTATATGTAAATGTTAATTCATTCTCATATGCTCAAAATGTAAAGAAATTTAGTTTGGTTTCTGTATTGTTTGTATTGATAACTAATTTGCCAAATAGTTCCTTTTTTTATTTTTGCATTTGTATTGGTTATGAATTTTCCAAATTATTTTCATTTTGTTTTCTTTATACCCCATTAAAATTCTTCCTTTGTGCTTTCCAATAATGTGAATATATCAACATTTTATAATATATTGGTCAAGCTGTTTGTAGGTATATATCTATAGGCCTACATGTGTTGAGAAATTTCAAGTGTCCCAGATTTCTATTCTTACAATCTGGCAACCTTAGGCTAATGGAAACTTCTATTTTTATGTCATTTTTCAAAATCTTTCATTGTCCTATTTTTTCTTTCAGGACAAACAACACTTATCTTGAATTCATCTAAAATTTGAAACAACGAACTTAGAGCATCGACGTCCGGTTGACTTCACGCAACGTAGAAAATCTAGAATGGTGGCTCCTTACAAAACAGAAAGACCCACTTATGACCTGATCTGTGTCTCGGTAGACACGGATCGCAACCAGCCCCGCAAGTCCCAAAAGATCACGAACACCTGGCCAATGGATGACAGGCTTAGCTATGATACCAGTATTCAGAACAATGATCATCTCTTTCCTACCGGTGTTCTGGGGAGAAGAACCCGCTTTGACCAGATGAAGACGTGGGCGAACAATGTCAAAACCAGACTATCCAGTGCACGAAGATTACGTGCTCTTCCAGTAAGGGCAATAGATAGTAGCAGTTTTAGAGCGGAGATGGTATATGTCCGTCCGTTTTCAAGGCCAAGAGATAGCAGTAGTTTTAGAGTGCAAATGGTGGTATCTGAGCATCCGTTTTCAAGGTTAAGAGATAGCAGCAGTTTTAAGGACCAAATGGCATCTGGCCGTCCATTTGTAAGGCGAAGAGAGGAGTATAGCAGCAATTCTAGAGTGCAAATGGTGTCTGATCGCCTGGTTTCAAGACCAAGACAGGAACATACCAGCAGTTTTAGATCACAAATGGTATGTAATTGTCCAGTTTCAAGGCCAGGAGAGGAACATAGCAGCAGTTTTAGAGCGCAAATGTTATCTGATTGTATGGTTTCAAGACCAAGAGAGGAACTTGGCAGCAGTTCTAGACCGCAAATGGCATCTGACCGTCCGTTTGCAAGGCGAAGAGAAGAACATAGCAGCAATTCTAGAGTGCAAATGGTGTCTGATCGTCCGGTTTCAAGACCAAGACAGGAACATATTAGCAGTTTTAGATCACAAATGGTGTGTGATTGTCCGGGTTCAAGGCCAAGAGAGGAACCTAGCAGCAGTTCTAGAGCACAAATGGTATCTGATCATCCAGTTTCAAGACCAAGACAGGAACATAGCAGTTTTAGAGCACAAATGATATCTGATTGTCCGGTTTCAAGACCAAGAGAGGAACATAGCAGCAGTTTTAGTGCGCAAATGGTATCTGATTGTCCGGTTTCAAGGCCAAGAGTGGAACATAGCAGCAGTTTTGGAGCGCAAATGGTATCAGATTGTCCAGTTTCAAGGCCAAGAGAGGAACATAGCAGCAGTTTTAGAGCTCAAATGGTATCAGATTGTCCAGTTTCAAGGCCAAGAGAGGAACATAGCAGCAGTTTTAGAGCGCAAATGGTATCAGATTGTCCAGTTTCAAGGCCAAGAGTGGAACATAGCAGCAGTTTTGGAGCGCAAATGGTATCAGATTGTCCAGTTTCAAGGCCAAGCGAGGAACATAGCAGCAGTTTTAGAGCACAAATGGTATCAGATTGTCCAGTTTCAAGGCCAAGAGAGGAACATAGCAGCAGTTCTAGAGCGCAAATGGTATCAGATTGTCCAGTTTCAGGGCTAAGAGAGGAACTTAGCAGCAGTTTTGGAGCGCAAATGATATCAGATTGTCCAGTTTCAAGGCCAAGAGAGGAACATAGCAGCAGTTTTAGAGCGCAAATGGTATCAGATTGTCCAGTTTCAAGGCCAAGAGAGGAACATAGCAGCAGTTCTAGAGCGCAAATGGTATCAGATTGTCCGGCCTCAATGCCAAGAGGGGAACATAGCAGCAGTTTTAGAGCACAAATGTTATCTAATTGGCCAGTTTCAAGTCCAAGAGAGGATCATAGCAGCAGTTTTATAGCACAAATGTTATCTAATTGGCCAGTTTCAAGACCAAGAGAGGATCATAGCAGCAGTTTTAGGGCACAAATGTTATCTAATTGGCCAGTTTCAAGACCAAGAGAGGATCATAGCAGCAGTTTTAGAGCTCAAATAGTATCTGATTGGCCAGTTTCAAGACCAAGAGAGGATGATAGCAGTAGTTTAAGAGTGCAAATGGTATCTGATTGTCCGGTTTCAAGGCCAAGTGAGGATGATAGCAGCAGTTTTAGAGCTCAAATGGTACCTGATTGTCTGGTTTCAAGACCAAGAGAGGATGATAGCAGCAGTTTTAGAGCTCAAATGGTACCTGATTGTCCGGTTCCAAGGCCAAGTGAGGATGATAGCAGCAGTTCTAGAGCTCAAATGGTACCTGATTGTCTGGTTTCAAGACCAAGAGAGGATGATAGCAGTAGTTTTAGAGCTCAAATGGTACCTGATTGTCCAGTTTCAAGACCAAGAGAGGATGATAGCAGTAGTTTTAGAGCGCAGATGGTATCTTACTGTCCAGTTTCAAGGCCAAGAGAGGAACATAGCAGCAGTTTTGGAGTGCAAATGGTATCAGGTTGTCCAGTTTCAAGGCCAAGAGAAGAACAAAGCAGCAGTTTTGGAGTGCAAATGGTATCAGGTTGTCCAGTTTCAAGGCCAAGAGAGGAACATAGCAGCAGTCCTAGAGCTCAAATGTTATCTGATTGTCCGGTTTCAAGGCCAAGAGAGGATGATAGCAGTAGTTTTAGAGCACACATGGTATCTGATTGTCTGGTTTCAAGGCCAAGAGAAGAACAAAGCAGCAGTTTTGGAGTGCAAATGGTATCAGGTTGTCCAGTTTCAAGGCCAAGAGAGGAACATAGCAGCAGTCCTAGAGCTGAAATGTTATCTGATTGTCCAGTTTCAAGGCCAAGAGAAGAACATAGCAGCAGTTTTGGAGTGCAAATGGTATCAGGTTGTCCAGTTTCAAGGCCAAGAGAAGAACAAAGCAGCAGTTTTGGAGTGCAAATGGTATCAGGTTGTCCAGTTTCAAGGCCAAGAGAGGAACATAGCAGCAGTCCTAGAGCTCAAATGTTATCTGATTGTCCGGTTTCAAGGCCAAGAGAGGATGATAGCAGTAGTTTTAGAGCACACATGGTATCTAATTGTCTGGTTTCAAGGCCAAGAGAGGAACATAGCAGCAGTTCTAGAGCTCAATTGGTATCTCATTGTCCAGTCTCAAGGCCAAGAGAGGAACATAGCAGCATTCCTAGAGCTCAAATGGTATCTGATTGTCCAGTTTCAAGGCCGAGAGAGGAACATTGCAGCAGTTTTAGAGCGCAAATGTTATCTGATTGTCCGGTTTCAAGACCTAGAGAGGAGCATAGCAGTAGTTTAAGAGTGCAAATGGTATCTGATTGTCCGGTTTCAAGGCCAAGAGAGGAACATAGTAGCAGGTATTGAGCTGAAATGGTATCTCATTGTCCAGTTTCATGGCCAAGAGAGGAACATAGCAGCAGTCCTAGAGCTCAAATGGTATCTGATTGTCCAGTCTCAAGGCCAAGATAGGAACATAGCAGCATTCCTAGAGCTCAAATAGTATCTGATTGTCCAGTTTCAAGGCCCAGAGAGGAACATGGCAGTAGTTCTAGAGCTCAAATGGTATCTGATTGTCCAGTTTCAAGGCCAATAGAGGAACATAGCAGCATTTTTAGAGAGCAAATGGTATCTGATCGTCCGGTTTCAAGGCCAAGAGAGGAATATAGCAGCAGTTCTACATCACAAATGGTATCTGACCGTGGCAGGCGACTGGCCCCAACACATCGCGCATCTCCTTACAATATAATCCTGCTGTCACGAGCTTCGTTTTGGGCTAACCAAAGGCCTCGAGTCTTATTAGACTCTTGGTTTACAGGTTTGCTTAGGCCTTCCTCGTCGCAATTAAGGCCAGGAGCACTGGATTCTTATAACCTAGACCCAATTGGTTTGTCTTTTTCATTGGCACCACAGGAATTGCATAGGCCTACCTAATCGTCCCCTCAATCAAGGTGAATTGACTTTTGACATTTACGGGATATGATATGAATATTATATAGTATCTGTTGTTAAATATGCTTACGGGTAAATGCTTTTAGGTGTTTTTTTAATGTGATTCATGCTATTTTCTCCTATTGATAATTCAATATCTTGCATCAGTTGTTACTGAAAATTTAGTTGTTTTAATCATATAGTTTCACTGCTTTATAATCATTATTGTTAATTTTCCCTTTTAATTATTATTATATTTCTAAGATGGTTAGGCTAGTCTCGTGTTTTATAATAAGATATGTGAATGTCTTTAGTAAATATAACATTATTTTAAAATCTATGAAAGTGTCTTTAAGAAAAAGATTAAATAATCTGGCAAAGATTTTTATCAATAACATGTGTCAAAACAATGCTTCTGACGTGTTGAAGTTTCAACTTATAATATGGAATAAATACTAGTGTCTTTGTCTGATCGTTTATTTTCTTTCTCCATACCTCCCATCAACTGTTTGTTTGTTGTATTTTTTAGGGATCACAATTCAACGTAAAATGCAGTTTTTCTATGTTTACATCTGATTATTCTAATACACTGCAGATCACAGTTCAAAAGTCCTCTAGATCACTGTTCTTCCTTTATTGATATTTGGGAGTTGCTATTGTATGTAATCTCCTGGGAAAATATTGAGGATTTGCGCAAGGTGTTATTAGGAATTGAGGATTTGCGCAAGGTGTTATTAGGAATTGTCATCATATATCTATTATATTCTCCAAAGATATCTAGGGTAGCAGAAAACCCAAAGAAGGCTGTATACATTAAACTTGAGTCAAATCTTTGAGAAACTAATGCCTACACGCATAAGAAGAGTAAAGTAATAACCGAACTATGTCGTGCACGAGAAATCAGAGCAGACAGAGGTGAAAAATAGCAGGTATCTAGAAATACTGAACTTTTAATTTTTTTTTTTAAAGCTATATGTAATAACCATAAGCTGATAAACCTAATTTACGCACCAATAAGAGTAAGTAATTACCATCCAAGAGGGAAATAAATTGTTCTGGAGAAACCTGAATTCCATTAAATGTTTTTAGGTAAAATGTCACAAAAATGAAGGAATTGCAATTTCATAAGTTACAAAAATATTTCACTCTAGAATTTCAGTTGAAGTGTCTTTTGTGGGAAGCAGGAGAAACAATAGTGAAAATATGTAGACCTAGGTTTGAAAGGTGAGCGTAATGGAAGGAGTGAATATAATAGAATGTTCTTCCATAGTTCTGTATCCTTTCAACTCACTATTGTGGAATGAGAAGAGCACGCCCAAACCATTTCCATTTCCCCCTCATCATGATCTCATCCACATATGGCACTCGTGTAATCTCTCTTATAGTTTCATTTCAAATCCTGTCCTGCCATTTAACTCCCAATATCCTTCTGAAGGCTTGTTCTCAAATCTACTAAATCCATAGTTACACCGATCTCACTAAATTGATATATAGTCTAATATTTATATAATTTCAGGCGATTTTATTTCCAAATTTTACTTAACTAGCCATTGTCTGATGTTTTTTTAATATTCCACTAAACTCTTATTCTAAAGACCCTGTATGAGACATCATATTTCCTAAATATTTAAATGATTCTACCTCATTAATCCTTTCTCCTTCCAATGATATTTCATCTTCCATTGCATACTCCGTTCTCATCATCTGTATTTTTTTCTATTTATCTTCAGTCCAAGCATATGTGATATTTCATGCATTCTGGTAAGCGAGAATTGCAAATCCTGTGGTGTTCTGCTAACTATCATTATAATTCCTTAAAATACAGTTAATTTGATTTTATTACGGAATAAACAGACCCCCCCCCTCTCTCTCTCTCTCTCTCTCCTCTCTCTCTCTCTCTCTCTCTCTCTCTCTCTCTCTCTCTCTCTCTCTCTCTCTCTCTCTCTCTCTCTCTCTTTCCAATAAGCTTAAAAGATCACACTACCCAATATTAATCTTAGAATACAATTAATTTGTTTTATTACGGAATACACAGGACCCCCCCCCCCCTCTCTCTCTCCTCTCTCTCTCTCTCTCTCTCTCTCTCTCTCTCTCTCTCTCTCTCTCTCTCTCTCTCTCTCTCTCTCTCTCTCTCTCTCTCTCCTAGGAAAGGAGGAAATTGATAGTTGTAGTAGAGAAGGCCTTGAAGTAAACATTCAAGGGGAAGATGGAACAGCTATAACATTTCTCTTCCTCTTGTTTTGTTAAAGTTTACAGTTTCTATAGGAGATATCTATTTTAATGTTGTTACTCTTCTTCAGATATTTTATTGTTCCTTGTTTCCTTTCCTCACTAGGTTATTTTCCCGGTTGGAGCCCCTAGGCTTATAGCATCCTGCTTTTCCAACTAGGGCTGTAACTTAGCAAGTAATAATAATAATAATAACTACTTAGGATCAATCATGATAGAGTTGGGAGGTACTGTGAAAGCAGTGAGACAAAGTGAAAGAAGTATGACGAGAATGGAGAAAGGTAACTGTAGTTATTTTAGACAAAAAAAAAAAAATACCTTTAAGGCTTAAAATGAAAATTTATAAGACAGATATCAGGTTCGTACTGTTATATGGGGCAGACACTGAGCCACTTGAGAAGAAAGAAAGGGCACTTTTGGAGAGAAACGAAACGGGGATGGTAAGATAGATTACTGGAATATCACTGCTAAAAAGGATTGAGAATCAAGGTTTAAGAATAACGTGTGGTATGTGTAATGTGAAGAAGACCAAAGCAGATAACCTGAGATACCATATAGTCATGTAATAAGAAGAGAGGAACTGGAACTAATCAAGAGAGCTAAGAACATGCCAGTGATGGTGTTGGAATATAACTACACTAGTTTTATTTTCCGTGTTGATTCCTGATGTGATTGAGAAATTACGATAGCGTATCCCACTATTAAAAGGTGGGAAAATGCTTATCATTTTGGGAGTATTATTACCATCTAATGGTTCAAGCTGGTATGGCTCCAACAACCCCCAAATTCAACTTATATGATTTCGCCAAAATTTCTTACATTCTTCTTCTTCTGCTAAAGTGGGAAATTGATATAAGATTGCTGGTGGTGTTTAAAAATTTTACAGAATGCAATGATGTGTATGTCTGTGAATTTAGATGAGGTACATAAGGACGAGAAGTAATGAATGCAACTCAACTCCGAACTGTATTAATAAATTACAATAATATTTTATGATGGAACTGAATGGCTACCTGGCTATAGTTGAATGGAAGTTGCCATAACTTCCATTCAACCGTAGCCTACTTGGAGTTGAGTCTCAACTTATTTCTATAGATTATTTTATCGTTTTCATGTAAAGTTTCTTCTAATATGTGAGCCTCGTAAGATACCAAGAATTAGAAGATTAAAAGAAGGATAATTTCGCTGCATTTATTTTACCCACAATGCACTTTTGGCAACAGCCGACCTATCCCATGTAAACATTCCTACTTAGTGCCACCGGTGTTTCTTTTATTAGTGTTTGACAATTATTTTAGGTTATTTCGATGTCATTTCTTGAACTTTTATCATTCATGCAGTGTATGGTTGTAATAGCAATAGCTATACAAAAATGTAAGATGTAGAGAGTTTCTGTGACAAATTAAGACTCAATCTAGATATGTGTATGGCGTCACTTGATGTGTGTGGTTGAAGAATATGAAAATTTTATTTTGATTTTAACTATACAAATAGTAATTTTTAAAGAGACGAGGCTAATACGCAAGATAATTTGAAAATGTAATGATATAACATAGTGATTTAATACCATGATGTGAAAAGGCATTTTGAAAATGTCTGTAGCCTATCATCGTGTAGACCTAATCTAACCTAACCTTAGGGAAAATTATACGACTGTTCCACGTTGATTTAAAAAATGAAATATGTTGGATGTTTTATGAAGTCGGCATGGGTCTGTTCTTAGGTTCTACATAATACCAGGTTAGTAGCTATAGTCAACTCTTTTTAGTGAGGCACATTTGCACCGACTCGCAGGGGTGCCCTTTTAGCTCGGAAAAGTTTCCTAGTTGCTGATTGGTCGGACAAGATAATTCTAACCAATCAGAGAGTAGGAAACTTTTCTGAGCTAAAAGGGCATCGCTGCGAGTCAGTGAAAATGCACCTCAAAAAAAAAAAAAAAATGAGTATAGTGGTGAATTTTTCAACAATCATGCACGTATGGTTAGAATTTTACAATTTCTTATACGTTATAAGTTAAGGAAAAATGTTTGCGATAGTGTTTGCACCAACTAGATTATGTCATGCCTAGTAGTATGCATTTTGAAATAGAATAAGCTTTCTTCAAGTTAAAGAAATATAACCAAAAAGTTAATTACCAGTATAGTTGTCAAATGAAGGTGTCGGGTTGTGTTGAAATATAACAACAATAATTTTGTTTTCCTTGTTCCTGATGTGATAAAGAAATTAGGATAGCGTAGCCGATGATGAAAAAAAAGGTGGGGACTGCTTATCATTTTGGTAGTGTCTGGAAGTATTTATTGCGAAGTTTAACTTAAAACTTATAATACATAAAAAGAATAGATTAGAGCCAAGAGAATTTTTTAATCTGATACAGTAAATAAGACGTATTATGTTTTCTGAGTTTCTCGTAGTTTCAAGTTGTTTTTATGTATAATATCAAGGCAACTTATAAAGTTTGTTTTCCTTCGTGGGAAAAAATCGAAAAAACTGGATTCTCTCTCTCTCTCTCTCTCTCTCTCTCTCTCTCTCTCTCTCTCTCTCTCTCTCTCTCTCTCTCTCTCGCTCAATAGGTATTACTAAGTTGGTCTTTGCTGTTTAACTAGATTCTTCTCTCCGCCTTGCTGTCCAACTTCAGAAGTGTGCACAAAATCCACTTGCCGAACGTTCTCAGCACATTACAATTGTTTATTTATTCTAATTATTGGATATATTTGATTTTATTTTACCAGCCATCCTACCTGTCAATGGCAATGGAATTATCGGAAATTTAGTTGATTTTGTGTTATTGTTACCACATTTGACCCCATATATGAATTTTATATTTGACTTTTACTACTACTACTACTACTACTACTACTACTACTACTACTACTAATACTTGCTAAGTTACAATCCTGGTTGGAAAAGCAGGATGCTATAGGCCCAGAGGCCCCAACAGGGAAAATAGCCGAGTGAAGAAAGGAAACAAGGAAAAATAAAATATTTCAAGAACGGTGAAAACATTAAAATAAATATTTTCTATATAAACTATAGAAAACTTTAGCAAAACAGGAGGAAGAGAATCAAGATAGAATGGTGTGCCCAAGTGTACCCTCAAGTAAGAGAACTCTAACCCAAGACAATGGAAGACCATGGTACAGAGGCTATGGCACTACCCAAGACTAGAGAATATTGGTTTGATTTTGAAGTGTCCTTCTCCTAGAAAAGCTGCTTACCATAGCTAAAGTGTCTTCTACAAATAACTGTATACACAAAAACAATTATTTCCTTCATAAAACCAAATATATTGTAGCCCTTGGCCTTGTAGCACCCTTCTTTTCTAACCAGGCCTGTACTAGCATAGTACGGTTTATAACAG
>NC_090761.1:47647018-47709518 GCF_036898095.1 Palaemon carinicauda
TGGCTGCATCGGCAGAGTTTATTTTCTTATTCAATTTTTCTATTTTCCGGATAATTTATACCCAGGATCAGGATTACAAGTGAAAGGGCTGGAATTTTCATTGGTTTTCATTGGTTGATCGGAGCTGATATGGTATGGTGCCTGGTGTACGATGATCTCGGCCGGGAATACCAGTCTGTGACGTCATCGGGGGACCTGAGTTTTGATTGGCTGAGGCGCGCTCTGAGCCGAGATCATCGTACACCAGGCACCATACCATATCAGCTCCGATCAACCAATGAAAACCAATGAAAATTCCAGCCCTTTCACTTGTAATCCTGATCCTGGGTATAAATACCACCCGACTGCAGCATCCACCTCACTCTCTACCTGAAGAAGAGGAAGGACTTATCCTCGAAACGCGTCGTAGTTTTTACTATTTTGTACCAAAAGTTTTACTTGTATTTTGTGAGAATATACTTGAAAAGTCTTCCCGATTTTGTCATTCACCCGACTGATGAATTTTTCAAGTTTGCTGGCTGATTGCAGCGCTCTAGAGAAGAGAATTATCCGGAAAATAGAAAAATTGGATAAGAAAATAAACTCTGCCGATGCAGCCATTACTTTTAACTCAACCTGCCTAAAAGAGGGTCTCCTACCACAATAATAATAATAATAATAATAATAATAATAATAATAATAATAATAATAATAATAATAATGATAATGATAATAATAATAATAATAATAATGATAATAATAATAATTATATTTGGCCCTAGCGTTGTGGGGGGGGGAGGGGGATTGGGCGCTTATATTATGTATATATGGTCAGTCTCTAGGGCATTGACCTGCTTGATGGGGCAACGTCTGGAACTGACTTTTCTCTCTTGTTTTTCATCCAGTTAGTTGAGTTAGATTATGGGATTTGGGGCCGGGGAGACCAATTAGTTTGGTGAGTATTTTTTATTTTCCCTTTTTGTTCGTTCCTTTTTTCTTTTGTTCTCGTCTATTTCGAAATATTGCAATATCCTCTTGCAAATTACTGCTTAATTTGCATGTTTGAAGGAGATGGCGAATGTGTGCAAAAAAAAAAATTGTTTTGGAAAGAGATGATGAATATGCTCCATCAAACTTATTTTAAGTTTGTTTTATGCAATAAAATTTGAGAAAAATTATGAACGATTTTTTAGTGTGTTTAGACTGGAAATAAACCACAGGGAATTTTCTCATGAGATGGAAAATATAAGGATAAATTGAAAAAAAGGCAGCGAATTTAGCAGTTGCTGAAGGGCGCCCTTTTCCATATACTTTATCAGGGGATGTTATTTCCTTAGATTTTTTTTTCTTTTACTTTTATTCAGCATACAGTAAGGTTTCCAATTTTGTTGATAAGGGAAATTAAAACCAATATATTGGTTTCATAGAAACTGGATTACCCATTTTTTGGGTATGTATGTGTATATATATATGTATATATATGTATATATATATATATATATATATATATATATATATATATATATATATATATATATATATATGAATATATATATATATATATATATATATATATATATATATATATATATATATATATATATATATATGTATATATATATATATATATATATATATATATACATACAAATATATATATATATATATATATATATATATATATATATATATATATATATATATATATATATATATATATATATATATAGGCCTATATATATATATATATATATATATATATATATATATATATATATATATATATATATATATATATATATATATATATATATATATAGGCCTATATATATACATATATATATATATATATATATATATATATATATATATATATATATATATATATATATATATTATATATATATATATAAAGTCTACATTAAGGTAAAAGAAATCAAGGAATTCATTTAGAAAACTGAATCTCATTCCAACATCTGTAAAATGTCTCTAGATACAAACAGAAAAGACATTTAAAGGTCACTCACGATGACAGAGGAAAGAGACAGTGACATTGCCCTATCAAGCAGAACAATGCCCTAGAGAGTGACTATATATATGCATATAATCAGCGCCCAAGCCCCCTCCCCACCCAAAGCTAGGACCAAGGAGGGTCAGGCAATGGCTGCTGATGACTCAGCAGGTAGACCTGTAGGTTAGCCTCCCCAAACCCCCCATCCTTAGCTCTCAAGAATGGTGAGGTTACAGGGACCAAAGAAACTAACGAGCTTGAGCGGTACTCGAACCGCAGTCTGGCATTCAGCAGTCAGGGACGTTACCACATCGGCCATCACAACCCTTTCTCGGAACGAAGGACTTGAATTCTGAAAACTTCTGAATCTTATTCCAACATCTGTCAAATGTTTTCAGAAACTGTACAAGTTTCTCAACTTCCAATCTGAAATTATGAAATACGGACTATCACATAAACCATTCTATGCACTATAGGTTCGCTTGCGGTGAGCGATCAGATGAAAATCTCCCACCATCACCAATCTGTAGATTAATATACACTTTAGACTCATTTTATGTATGAAGTTCTACAAAAATTATAATTGAATATTTTAAAAATATATTCTATATAAAACTAAAAATTGGAAATTTAAACTATTACAAATTTAAAAAATCCCTAGATTAAGAAGAGGATAAATGTTGATTATTTACTATACACACTTACACATGTGCTTACACACTTAGACACATAAGCAGGCACATACACCACCACAGAGATTATCCATATTGCTTTCATCTTAAAGGGAGTGTATGACTAGAATCCCATTGAATGTTAAGTGTTGGCCTTTAAATGGCGATGCTTACAGCTTGAGCTATCATGAGCTGGCCTTCGTTCCTCTCCTTCTGAACAATGTGTGTTCCATCAAATCATTCTGTATGAGAGGGTTTCTCGTCATGGATATCAATATAATGTTCGTTCATTGACCCCCGATTTCTGCTGGCTTGCGTACATCTTCAGGGTGTCGTGATTCACATATTTCCTCTGGGTAAACCAACATTATATTGATGTCCACAACCAGCAACCCTCTCATACGGAATGATTTGATGGAACACACATTGTTCAGAAGGAGAGGAGCTACGGCCATCTCATAATAGATGGAGCTGTAAGCATCGCCATTTGAAGGCCAACACTTAACCATCAATGGGATTCTAATTATACACTCCCTTCTACCAGAAAGTCATGTGTGTGAATGTCATATATATATATATATATATATATATATATATATATATATATATATATATATATATATATATATATATATATATATATATATATATATATATATATATATATATATATATATGTATATATATATATATATATATGTATATATATATGTATATATATATATATATATATATATATATATATATATATATATATATATATATATATATATATATATATATATATATATATATATATATATATATATACATATATATATATATATATATATATATATATATATATATATATATATATATACATATATATATATATATATATATATATATATATATATATATATATATATATATATGAATAAATATATAAAAATTAATCAATTCATACATACCACTACCAAAGTGACATACATAAGGGTTTCGCTCTGACCAAAGAGCTCATCAGGTGGGTTTTGCCCATATCCATTATGGCAGGTTTGGTTCCCACGACCCTTTCTTCCTTCCCTCTTTTGTTTATTTCCTTTTCATCTCAATTCATAATTCATCAGTACTTCATAAATGTATTATGATAATTCATGACTTATATTTGAGTCGGAAGAATAAGGGAAGAAATTTGAAACCTACTTCAGTTTTCTGGGCATTGAACTTACGGGTTTTACCGCCGCGCCAGAGGTTGGCCTTCGTACTGAAATAGCTTTCGGCCTACTTCCCTCACTACAGCTAGCCTATTAAGATCATTCATGACTTGTATTTGAGTTGGATTACTTAGAGAAGCAATTTGAAACCTACTTCAGTTTTCTGGGCATTGAACTTACGGGTTTTTCCGCCGCGCCAGAGGTTGCCCTTCCTACTGAAATAGCTTTCAGCCAACTTCCCTCACTACAGCTAGCCTATTAAGATCAGTCATGACTTGTATTTGAGTTGGATTACTTAGAGAAGCAATTTGAAACCTACTTCAGTTTTCTGGGCATTGAACTTACGGGTTTTTCCGCCGCGCCAGAGGTTGCCCTTCCTACTGAAATAGCTTTCAGCCAACTTCCCTCACTACAGCTAGCCTATTAAGATCATTCATGACTTGTATTTGAGTTGGATTACTTAGAGAAGCAATTTGAAACCTACTTCAGTTTTCTGGGCATTGAACTTACGGGTTTTTCCGCCGCGCCAGAGGTTGCCCTTCGTACTGAAATAGCTTTCGACCAACTTCCCTCACTACAGCTAGCCTATTAAGATCATTCATGACTTGTATTTGAGTTGGATTACTTAGAGAAGCAATTTGAAACCTACTTCAGTTTTCTGGGCATTGAACTTACGGGTTTTTCCGCCGCGCCAGAGGTTGCCCTTCCTACTGAAATAGCTTTCAGCCAACTTCCCTCACTACAGCTAGCCTATTAAGATCAGTCATGACTTGTATTTGAGTTGGATTACTTAGAGAAGCAATTTGAAACCTATTTCAGTTTTCTGGGCATTGAACTTACGGGTTTTTCCGCCGCGCCAGAGGTTGCCCTTCTTACTAAAATAGCGTTCGGCCAACTTCCCTCACTACAGCTAGCCTATTAAGATCAGTCATGACTTGTATTTGAGTTGGATTACTTAGAGAAGCAATTTGAAACCTACTTCAGTTTTCTGGGCATTGAACTTACGGGTTTTTCCGCCGCGCCAGAGGTTGCCCTTCCTACTGAAATAGCTTTCGGCCAACTTCCCTCACTACAGCTAGCCTATTAAGATCAGTCATGACTTGTATTTGAGTTGGATTACTTAGAGAAGCAATTTGAAACCTACTTCAGTTTTCTGGGCATTGAACTTACGGGTTTTTCCGCCGCGCCAGAGGTTGCCCTTCCTACTGAAATAGCTTTCGGCCAACTTCCCTCACTACAGCTAGCCTATTAAGATCAGTCATGACTTGTATTTGAGTTGGATTACTTAGAGAAGCAATTTGAAACCTACTTCAGTTTTCTGGGCATTGAACTTACGGGTTTTTCCGCCGCGCCAGAGGTTGCCCTTCTTACTAAAATAGCTTTCGGCCAACTTCCCTCACTACAGCTAGCCTATTAAGATCAGTCATGACTTGTATTTGAGTTGGATTACCTAGAGAAGCAATTTGAAACCTACTTCAGTTTTCTGGGCATTGAACTTACGGGTTTTTCCGCCGCGCCAGAGGTTGCCCTTCGTACTGAAATAGCTTTCGGCCAACTTCCCTCACTACAGCTAGCCTATTAAGATCATTCATGACTTGTATTTGAGTTGGATTACTTAGAGAAGCAATTTGAAACCTACTTCAGTTTTTTGGGCATTGAACTTACGGGTTTTTCCGCCGCGCCAGAGGTTGCCCTTCCTACTGAAATAGCTTTCGGCCAACTTCCCTCACTACAGCTAGCCTATTAAGATCAGTCATGACTTGTATTTGAGTTGGATTACTTAGAGAAGCAATTTGAAACCTACTTCAGTTTTCTGGGCATTGAACTTACGGTTTTTTCCGCCGCGCCAGAGGTTGCCCTTCTTACTAAAATAGCTTTCGGCCAACTTCCCTCACTACAGCTAGCCTATTAAGATCAGTCATGACTTGTATTTGAGTTGGATTACTTAGAGAAGCAATTTGAAACCTACTTCAGTTTTCTGGGCATTGAACTTACGGGTTTTTCTGCCGCGCCAGAGGTTGCCCTTCATACTGAAATAGCTTTCGGCCAACTTCCCTCACTACAGCTAGCCTATTAAGATCAGTCATGACTTGTATTTGAGTTGGATTACTTAGAGAAGCAATTTGAAACCTACTTCAGTTTTCTGGGCATTGAACTTACGGGTTTTTCCGCCGCGCCAGAGGTTGCCCTTCCTACTGAAATAGCTTTCGACCAACTTCCCTCACTACAGCTAGCCTATTAAGATCAGTTATGACTTGTATTTGAGTTGGGTTACTTAGAGAAGCAATTTGAAACCTACTTCAGTTTTCTGGGCATTGAACTTACGGGTTTTTCCTCCGCGCCAGAGGTTGCCCTTCCTACTGAAATAGCTTTCAGCCAACTTCCCTCACTACAGCTAGCCTATTAAGATCAGTCATGACTTGTATTTGAGTTGGATTACTTAGAGAAGCAATTTGAAACCTACTTCAGTTTTCTGGGCATTGAACTTACGGGTTTTTCTGCCGCGCCAGAGGTTGCCCTTCCTACTGAAATAGCTTTCAGCCAACTTCCCTCACTACAGCTAGCCTATTAAGATCATTCATGACTTGTATTTGAGTTGGATTACTTAGAGAAGCAATTTGAAACCTACTTCAGTTTTTTGGGCATTGAACTTACGGTTTTTTCCGCCGCGCCAGAGGTTGCCCTTCCTACTGAAATAGCTTTCGACCAACTTCCCTCACTACAGCTAGCCTATTAAGATCAGTCATGACTTGTATTTGAGTTGGATTACTTAGAGAAGCAATTTGAAACCTACTTCAGTTTTCTGGGCATTGAACTTACGGGTTTTTCCGCCGCGCCAGAGGTTGCCCTTCTTACTAAAATAGCTTTCGGCCAACTTCCCTCACTACAGCTAGCCTATTAAGATCAGTCATGACTTGTATTTGAGTTGGATTACTTAGAGAAGCAATTTGAAACCTACTTCAGTTTTCTGGGCATTGAACTTACGAGTTTTTCTGCCGCGCCAGAGGTTGCCCTTCATACTGAAATAGCTTTCGGCCAACTTCCCTCACTACAGCTAGCCTATTAAGATCAGTCATGACTTGTATTTGAGTTGGATTACTTAGAGAAGCAATTTGAAACCTACTTCAGTTTTCTGGGCATTGAACTTACGGGTTTTTCCGCCGCGCCAGAGGTTGCCCTTCCTACTGAAATAGCTTTCGACCAACTTCCCTCACTACAGCTAGCCTATTAAGATCAGTTATGACTTGTATTTGAGTTGGATTACTTAGAGAAGCAATTTGAAACCTACTTCAGTTTTCTGGGCATTGAACTTACGGGTTTTTCCGCCGCGCCAGAGGTTGCCCTTCCTACTGAAATAGCTTTCAGCCAACTTCCCTCACTACAGCTAGCCTATTAAGATCAGTCATGACTTGTATTTGAGTTAGATTACTTAGAGAAGCAATTTGAAACCTACTTCAGTTCTCTGGGCATTGAACTTACGGGTTTTTCCGCCGCGCCAGAGGTTGCCCTTCCTACTGAAATAGCTTTTGGCCAACTTCCCTCACTATAGCTAGCCTATTAAGATCAGTCATGACTTGTATTTGAGTTGGATTACTGAGAGAAGCAATTTGAAACCTACTTCAGTTTTCTGGGCATTGAACTTAGGGGTTTTTCCGCCGCGCCAGAGGTTGCCCTTCTTACTGAAATAGCTTTCGGCCAACTTCCCTCACTACAGCTAGCCTATTACTAGTCAGTCGTGACTGATGATATTTGAAATTCAGTGGTGAAGCCAAGGGTCATTGTTTTGCCAGGCGGTGAAGCCAAGCATCATATTTAGGCCTGGCGGTGAAGCCAAGCGTCATTATTTTGCCGGGCGGTAAAGCCAAGCGGGCCAGGCGGTGAAGCCAAGCGCCATTGTAAGCCGGGCGGTGAAGCCAAGCGGGCCAGGCAGTGAAGCCAAGCGCCATTGTAAGCCAGGCGGTGAAGCCTAGTGCCATTTTTGGACCGGGCGATGAAGCCAAGCGCCATTATTGTGCCGGGCGGTAAAGCCAAGCGGGCCAGTCGGTGAAACCAAGCGCCATTATTGTGCCGGGCGGTGAAGCCAAGCGCCATTGTAAGCCGAGCTGTGAAGCCAAGCGCCATTGTTGAATGGTGCGATGAAGCCAAGCACCATTGTAAGCCGGGCGGTGAAGCCAAGCGCCATTGTAAGCCGGGCGGTGAAGCCAAGTACCATTGTAAGCCGGGCGGTGAAGCCGAGCAGGCCAGGCGGTGAAGCCAAGCAGGCCAGGCGGTGAAGCCAAGCAGGCCAGGCGGTGAAGCCAAGCAGGCCAGGCGGTGAAGCCAAGCAGGCCAGGCGGTGAAGCCAAGCAGGCCAGGCGGTGAAGCCAAGCGCCATTGTAAGCCAGGCGGTGAAGCCAAGCGCCATTGTAAGCCAGGCGGTGAAGCCAAGCGCCATTGTTGGGCCGGGCGATGAAGCCAAGCGCCATTGTAAGCCGGGCGATGAAGTCAAGCGCCATTGTAAGCCGGGCGGTGAAGCCAAGCGCCATTGTTGGGCCGGGCGATGAAGCCAAGCGCCATTGTTGGGCCGGGCGGTGAAGCCAAGCGCCATTGTAAGCCGGGCGGTGAAGCCAAGCGCCATTGTAAGCCGGGCGGTGAAGCCAAGCGCCATTGTAAGCCGGGCGGTGAAGCCAAGCGGGCCAGGCGATGAAGCCAATCGCCATTGTAAGCCAGGCGGTGAAGCCAAGCACCATTGTTGGTCTGGGCGATGAAGCCAAGCGCCATTGTAAGCCGGGCGGTGAAGCCAAGCGCCATTCTAAGCCGGGCGGTGAAGCCAAGCGCCATTGTAAGCCGGGCGGTGAAGCCAAGCGCCATTGTAAGCCGGGCGGTGAAGCCAAGCGCCATTGTAAGCCGGGCGGTGAAGCCAAGCGGGCCAGGCGGTAAAGCCAAGCGCCATTGTAAGCCGGGCGGTAAAGCCAAGCGGGCCAGGCGGTGAAGCCAAGTGCCATTGTAAGCCGGGCGGTGAAGCCAAGCGCCATTGTTGGGCCGGGCGATGAAGCCAAACGCCATTGTAAGCCGGGCGGTGAAGCCAAGCGCCATTGTAAGCCAGGCGGTGAAGCCAAGCGCCATTGTAAGCCAGGCGGTGAAGCCAAGCGGGCCAGGCGGTGAAGCCAAGCAGGCCAGGCGGTGAAGCCAAGCAGGCCAGGCGGTGAAGCCAAGCGCCATTGTAAGCCAGGCGGTGAAGCCAAGCGGGCCAGGCGGTGAAGCCAAGCAGGCCAGGCGGTGAAGCCAAGCAGGCCAGGCGGTGAAGCCAAGCGCCATTGTAAGCCGGGCGGTGAAGCCAAGCGCCATTGTAAGCCAGGCGGTGAAGCCAAGCGGGCCAGGCGTTGAAGCCAAGCGCCATTGTAAGCCGGGCGGTGAAGCCAAGCGGGCCAGGCGGTGAAGCCAAGCGCCATTGTAAGCCGGGCGGTGAAGCCAAGCGGGCCAGGCGGTGAAGCCAAGAGCCATTGTAAGCCGGGCGGTAAAGCCAAGCGGGCCAGGCGGTGAAGCCAAGCGCCATTGTAAGCCGGGCGGTAAAGCCAAGCTGGCCAGGCGTTGAAGCCAAGCGCCATTGTAAGCCGGGCGGTAAAGCCAAGCGGGCCAGGCAGTGAAGCCTAGTGCCATTGTAAGCCGGGTGGTGAAGCCAAGCGACATTGTAAGCCGGGCGGTGAAGCCAAGCGCTATTGTAAGCCGGGCGTTGAAGCCAAGCACCATTGTAAGCCGGGCGGTGAAGCCAAGCAGGCCAGGCGGTGAAGCCAAGCGCCATTGTAAGCCAGGCGGTGAAGCCAAGCGCCATTGTAAGCCAGGCGGTGAAGCCAAGCGCTATTGTTGGGCCGGGCAATGAAGCCAAGCGCCATTGTAAGCCGGGCGATGAAGCCAAGCGCCATTGTAAGCCAGGCGGTGAAGCCAAGCGCCATTGTTGGGCCAGGCGATGAAGCCAAGCGCCATTGTTGGGCCGGGCGGTGAAGCCAAGCGCCATTGTAAGCCGGGCGGTGAAGCCAAGCGCCATTGTAAGCCGGGCGGTGAAGCCAAGCGCCATTTTAAGCCAGGCGGTGAAGCCAAGCGGGCCAGGCGGTGAAGCCAAGCGCCATTGTAAGCCAGGCGGTGAAGCCAAGCACCATTGTTGGTCCGGGCGATGAAGCCAAGCGCCATTGTAAGCCGGGCGGTGAAGCCAAGCGCCATTGTAAGCCAGGTGGTGAAGCCAAGCGGGCCAGGCGGTGAAGCCAAGCGCCATTGTAAGCCGGGAGGTGAAGCCAAGTGCCATTGTAAGCCAGGAGGTGAAGCCAAGCTGGCCAGGCGGTGAAGCCAAGCGCCATTGTAAGCCGGGCGGTGAAGCCAAGCGGGCCAGGCGGTGAAGCCAAGCGCCATTGTAAGCCAGGCGGTGAAGCCAAGCGCCATTGTAAGCCAGGCGGTGAAGCCAAGCGCCATTGTAAGCCAGGCGGTGAAGCCAAGCGGGCCAGGCGGTGAAGCCAAGCGCCATTGTAAGCCGGGCGGTGAAGCCAAGCGCCATTGTAAGCCAGGCGGTGAATCCAAGCGGGCCAGGCGTTGAAGCCAAGCGCCATTGTAAGCCGGGTGGTGAAGCCAAGCGGGCCAGGCGGTGAAGCCAAGCGCCATTGTAAGCCGGGCGGTAAAGCCAAGCGGGCCAGGCGGTGAAGCCAAGCGCCATTGTAAGCCGGGCGGTGAAGCCAAGCGCCATTGTTGGGCCGGGCGATGAAGCCAAGCGCCATTATAAGCCGGGCGGTAAAGCCAAGCGCCATTGTAAGCCGGGCGGTGAAGCCAAGCGGGCCAGGCGGTGAAGCCAAGTGCCATTTTAAGCCGGGCGGTGAAGCCAAGCGCCATTGTTTGCTGGCGGTGAAGCCAAGCGCCATTATAAGCCGGGCGATGAAGCCAAGAGGGCCAGGCGGTGAAGCCAAGCGCCATTGTAAGCTGGGCGATGAAGCCAAGCGCCATTGTTGTGCCGGGCGATGAAGCCAGGCGGTGAAGCCAAGCGCTATTGTTGGGCCGGGCAGTGAAGCCAAGTGGGCCAGGTGGTGAAGCCAAGTGCCATTTTAGGCCAGGCGGTGAAGCCAAGCGTCATTGTGTGGGCCGGTCAGGGAAGCCTAGTGGGCAGTACGGTGAAGCCAAGCATCAATTTTTGGCCGGTTGGTGAAGCCAATCGTCATTTTACCCACTTAAACAAGACACGCTCATTCATCATTCAGAGTTTCTTCACCTGCATAGCCAGTCCTTAAGCCTAAAAAAAAAGACCTTAAACCTAAAAAAAAAACCTTAAACCTAAAAAAAAAAACCTTAAACCTAAAAAAAAAAAACCTTAAACCTAAAAAAAAAAAAGAAGTAAAAGAAGATACTATTCCTTTCATAAAATTGTGAGGGCATCAACTCGCCAATTGTAAGGACCAAAACTTCACTCTGTTCATCCCAGTTCTTCAACCTTCATCAGCAGCCATTTGATATCAGAACACCTTTCCAGACTGACCTGCTCCGAAGAGGCGCAGCTTCCTTCACTAGCTGATTATCTTGGTCCAACCTTTAAGGACAAGACTGCCTACTAGAAGAAGCCTAGCTCGTTCCCTCTGCAGAGCCGGTCTTCTAGATCATTCCCCCAGAACCACCCGAAGGTTGATATCCGAAAGAATAGATCTAGATATCCGACCATTTGTACACGACAAACGGCTTGTACTCGTCCATCAAGGTGCAAAGCATACTAGTCTCAGCGGGGTTTCTTCCCTCAGTAGGCCATTGTCCTCCAGGTTATTCCAAGAATTGTAATTCAAGCTGGATAGTAAGCCTTGTATCCTTCAATCTGGCCAGTCCTTCCAAGTATCCTCCCTGTAGCTGTCTGTCAGTCAGTCAGTTTAAAGATCCCGGGGGGGGGGGGGGGATCTCCTTCCTGTGGATGTGATTGGATTTAGCACAATTATTTGAAGATTTGGTCCTGGCAAAACTCGGCTGAATCTCCTTACCCTCACAAAATAAACTGAAATTAAACTAATATGGCAAAAATATTCTCATGTTTAAAACTTTTTTTGGTGTTTTCATTTTTTCTTCTTTTTTTGGGATTTTTTATTTTTTTATTTTTTTTTAGGATTTTTTATTTTTTTATTTTTTTTTGTTTTTCATTTTTATCCATTTGCTGATCGAAATATTTAAGTGCCGGTGAGACTCTTCAGAAGCCATTCGATATGATCAGCTGCTAACTGAACCTGCTTAATAGTACCACTGATGGTGATTGAATGACTATATTCGTGCCTTTGTGGCATATCTATTAAGCTGACTCCACTGTGGCGGGTGATTTCCATCAGCGTCCTTCCTTCCACTCCATATATGGCTCTGTGGAACCTCCTGGGCACATGCAAGTCGACAGTCACGTACCTGTTGAGGCCAGAGTCCCTTGTGGTGGTCACTCTAACCTTTTCACCTTGGAAGGTGATGTGACTACTGTCGGATGAGGAGATGGCCCTTTTGGGCTTCTCGGGTTCCAGGTCAAACACGATAAGTTTTCGTGTAGTTTTTTTAATCTTTTCTTCCTTTTTCTTCTCCTCCTCCTCCTTCTTCTCCTCCTCCTTCTTCTCCTCCTCCTTCTCCTCCTCCTCCTTCTCCTCCTTCTCCTCCTTCTCCTTCTCCTCCTCCTCCTTCTCCTTCTCCTTCTCCTTGTCCTCCTCCTCCTTCTCCTCGTCCGTGGAAATTTCCTTTTTGAGCTGCTCTTCCTGGGTGTTGCTGGTGCCATGGAGAGCGCCTTTTGAGGCTAGTAGCCAGCCAAGCACCTGACCCACACCAGATGCGCCTCCAACTTCCTCCTTCTCAGCCTTACGTCCGTTGGTATCCTGATCCTGTGCCTCGACTACTTTCTCCTCACTTTTATTGTCTCTGTCATCCTTTTGGACATCCTTCTGAACATCCTTAATATCCATTTTTAAACTTGTCTTGTTAAGTCTCAGTTTCGTCATTTGAGGTTTGTTTTCTTCTTTCGTCTTATCTCCCTCTTCAAGTTCCTCCTTGAGTGAAGGGATGATCTCATTTGCCGCAAGCAGCTCGTCCTTGAGACCAACATTTTTTTCAGATTTGAATGTTTCCAGTTCTTGACTCAATAGGATGTTTTTTTGCTCCAAGTCATTCAATTTCAAATTTTCTTTTTTGTAATTTTCTAACTCTTGTAAAATTCCTTTGTAGCGCTCATTCCTGAGGAGATCATTTATTTTTGCCTCATTGAGGCTCTCTTCCAATTCCTGCTTCTGTTCTGAAATCTGCTTTAATACTTCCATTTTCTTTTCAGTGAATATTTCCAGTTTCCTTTTGTTCTGGCGAACTTTATCCAATTTTTCTTTGATTTTAATATTTTCTTTTTCTTTTTCCTTTAATTCATTTTTACATTGTTCCAGGATAACTTTTTGATTGCAGATTTCCTTTTTTAGATGTTCGTTTGTGCGGTCTAGGTCGGCATTCTTTGTGGTCAAATTTTCCATATCGATTTGGTTATCGATTTGAAGACTTCTGATGATGTTACTGAGATGCTGATTCTCTGCTCTCAGCTCTTCATTCTCCTCTAAGAATTTAGATTGTTCTTCCTTTCTTAGACTGATCTCGGCAAAAGCTGCTTCCAGTTCTTTCTGCAGGAAACCGATGCGTTCCTCAAATGTCTTTTGGATATTCTCCTTCTCCTTCAGCTCTTCTCTTTTCTGATTCTTTTCCTCTTGGGGCCCTCCTTCCACCTTCTCCTCCATCCCGCCCTCAGAGTTGAAGGGGTCCTTAGACCTCATCCAAGAGGTCATCCTATACATTATGGATCCTTCCTTTTGTGGTTCTGTGAAAACCACACCGCCAAGTGTCCTCTTAGCTTGAAGATGGCCAGTAGTAAACTGGGACATCTTGTTAGTTCCTATTTTGAATGCTCCTACAAAACTTTTATTCATTTTGAATTTCTTTCAAAAATCTATATGATAGATGACTAGATTCATCTTCTTTTGTCAGGTATAATATTAAAAACGTAAATTTTCCCTCAAACGATTCCCGGAGACCCTTTGGATCGGGAATCTTATTGGAGACACCGGAAAGACAAGAATGATTCTTGAAGACTCTGGAGACAATTTCGTTGACTCCGAGAGAAATCCTGAGCTCCCTGGGGAGGGAAATTCCCCCTGCGAGAGGGGGTGTGGGTGGGGGGGAGGGGGGAATCCTCTTTTTTTCGTTATCGATTTAAGAAACTCTGTCGTATGATTCTCCCTTCTTTCCTTCTTCGGAACATTAAAATATCTCCGCCATTGAACAATCTCTTTTCATCTTTTCCAAGGAGAAATTCTCGGAAAACTTTTACCAAAAAAAGATGAAATATAAAAGATTTATCAACTTCGAAAGTTAAATTCACTAATAGATTTTACTGTCATTTTAATGTGCAACAAATGAAGTCTTTTAAATTGATATAGAGTTTCTCTAAATTAAAAAAAAATTGACATTTTTTTCAGCTCTTTAGAAACCGAACCGTCTTGACTTAGCTTCGCCAAGAAATCTCGGAAGCCGGAAAAAATCTTTTTCGTTTAGAGTAAATTTCACACAAATCTCATATTCCATTATTATTATTATTATTGTTGTTGTTGTTGTTGTTGTTGTTGTTGTCTTAAGATTGGGTACATAATCTGTAAACATTAAGAGCATTATATATATATATATATATATATATATATATATATATATTATATATATATATATATATATATATATATATATATATATATATATATATATATATATATATATATATATATATATATATATATATATATATATATATATATATATATGTCTTATTTATAACTGTAATCGAACAGTTTAACATGTTTTTTCAAAAAGGCCCATAAAAGAAACACAGGAAATATGAATAAATCACACTATATTTCGGTCAATAAACATCGACCCTCTTCAGGATGTGAAGTAAAAGTAAGGAATACAGTGGAGAGTGACGGTTTATATATGAAAGCAAAAGGGTGTGTTCAATTGTTCTATAGTTGTTATAATTGCTGGAAGGATTAGCCAAATTTAATTACATCCAGGTGCGTGTTCTTATTGTTGAGCCGCTTGGAGGAAGTCTTGACCTCTGATGCATGTCTGGTGGTCGGTCTCCGTGGATTATCTTCTTAATGATAGGGTTGAGAAGAGTATTGTCCACTCTGTCAGCTTTCCATTGGCCCCCAGATAGGTTTATTGTGTTTGATTGATTTATGATGGCTGATTCCAGGATTTTCCTTCTGTACGGACAGGTACTCTTAAAAAGCAAAGACGACTCACTCCAGTTAATCTGGTGCCCTAAATCCCTAAGGTGAATGAAAATCCCCGAGTTTTCATACCCATATCTAACAGATCTTTTGTGTTCGGATAATCTTTGAGATAGCGAACGGCCAGTTTGCCCAACGTACACTTTTTCACAGTCCCTACATGGTATTTTGTAAACGCCGGCTTCTATTTCTCTTTTATTTTGATAAACATTAATAAGGGCGCTTCCTATGGTCTTTGGATATGAAAAAACAAAGGGGTTCTCAGTTTTGATATGATTTGTTATATTTTTAATACCTTCTATATATGGGAGTTTTATCTTATTTTTAAAATCTCTTTGGTTAGTAACATCGTGATCTTTATAATATATCGTGTTGGCTTTGTTGATGGCCTTTTCTATGACATACATCGGGTAGAATAGCTGGGCGAGTTGTTTACGGATGATTTCAAATAAAAATATAAAAATTATAATGGCTAGAATAATCAGTATATTATGAATTTTCTCATTGTAAATCAAACATATACGATACATATTCCACAACGAACGAGCCCTGACTACCATTAAGTTTTATGTAGAAGAAGATTTTAAAGAACAACACGTTACCGCTCAGCTGTGGAAGTGTGGATTACGTTATTGTTACATCTGGTCACTGGTGGTGTCACTGTTTCGTCTTGGCTCCTGACCAGAAAAGAAGGGAATATTTAGCACAGTTACACTAGATTTCTGATATTATACCCAAACAGAAGAACTTAGTGGCAGTCCAGTCTGCTGTGGGTGATATATACTGTCTTAAATCACGGTGAGTTTTGACAGGAACCCTACCGTAAAGTTATCGCTAGCTTAACCAAAACTAGGTAATGAGTAGTTTCGAATATTTCATATTTGTTTTTCAACTTTAGAGTAAATATTTTGTAAATACTTATATATTATACTTTAATATCTAGATAAATACATAAACCATATATTTCCCTACTTTATCGTGTTTTATCAATTTCTGACCTTGAGTATTGGGCCAAGCCAGCCGTTTATGAGTTGGTATTTTTGTAGTGAATTACAGGGCAATGTAACCTAGGAAAAAAACTACTGTTTCTTATAGAAAAAAATTACGCTCTCTTCAAAAATGACACTCGTTTCCGTATGAGTTTTCCGGTATTATAGTTCCGGTTGGGGCAATATTTTCCAATAAAATAACTTTTTCTTACAGGGAAACTCCTTAAACTAATTTTATCAGTTTTCCTACCCCCACCATATTAAAGAATACTGTTGATCCCAGTGGGAAACTGGGTAAAATTTTAGGGTATTATTTTACTGTATTACAGGGCAATGTAACCTAGGAAAAAGCAATTATAGTTACAGATCGAACAACATATTGAACAGAAAATATAGTTTTTCTTGTAGTTTTCACCGAATTTGACCTTCATTTCAACAGCAATCTAACCGAAAACATGTTAGGCCGTCTAAGAACAGTGATATTTTTTAGAAATCTAATGGTTTTTGCTACGCAGTGCACTCCCTTCACTTGCAAAAAAAGAAAAACCTTAAACTCCTATGTACTGGCAAGCGGTACATGCTGAGCTGTGCATGCTAAACCCATTGATTATTATTTCTTAGATAATGAGGTTTTTATTTGCAGTGAAAATGTGTCATTTTCGAAGAAAATTAAACTTTTTCGGATCCTTTGTATATTAGCGGCCAGTTCCTCCTTCAGCGTGCATAGAATATGGACACCAACTAACCTACACTCTCCCCCCTAACCTAACCTACAAGCCGTGCCCTTACATACTAACCTAGCGGGGGGCTAACCCCCCCCCCCCCCCTGCGACCCCCCTTACACTGCCGTATTCTTAGTCAGCCATCATCATACATACAGGTGGCCGCTATCATACATACACCCTCACCCCGTTTTTCTACATGAGACACCTGTTTATTAGTAGAAAAGCATTTTCTATCTGTAACTATAATGAAACCGGAAACTTAGGTTTTGGGGTAGGTGGGTGTATGCGTGGTAGTGGCCACCTGTATGTACAAACCTGAGTCCTTTAACATCCTACCTCGACCACCCGAAGGTCATAAGTGAAGAGTCTTAGACAGGAGAGTTGGCGGGCTTTCTCACCTTCACTCGCCTCTTGTCGTTAACTACCTCGTTAAGTAATTCATAGGCCTTTACAGCTCTTCTAAAGACGTTACTTAATTTAAAGGACGAAAGATTTGCATAACTGGGAAAAATAAAAATTTCTTTAGATTTGCTATATTTTGCTTGTAAGTTACATGAAGCATCAGAATTTAAGTTTTGTGCATTTAAATTTGATAATCTTTTATATGATTTAACAGATAAGCCAAAGAACCGATGACTCACTTCACAATATTGAGAGAAGAACAAGACCCAAAGGAATCGTTTACCCTAAGTTCATGTGATAATTGTGATTATGGCTGTAATCCTTCAAGAAAAAATTATCATTGTCCTCTTTGTCTTCCATCAAAATTCAAGCCCAAGCCATATTTGTCAACAATTAAAAAGCATTTAGAAAGCCATTTTATTGGTGAAAGAAAGGTGGTTCTTATTAAAGGTAAGTCGAGCCCTATTTTAATTGTGGAATGTGTGTTATATATTTATTAAATAAAAACTACTATATTTCATTTATCTAAGATATATTTCTACCTACACAAATACAAACCAACATTTGTTAATAGAAGTATGACTTCAGTGAAGTTGGAGTGCTCGTTAAGAATTTAGAGGTACAGTGCTGTAGTTATAATTAACCGACAGGTAGAAGGGAAGCCTCACCCTCCTGTCATTCAGTTACACAACATACTTTTGACCAATAGCAGTACACATACATTCTTGCAGCCTCTAAGATTTTGGTTTTGTTTTAGTATTTTTGCTTTCTCTTCCTAAGTTTAGTAAGTTGTTTTTCCTTGGGCATCATTGGTGCTCTGTCGGCAATAGGACATTTATTTACCGTCGCCTGGACTTCTATGGCTGCCCCCCTGTTGTCTCTCGTTTACTCCTTCTCCTGTATTGGTACAGAAGGGTGTGGCACCTGCTGATTTCGAAGACCTCTGTGGTCGGTTCTTTTGTGGTTGCGTCATCAATGATATCCAAGGTCTCAACCACCCCGAAGAAGGTGAGCAGAAAAACACGTGCACTCTTCCTTTTCTTCTTGTTCTTCCTCTACCTTGTCTTCATAACATTTTTCAGACGCCACTATTTTTAAGAAGATGACATAATCAAAGAAGGCAAGGAAGACCGATAGACAACAGTTGCTTAAGACTCTTGATTGGTCTCTCCGTACTTACGAGAGAGAAGAACGTTGTGGTACTTGGAACCAACCCAGACTGGAAATGCATCTCAGTACTTGATATAGGGCTTACGCTACCTGTATCAGTGCTTGGTCTTGTACCAAACCGAGAACATGCATAGTTGGTAGGATGCAGGGATCATCCCATATTCCCCTATTTCCTAGATGAGAAAGAGAGAGAAAATATATAAACTTAAAGTTCATGGTAGAATTAGTGTACTTGATAATTTTGGGTATTTCAGTTGGAGAGTCCTTAAGTTCAGAGGAACAGGTGACTACTCTATGGGTGTTCGTTAGTGTTCACACTAGTTACATCTTGTGTCCATGTGGTCAAATCCATCTGCTACAATATCTCAATGATTGGGTCTTGGTGTCTTGTAAGGTGCAATTGCTCTGTTATGGCAACCGTTGGCCCTTTATTTTTCATAATCTTAGCATTTTAATACACACACAAATCAGATGCTGTGCCTAAACAGCAGATGAATACTTGAGAATGTTGATCGACACGGTAGCGGCTACAGTTCTTTCCGCAAACTCGGATCAGGGAGTTGAGGGATATTTCAGTGCAATTCTTTTTCTGCCAAAAACAACTAATTTCATTCTGGCATACCTTTCTGGGTCACCTGTCATCCTTGGAGAAACTCGTCCTGCTTCGGTATTCGTCGTAGTTCTCTCCAATCGAAAGTTGAAGGGGAAGTACTAGGTACCATTCGCCAGTCCCTATCATTTCAAGTTCCACTTGACAGGATGAGAGGGAGAGTCTGACTTTGTTGATTGATGATAGTAAGCTCCTTGTATGAGTTCTGCTGAACTAGTCCCTTTTGGAGATATTTCTATTCAGGCGCATCCAAGGAAGGGTGCAACACTCGCCAAATTAATTTAATCTCTGGAATTTAGACTTTCAATGAGACTCACCTACGTATAAAGTCTTAAAGTGGGGATGTCAGTATTAGCTCTACAATTATTCAAGAATTGGTTGATGAGTCGCTTGTTGATGCTGAAGAGCAACTATGCAACCGGGATGACACATGTCAACAAAGAGGTATGCCTTCTCAACTGCAGGTGCTTAAGTAGAAAACTCATTCCCGCCAACCTCGAATGAAATGCAAGAGATTTTAGAGATACCCTTTGCTTCATGAGGGTATCCCAGTCATAAAAGTTGGCAGAAGGTTTTTTCTCATTCCCTTCAGTGCTCGATCATAGTCTAGGAGCACTGCCCTCTTACTCGCCCCCTGGAGTATATCTCGTTTGTCAGGTACTGAAGTCATTTATATGGCCTTGCCAGAGGACTGTTGTTTCTCTGTCTTCTGGACATCACCTACATGTCATAAGATTCGTCCTTTTTTGGACAAGGGGTGACTCCTCACAGAATGTGCGAGTACCTGATCTCATATTGATCTGAGCAGCTTCTTCTTAAAAGGGTTTTGGTACTGTACTGAAAAGTTGGATAACATTTAATGACTGGCCATGCCATTTTTGTTTCCATGGTTTCCACTCATGCTGACTTTTCTCGCTGATCAATCTAGACACGGATGTGATACCCAACAGAGGAACCTATTCTAATACTGTATAGGCATTTGTCAAAAGAGTATAGCATTCTCTTGTAGTAAACAGGGAAAGATGTGTGATGGAGTACATATGTTTGTGAACCTTTTTTGACTGGATGGTTCCTTGGGTTTTAGGGCTTGACATTAAACCTAAATACCATATTCTTTTCTATTCCGATGTTGACCTTTTGCTGCCTGGCAAGTCAGCATTGTTTCATGGCTCGTGAAGTTACCAGGTTCTCTTAGAACATCTAGAATATAGTCACATACAAGCAATACTCGTGCATAAACCTTGCATCCCATATGATAGTACAGGTGGTTACTAGAGTCATCCTTCCCCTGTTCACTTCCTGAGCTTTGGAAATTTAAACTTTCCTTGTTTAGGTGAACATACGAGTTTGTTCCTGGATGATATATCCTACTTGAGGTGTTATCTTTCATGTAAATGACGAGGATATGGGTTGTTGTTGGAACAAATGCAAGTTTGGGAAATGATTTATGCTTTTTTGTTTGAAACTGTACAAACATGAATAATATTTTGTAAATTCCACCTCTGTTATTATTTTTGTTATTATTATTATTACTAATATTATTGTTATTATTACTACTCTACTAGCTAAGTTACAACTCTTGTTGGAAAAGGAGGATGCTATAAGCCCAAGGGCTACAACTGAGAAAAATATCCCAGTGAGGAAAGGAAATAGATAAACTACAATTCTCTTGTAGTTTATCTATTTCCTTTCCTCACTGGGATAATGGACATTTTGAATAAGATATTTTCAGAAAAGTAACATCATTAAAATAGATCTTTCATACATTAACTATAAGGGAGATTTATGTCAGCCTATTCCATCATAAAACAATTTGCTGCAAGTATGAACTTTTAAAGCTCTACCAATTCAACTACCTAATTAGGAGAATCATTTCACAACTTGGTCACAAGTGGAATAAAACTTCTAGAATACTGTGTACTATTGAACCTTATGATGGAGAAGGCATGGCTATTAGAGTTAACTGCATACCTAGTATAGTATTACAAACAGGATGATACTGTCTGGAAAGATCTGAATGCGAAGGATGGTCAGAATTATGAAAAATCTTATGTAACGTATAACGAACCAACTGAACGACGGTGGCAAAAATTAAGACTAACTAAATCATGAATAGAAAATTTAATAAACCGTAAGTTCCTGTCCAACAAATTAAGTTGAGATTCCAGAGCTGAAGACAGACCCAAAGAGATTGATCACCGAAAATTTTAAAAGACTTTCCCAATAAGCCATTTATTTTGTACAGTTGAAAAAGAGACAGACCAAATGTGTTTCTCAAAAGTAAATTTGCTATAAAGAATCACAGCTAAAATTTTAAGTCGTGGAGAGTTAAAGAAATGTTATCAATGTTGAGGAGGCACTGTCCTCAACCTACTTACAATCATACTTTGTTTTGTTAGGGTTCAACTACATGCCCCATAATATGCACTGCACACTAATTTTAGTTAGATCTCTGTCAAGGTACTCAGCAACCCCAGATCTACATTCAGGAGATGAAATTGATGCAAAGAGTAGCATCATCTGTACATGTGTACAAAGTATTAAATGCCTATACACAGATGGTTTCGTAGTATAGTAGTCATCTTATTTCTTTTCCTTTCTAGGCTATTTTTTTCCTGTTGGAACCCTTGGACTTATAGCATCCTGCTTTTCTAACTAGGGTTGTAGCTTAGCTAGTAATAATAATATGAGATAAATACATTAAAATTTCCCCTAAATTTTGACCTCGTCTTATACAGTACACGGAAATGCATGGTAAATCTAAGGAAGCTACTTAACTATGAAGGCTATAGTTATCTGACTGGTTTGTATTACAAAGATTAATTTATTTTGAATAAAAAAGAAAACTCCAATATAAGAACACACAAAAACGAAAACCATTTTTAAGTCTTAAATACACTCTCACACAAGCCCGTGTACTGTATTATGAGTTTGTTTGAGAAGATTTTCTTCAAATTATTACTATTTTTATCGGTTCGTAATACATGTACCCAAAGATTCCGAAAAATGAGGCGAGGTATATCTGAAAATAGAAGGTTGCAACCAAAACAAATTTTCCTGGCTTATATTATGATTACATTTCCTTAATATAACAATATTCCTCAACTTTTACCCCGAATGCTGTGCACTGGTGATAGTATATAATCAAACACTTCTTATAAGTTTCTGAAACCGCTGTTTACACTAATAAGGTATGCATAGCTTTTACATGTTTAGGTATCATTTTTAATGTAGTTGTGGTTTATAGCACACACTGGTTCAGGAAAATATATGTATGTTATTCATGCCATGCAAATACCCCTTAAAATGTGTTTTTCAATATTAAACTTACCCGATAATCATGTAGCTGTCAACTCCGTTGCCCGACAGAAATCTAAGGAGGGATACGCCAGCTATCACAATACTAGAAGGGGGTGTACTAACCAGCGCCACCTGTGGCCAGGTACTCAAGTACTTCTTGTTGACACCTCCTCAATTATTCCTCTGTCGTGCCTCCGGCTAGACGTTCTGGGATACGCTTATGGTCTTCGAGTTTATTCTCGCTTATTTGGTGATGTATTCTCTTTGATTTACGGCTGTCGCATTACTAGAAACCTTCTGATATTAGCTAGATAGCTTTTATTTAATTCAGTTTAACGGTTAACGAATTTTTGCTTGTTTTTTGGATCTCCCTTTGACTTCTCTTGAAAACAAAATGTCTGACATTTCGCAAGCCCTCTCCCATAGACGATGTAGGTCTTGCAATAGACGTATTCCGAGGGCCTCGGTAGATCCTCACACCGCTTGTTCTGACTGTAGGGACAGACCCTGTCAGTTAGAAAATCGATGTGAGGAATGCGCCGGACTTTCGGAATTGGATTTTGTCCGACTTTTAAAGTATTCTTCTAAGTTAGAGAGAATTAGAGCTAGGAGGAGTTCTTCTCACTCTTCTTTATTTTCCTCATCTCATGATCCCCTTCCTGATCCTACCCCTGTAGTGGCTACCCCCGATCCTACTGTGTGCCCTCCGCCTGATATGTCAGTGGTTTTACGCGCTATTCAGGCTTTAGGCGATAAGGTAGAGTCAGTGGTAAGTGACCATAAGTCTCTGATGGCCGAAGTGAAAGAGTTGAAGGCCAAGAGTGCAGTGGGTGAAGTTAGTGCCAGTGCTGTGACGAGTGCTAGTGTCGGTGCAGTGCCTTGTACTAGTGTTAGTGCCAGTGTGGTGCGTGGGGATTTTTCTGTGCGAGCCAGTCGTTCTCCCAGTCCGGGACCTCTTGCAAGCTCCCAAGCCCAGGGGAGAAGCAATGTCGAAGGGCATAAGGGTTCGGCAGGCCTTGTTAGGCGCACAGAATTATCCTCAGTGGTTGCGGGCGTGTCTTCCACAGACCGTCACTCCCACTTGCAGACGATTGAGCCCGTCTTCCGCTCGTCCGCTGATCTTCTCTCGGGGAAGAAACGTTGGTCTCAGGTCTCTAGACCGCTTAAACGCAGAGTCCAACCCTCGAGTGCTCAGCCAGGTTGCAGTCGTTGGCTCAGCTCTGACTCGCCTCAGTCATCTAGCGACTGTACTCCGCCCAAGAGGAGTAAGGTACAACAGAGCTGCACCGGTGGTGCAACCACTGTTATGGCTTTACCTCAGTCTGCTACTGTCTCTGCTGATCCCAAGTGGTCTATGCTTCAGTCCATGCAAGCTCAGCTTTCGGACCTGATGCGTGGAGTGTCGTGCTGAGAGTGTTGCACCTCCTGCACCCGTTCAGCCTGTGCTGCACCCGCCTGCACCGGTGGTGCACCAACCTCCTGCACCCGTTCAGCCTGTGCTGCACCCGCCATGCACCGGTGGTGCACCAACCTCCTGCACCCGTTCAGCCTATGCTGCACCCGCCTGCACCGGTGGTGCACCAACCTCCTGCACCCGTTCAGCCTGTGCTGCACCCGCCTGCACTCGCTGCACCCAGTCGCAGCTCCATCTGCCAGGCGTACGATGTTGAACCACTTTCTGTGTTCACTGTTCCCAGTGTTGTTCAGCATCAGCCTTCTTTAAGGCAACCTTCGGTTTGGGATCAGGAGGATTACTCCACTCTTCCTCCTCCTCCCCTGGCTGCTCCACCGGCGGTGCAACTCTCGGTGGAGGTTACAACAACCTCTTCCACCTGTGAGTCAGTCTCCTCAGCTGTTGCACCGAGCTCTACCCGTGCACCCTGATCCTGCTCCTCAGACATCTCTGCTTGCGGGAACTTTACCTTGTTCTGCACAGCCTCGGTCTCTTCACGCTCCACTCATACCACAGGAACAGGAACAGGAACTTGCTGCACCTCCTCCTTCCACCTCTGTTGTTGTTCCTGCTCGTTCTGACTCTGCGGTTCAGCATTCGTATCCGATCCCGTCGCCTCATTCTGGGGTTGAGGTTTTCGGATGATGAAGAGGCACACCTTGATCCCTCTTCGGACGTGGACGAATCCAAGCTCTCTCCACAGTCTCTTGATTTTCGCAAGGTCTTGGCTCTTCTCAGGGAGGTTTATCCAGACCATTTTGTCTCAGCTATTCCCCGCTCTCCACCATCTGAGTTTTCGCTGGGAGTGCAACAAGCTCAGTCTTCCTATACCAAGCTTGTCCTAGCTAGATCCTCCAAGAGGGCTTTTAGGATCTTAGGGGAGTGGCTGCAGTCTAAGCAACTTCTTGGCAAGACTTCCTTCATGTTCCCTCCAACGAAGCTCACTTCGAAAGCGAGCGTTTGGATATGCCACAGGGGAAGCACCAGGCTTGGGAGTACCTGCCTCTGCCCAGGCTGACTTCTCAAGTCTGGTAGACTCGCCTCGAAGATCTGCTATGAGTCGCTCAAAAGTGTGTTGGAGCTTCTCAGACCTGGATCACTTGCTTAAAGGGGTGTTTAGAGCTTTTGAAATGTTTAATTTTCTCGACTGGTGCCTGGGGGCCCTCAGCAAGAAAACCTCTCATACGGACAAAGATTCTGCCATGCTGTTAATGTCCTGTATGGATAAGGCCATCAGAGATGGATCGGGCGAGCTAGCGTCCTTGTTTGTATCAGGGGTGTTGAAGAAAAGAGAACAGCTGTGTTCTTTCCTTTCCGCCAGCATTACCCCTTGCCAACGGTCACAACTTCTGTTTGCTCCTCTTTCGAAGTTTATTTTTTCCCGAAGAGCTCATTAAAGATTTGTCTGCTGCCTTGATACAGAAGGACACGCACGATCTTGTAGCTTCTTCGGCTCGTAAGTCTAAGGCTTCCACCTCAGTCCCTAAGACTTACCGCTCCCCAGTGGCTGATACCCCTGCGACTAGATTCATACCGCCCTTTCGTGGTAGAGCCCCCAGCCGAGGAAGCTCCCGTCCAGACTCTTACAGAGGCAAGTCCAGGAAAGGATCCAAGCCATCCAAAGGAAAACACTGACTCTCCGCTTCTCCAGACGACAGTAGGGAGCCAGACTCAAGACCTTCTGGCGAGCTTGGGAGATGAGAGGTGCAGACGCGCAGTCTGTCAGTTGGCTGAGGTTCGGTTACAGGATTCCATTCTACCTTCAACCACCTCTGACCACTTCGCCCATCAACCTCTCTCCCAACTACAAAGAGGAGGACAAGAGACTAGCTTTGCACCAGGAGGTGTCGCTTCTTGTGCAGAAGAAGGCTGTGGTTATAGTCCGGGACCATCAATCCCCGGGCTTCTACAACCGTCTCTTTCTTGTGGCCAAGAAGACAGGAGGTTGGAGACCTGTGCTGGACGTCAGCGCTCTCAACGAGTATGTCACCAAGCTGACGTTCACGATGGAGACGACCAAGTCGGTCTTAGCAGCGGTCAGACAGGAGGACTGGATGGTCTCATTGGACTTGAAAGATGCTTATTTTCACGTTCCGATTCATCCAGACTCCCAACCTTTCCTAAGATTCGTTTTCGGAAAGGTCGTCTACCAATTCCAAGCCCTGTGTTTTGGCCTAAGCACAGCTCCTATGGTCTTTACCCTTCTGATGAGGAATGTAGCCAAATTCCTTCACTTGTCAAACATCAGAGCCTCCCTCTACCTAGACGACTGGCTGTTGAGAGCCTCCTCGAGTCGTCGTTGTCTGGAGAATCTTCATTGGACTTTAGACCTTATCAGAGACCTGGGTCTATTAGTCAATTTGGAAAAATCTCAACTCATTCCCTCACAATCCATCGTGTATCTGGGAATGGAGATTCAGAGTCAGAGTTTTCGGGCTTTTCCATCGGCCCCCAGGATAAGCCAAGCCCTAGAGTGCATCATGAGCATGCTGAAGAGGAGCAGTTGCTCAGTGAGACAGTGGATGAGTCTCACAGGGACTCTCTCGTCCCTAGCCCTGTTTGTCGAGCTGGGCAGACTCCACCTCCGCCCTCTTCAATTCCACCTAGCAGCTCATTGGGACAAGAGTTCGACTCTAGAAGCAATCTCTATCCCTATCAACCAAGAGATGAAGACCACTCTCCTGTGGTGGAAGCACAACCTCCTTCTCAGAGAGGGTCTATCCTTGGCCATTCAGACCCCCAATCTTCATCTCTTCTCAGATGCATCGGACTCGGGCTGGGGTGCAACCTTGGACGGAAAGGAATGCTCCGGAATGTGGAACGAGGAACAACGATCTCTCCACATCAACTGCAAGGAACTGCTGGCAGTTCATCTAGCCCTGTTGAACTTCAAGTCCCTCCTGCTAGGCAAAGTGGTGGAGGTGAACTCGGACAACACCACAGCCTTGGCTTACATCTCCAAGCAAGGAGGGACCCATTCGAGGAGCCTTTACGAGATCGCAAGGGACCTCCTCATTTGGTCAAGAAGTCTAAACCTCTCTCTAGTCACGAGGTTCATCCAGGGCAATATGAACGTGTCAGCAGATCGTCTGAGCAGAAGGAATCAGGTCATTCCCACGGAATGGACCCTCCACAAGAGTGTGTGCAACAGACTTTGGACCTTGTGGGGTCAACCTACCATAGATCTGTTTGCCACCTCCATGACCAAGAGACTTCCTCTGTTTTGTTCTCCTGTTCCAGACCCTGCAGCAGTTCATGTGGATGCCTTTCTACTGAACTGGTCCCATCTCGACCTGTACGCATTCCCTCCGTTCAAGATAATCAACAAGGTTCTGCAGAAATTCGTCTCGCACGAAGGGACACGGCTGACGCTGGTTGCTCCCCTTTGGCCTGCAAGAGAATGGTTCACAGAGGTACTACAATGGCTAGTAGACTTCCCCAGGACTCTACCTCTAAGAGTGGACCTTCTACGTCAACCTCACGTAGACAGGTTACATCCAAACCTCCACGCTCTTCAACTGACTGCCTTCAGACTGTCGAAAGATTCGCTAGAGCTCGAGGCTTTTCGAAGGAGGCAGCCAGGGCTATTGCCAGAGCAAGAAGGGTTTCCACTCGTAGGGTCTACCAGTCTAAGTGGGAGGTCTTCCGAAGCTGGTGTAGAGCCAATTCGATATCCTCTACCAATACCTCTGTGACCCAAATAGCTGACTTCCTGCTTCATCTTAGGAATGAGAGATCCCTTTCAGCTCCAACGATTAAGGGATATAGGAGTATGTTGGCCTCAGTTCTCCGCCATAGAGGTTTGGACCTGTCTTCCAACAAGGACCTTCAAGACATTCTTAAGTCTTTTGAGACGTCTAAAGATCGTCGTCTTTCCACTCCAGGCTGGAATCTAGACGTAGTCTTAAGGTTCCTTATGACATCTAGGTTCGAACCTCTCCAGTCAGCTTCATTCAAGGACCTTACCCTCAAGACCCTTTTTCTCGTTTGCCTGGCAACAGCTAAGAGAGTCAGTGAGGTTCATGCCTTCAGCAAGAACATTGGTTTCACGACCGAGTCTGCTACATGTTCTTTCCAGCTTGGATTCCTAGCAAAGAACGAACTTCCTTCACGTCCTTGGCCTAGATCGTTCGAGATACCTAGCCTTTCCAACATGGTAGGTAACGAACTTGAGAGAGTTCTTTGCCCTGTCAGAGCTCTCAAATATTATCTCAAGAGGTCTAAACCTCTCCGAGGACAGTCAGAAGCCTTATGGTGTGCCATCAGGAAACCCTCGAGACCCATGTCCAAGAATGGGCTTTCGTATTATATAAGGCTTCTGATCAGAGAAGCACATTCTCACTTAAAGGAGGAAGACCTTGCATTGCTGAAGGTAAGGACCCACGAAGTAAGAGCCGTAGCTACTTCGATGGCCTTTAATAAAAACCGTTCTCTGCAGAGTGTAATGGATGCAACCTATTGGAGGAGCAAGTCAGTGTTTGCATCATTTTATCTGAAAGATGTCCAGTCTCTTTACGAGAACTGCTACACCCTGGGACCATTCGTAGCAGCGAGTGCAGTAGTAGGTGAGGGCTCAGCCACTACATTCCCTTAATCCCATAACCTTTTTTATCTTTTCTCTTGAATTCTTTTATTGTTGTTTTTATGGTTGTTACGGTAGGCTAAGAAGCCTTCCGCATCCTTTTGATTTGGCGGGTGGTCAATTCATTCTTGAGAAGCGCTTAGGTTAAAGGTTGTGTAGAGGTCCTTTAGTAGGGGTTGCAACCCTATATACTTTAGCACCTTGGGTTGATTCAGCCTCCAAGAGGAACGCTGCGCTCAGTAAGGAAGACGAACTTAAAAAAGAGGCAGAGTAACGGTTCAATTCGACTTCCTTACCAGGTACTTATTATTTCATTTGTTATTGGAGATAACTGTTATATGAAATTTGGGGATACTTGGCTATCCTTTAATCTTGTACACTGGTTTTCACCCACCCCCCTGGGTGTGAATCAGCTACATGATTATCGGGTAAGTTTAATATTGAAAAATGTTATTTTCATTAGTAAAATAAATTTTTGAATATACTTACCCGATAATCATGATTTAATTGACCCTCCCTTCCTCCCCATAGAGAACCAGTGGGACCGAGGAATAATTGAGGAGGTGTCAACAAGAAGTACTTGAGTACCTGGCCACAGGTGGCGCTGGTTAGTACACCCCCTTCTAGTATTGTGATAGCTGGCGTATCCCTCCTTAGATTTCTGTCGGGCAACGGAGTTGACAGCTACATGATTATCGGGTAAGTATATTCAAAAATTTATTTGTTCCGTAACCGAAATACAAACCACGCTATTTACAAAGGGTTATTACTTTTAGCGTAGCTGAAATGGCGAGCCATTAGAATTTAACGAGGGTGTATTACCCCCGCGCTAGTTAGCGGGGGGGTAGGGGAGTGGTAGCTAGCTACCCCTCCTCCCCCTCACACACAGGTGAATACTCACTTTCACTTTTGGCTCGGACTGTGACAGACGTCTCTCTGTCTTGGTCCTCGCTTGGCAGCCATTGTCTGTTTTGTCTTTACTTATTCGCTTACTTTTCTTTTACTCAATATATATGTAAACATGTTTTCATCTAATCTCGTCTTCCGACGGGCAACGGTCTTCCCGACGGACAACGGTCTTCCCGACGGACAGCGGTCTTCCGACGGACATCAGTCTCCCGGCGGACAACGATCCCTTCGGGGCAAAGGGTTGCCCCCACGGGGGTTCTTCCCTTGCGTGTCAGGGTTTCCCTGCGCGCCCTTCTGTTCGTCAGCGCTCTCCTGTTCGTCAGCGCTTTCAAGATGATCTTCCCTGCGGTTCCTGTTACGTGCCCTGTGCGCCCACGTTCGCCCTCGCGATCTAGAACTTCGGTTCAGGTCGGGGTCAAGGACTCTTCTTTACGCAGGCTTCCACGCGTAGCCTTCTGCTCGTCAGCGATCATCAGCTCGTCAGCGATCATCAGCTCGTCAGCGATCATCAGCTCGCCAGCGATCGTCAGCTCGTCAGCGATCATCAGCTCGCCAGCGATCTCCGGATCGCCCACGTGTGTTACAGCTGGCACGCCAACGTTCTCCAACACTTCTGAAGGAACATGGTTCGCCAGCTACTAGCTCAACTGCGGATGCTGATCGCCATCGCGCGACCCTCAACTGCAGATGCTGATCGCCATCGCGCGACCCTCAACTGCGGATGCTGATCGCCATCGCGCGACCCTCAACTGCGGATGCTGATCGCCATCGCGCGACCCTCAACTGCAGATGCTGATCGCCATCGCGCGACCCTCAACTGCGGATGCTGATCGCCATCGCGTGACCCTCAACTGCGGATGCTGATCGCCATCGCGCGACCCTCAACTGCGGATGCTGATCGCCATCGCGCGACCCTCAACTGCGCGCCATCGCACAACCCTGAACGATTGCCCGCTTACGCATGCTGCTCCTCATCGCACCACCCTGAACGATCGCCCTCCTGCAGATGCTGATCACCATCGCACCCTTTCACGCGATCATTCACCTGCGCATGCTGCTCGCCATCGCACAACCCTGAACGATTGCCCGCTTACGCATGCTGCTCCTCATCGCACAACCCTGAACGATCGCCCTCTTGCGGATGCTGATCACCATCGCACCCTTTCACGCGATCATTCACCTGCGCATGCTGCTTGCCATCGCACAACCCTGAACGATTGCCCGCTTACGCATGCTGCTCCTCATCGCACCACCCTGAACGATCGCCCTCCTGCAGATGCTGATCACCATCGCACCCTTTCACGCGATCATTCACCTACACATGCTGCTCGCCATCGCACAACCCTGCACGATTGCCCGCTTACGCATGCTGCTCCTCATCGCACAACCCTGAACGCTCGCCCTCTTGCGGATGCTGATCACCATCGCACCCTATCACGCGATCATTCACCTACACATGCTGCTCGCCATCGCTTACCGCCAGCGATCTTCTTCACCTACGCGGCAGCACGATCCCTCGCCGTCACGCCCATTCGCCCGCGCGATCGCGCGCCCCGCGCGATCGCTCGCCCGCGCGATCGCTCGCCCGCGCGATCGCTCGCCTGCGCGCCCGCGCGATCGCTCGCCTGCGCGCCCGCGCGATCGCTCGCCTGCGCGCCCGCGCGATCGCTCGCCTGCGCGCCCGCGCGACCGCTCGCCTGCGCGCCCGCGCGACCGCTCGCCTGCGCGCCCGCGCGACCACTCGCCTGTGCGCCCGCGCGACCATTCGCCTTTGCGCGACCGTTCGCCCTCGCGCGACCATAGTTCGCGGCGAATTCCACAGCCGGTGGTAGCAGCAGGGACGCCTGCTCCTAGGCGGCACTCGGGATCACCTCCATCCAAGCACAGGTTGGTAGTGCAGGACGAAGACAGGTCAGTACAGCATTCTTCCCACCTTCTTTTCAGGCAGGAACCGTCGTGTCCTCTCCAAAGGATCGCCCGATCCCTTTCACCTTAGCGAGGATTTCGGACTCTGTGTCCTTGGAGCAGCAGACATGGTTTGATCCGCTGGCACGGGCGTTAATGAGGGTTAGGAAACCAGCACTCACCGGCCAGGGTAACAAACCAGCGGCTGTCTCTCCTACGCTGAAGAGAAAGAGAGGAGTGGACTTCGTGGTGACTTCCCCCAGGGCGAAGTTGGTTCCCAAGAGGTCGGTCTCGAGGGTCCCCACTCCTGCACGAGTACTCTCTCCTTCTCCCGCCCTGGAAGGATTTTTGGCGGGGGGGCTTTCCGTTGAAGATTTCTCCATCGGACAAGGGGTGACTGCTTACCTCTTCCTCTGGGAGCTTACCAGGTTCTTTCCCTCCTCGGTTACGGCCCGAGGTTTGGTTCAAGGAAGCTACAGGAAGATCAAGGGTACTTTCCTCCTCTCGAGCTCAGGCACCTTGGCCTTTCGTCGTTAAGTATCTACTTGCGGACAAGCTCGATGTTGTACCATCTGGACGCACTGACTGAAGGCTTCCTTCGGGTGTCTCATCTGTGGAGGTCAACGACCTCAGACACCCTTCCATCCTTGAGAAGAGTTTTGTCTTTGCCCAAGGACAGAGACTTAAACATCTGCTGTGCGGAGTAAATCGACTTCCGGTTTCACTCCTCCAAGGCGCTTTCTTCCAGACTCTGCAGGGCTCCAGCTCCCTTTTCTTTCAACCACGTCGGCCTAAGTTATCGGCTACGACAACTGGGACAAGGTGTCCAATTGCAGTTTCCTCCTGTCAGGAACAGATGGCACGGGAGACTTCCCCGGGGGAGGGCATAGTCCTAAAAGGAGTTCACGAACTCTAGGATTGCAGGTTTTTTCGCTGGGAGGATGCTTAAGGTTACTCATCCGAATGACAGCTTCCCGATGCCCATTCCCGCACAATCTCTGTGAGTAGCCAAGGATATCGCGCCTGCCGTCTCTGTCAGCGAATTCAGTGTCTCTGAACCTCTATGCCATAGCATCAGCAGAGTTGCCCGGTTGGGCAGAATGATCCATACCTTAGGCGAAGGTCTTCCTTAGGATCATCGACGGCTTCACCCCCGGCCCCCTCAGTCGATCCTTTCTTGTAAGGAAGGATCTGAGAGGGGATGTCCATAGTCGACCTCTCAGCCCTGATCAAGTTTGTCGAACAAACTTCGGCCAGCGTAGACCAGCAGAATCGATCAGACTGGTAACGAGGCGACAGGACTCCTTTAACCCTGGATCGGAAGGACGGGTACTTTCAGTTTCCATTCCATCCATCTTCCAGGGTGCTTGTCGAATTCAGCCTAAACTGCAAGTATTCCTGCTTATGATGCAGTGTGGCTATCCCGCCGTGGCATAGCAGGTGTGTTTCCCCAGAGAACTCTCCCTGCCTTCCTTTTGGCCGCTCAGGTGCAGACTTTCGCCTCCTCTGCTGTTTGGAGGGCTGGTCAACTCCGGTAGGCTCGGGTTTCGACCTTCTTCAGCGCCGGGAAAAGCTTCCGAATGCTGACCATGAGTGTGGGCTCATGGTATTTTGCTTGGAGCCTTCTCTTCCTCTGCCTCAACATCTGGAGTATCTGGCCATGATATTGAGTCAACCGCCTTACCACGTTGGAAACCCCGCTTCTCGTCCGTCCAGCGAGGTTAAGCAACGTCGGTACTTGGATGGGTGACCACCTGGGGACGCCAGATTCTGTTACCACATCCTCCGAGCCTTCCTTTCGGTTGACTGTGGCAAGACTGAGGAGAGTCGCAGTACCTGTTCTCAGTCAAGCAGAGTTTTCAGCCCTACCTTGGAACGTTTCCTAGTTCTTCTTTCCTCATTGACCCGTTTATAGTCCGAACGGTCGCCTCAGGATAAGTTCCATGTGGGGCGATCCAAGTTCCGGTGGCTTCAGGCAATGTTTAACCGGACTCCCTGGCCCTATGGGACCAGCGGAACTATTAAACCTGCAATGGGTGTTGACCTATGGAGCCTCTTGATGGTAGTGGATATTCTCGTCCTTTCCCCACATTCTTGATGCGGTTCTCGGACTCGTCAAAGGAAAGGGGGGGGGGGCATGTTCCGGTCCAGGCCTATGGTCAAGACCTGAAGGATACCTCTCCATCATTCAGGCAGGCTTAAGGGCCTTAGTCTGGCCCCTCTTCAGATCCTACCGCTCCTGCCAAGTCGCCCCGTTGCGTGTCGACTTCATGCTAACCAGCAGGGGACGCATTTTCACACCTTCACATCTTGCAGTAGAGATACCGGGATGATTGAGATTCTCTCAATTCCACCATCGGCTCTCTCATTCCAGGCAGGGGAATGTTTCTCTCAGACTATCCGAGCAGAGCCTCATAGAGAGAGTGTACCTAAGGGTCTTTGACCTTGGGTAACCAGCAAGTGCTGGTCTGGGGGACCTGATCGCGACAGCTTGGAACCTCAAGCTTCCGCTAGTTTTCCCCCCAGTCTCAGACCCCGAGACTCTGGCAAGATGCATTCCGGTGATGGTGGGACAACTTCGACGCCTGCGTCTTCCCTCCTTTTTGTCTGCGGACAATGGGTCTCAACAAAACCAGGTTGTCTGTCAACCTTTCAATGGGAGAGCTCCACTGGGACTATGCGCAGAACGGTTTCTGGACCCTCTGCTTCCCCTGACGGAACTCCCGGGAGAGCTTCTCCCACGGCGCAGACTACTCAAGCAACCACACTGCGACATCTCTCCCGAACCGGGGCGTCGCTTCGGCTTCATGCCTGGAGACACTACGCTTCCTCCTCTAGAAGAGACAACCCGCTACAGTCGCGGTACGGAGGTCGCGTCATCTGCGATAGTCATCCACAGGGGTCTCCCAGGCAAAGTGAAGAGTCTAAGGTGGTTGGTGCCGTGGGAGATATACCTCTTCCCGTGAGGCCTCTTCTCCAGCAATAACGGTCTTATTGCCTTTCGGCGGGAGGAAACTCCTTTCCGCTCTTGGCAATGAAGCCTGTCGCTCAGCCTTTCCCTGACCTTCAGGCTTAAAGGAATAACTTTTTCCTGCCCGCTGGATCTATCCTCGCTCATGCGAAGCTACGATCGTCCCTGCCCTAGTCGGAGGAAGACCTCCGACTTGGAGCATGGCTCGGACTTTTAGTCCTTTAAGAGATCTTCTCAAGACCCTTTTACGACAGGCCTCGGATTGTATTCCGCCTTGGGTCTTCTGCTCACTCTGGCCACGGCCAGTGTGTAAGCAATCTTCTTGGTCTCTTACTACTCCCCCCCTTTCTAAGGAAGAGGAGAAGGCAACATTCAGGCTCGCTCCTGAGTTGTTGGCTAGACTCAGAATCTGAGGGTCCCGACCCTTCGGTCCGATTCATTCAAGATTTTGAGTCTCCATTCTGTGTCTGATGTCCCAAGACCTTCTCTTTCTTGCCAGTACAGGAATCGAGAGGTTAGCGCTGGGAACAGCTGCAGTTTGGCCTCAGTTGCAGCCGATTTGGGAACACAAGGAGGACATGGGGGGAGAGTCACCAGTATACCTCTTCAGCCCGGACTCAAGGACATTCATCTCGACCTGTCTTCAGACCCTCCCCCGTCACGTCGCCCTACAGCACGATGTTGGATACATCGCAACGTCCCTCGCCTTCGAGTAATACTACTCTGTGACGCAGGTGCTACAAGCTGGAGTCTGGAAGCGTCTGATGACCTTCGCAGCCCGCTTCCTGCAGGGCGTGACCCACAGGAGTCTCGATACGTTTTCTATCGCTCTGTGGTGGCTACACAACAGCTGGTCTAACCTCAGGCTCCTTTTTGGACAGGTAGCAGAAGGTTGAGGGCATTGTTATCAGGTTTTAGTCTGCATGAACGAAAGAAGTATGTCTGGCCCTTACTTCTTTCTTCATCATCCCCTCTACGGGGAAGCAGCATCCTGGTCTCTGCATAGCTGACCTCGAACCTCTGCAGGTAAACCATGCTTCCTTGTGTTCCGAGTATTGAGTCAATACTGTCGCGTCCCCCATACCCTGACGAGGTGGTATTGGGAACGTCCTAACCCAGAGTTCCTTCTGGAACTCCAGGTCAACTGCCTAGGACGGGTCACACTTCTTCCTTCACACACAAGCTTACGTAGGCCACATGGTTCCTTGCGGTGCAAGGAACTTGTGAGGTGCAGGGACTCCTTTTCTCGAGTGCGACTCACTCGGATTCTGAGTCCCCGGGTAAAGCCAAAGCCAGTATGGCTGGGGACTTTCCACCCTTCCTAAGGGATAAGTCACCCTTTGTAAATAGCGTGGTTTGTATTTCGGTTACGGAACAAATGACAAATTCGAAGATAATTTGTATTTTTCCTAACCATACAAACCTTAGCTATTTACACATATTTGCCCGCCAGCCCTGTCCCCCAAGACAAGTCCTACCTCTAAGTGAAAGTGAGTATTCACCTGTGTGTGAGGGGGAGGAGGGGTAGCTAGCTACCACTCCCCTACCCCCCCGCTAACTAGCGCGGGGGTAATACACCCTCGTTAAATTCTAATGGCTCGCCATTTCAGCTACGCTAAAAGTAATAACCCTTTGTAAATAGCTAAGGTTTGTATGGTTAGGAAAAATACAAATTATCTTCGAATTTGTCATTTTACTAATGAAAATAACATAATTCCATTTTCTTTGATTTTGATTAATTATATTATAAAGTTCCTGCCTCCGATGCCTTAGATTACCGCGGGGGTAGCAGCAGTAGGGGATTCAGCATTATGAAGCTTCATCTGTAGTGGATAATGTGGGAGGGTGGGCTGTGGCACCCTAGCAGTACCAGCTGAACTCGGTTGAGTCCCTTGTTAGGCTGGGAGGAACGTAGAGAGTAGAGTTCCCCTTTTTTGTTGTTGTTTCATTGTTGATGTCGGCTACCTCCCAAAATTGGGGGAAGTGCCTTGGTATATGTATGTATGTATAAAGTAATCTCAAATTTCTCTTTCAGGTTACAAAATTTCTATTTGCTCTTTGCTTTGCTTAAATGAGGAAAATGCCAAAGGTCAAAGCCACTTCCACTGTCCTTTCTGCTCAGAACTCGTACTTAAAAAGAATTCGTTCATATCACATGTCCAGAGCCATTCCCCATCAGTTTCCGCTAGTAAAAATGAAAAGACGCCGGTTCGTTCCAGGAACGGTGCAGATGTCAGCTTTTTCAGTAGAATTGACAGGTGAGTTATCAATATTTGTATCATGTTTGTTTATTCAGGTGGATTCTGACCAGAATTCTAATAGTGGTACATAAAAAAAGTAAGAGGGAGAAAAAGATATACTCTAAATGTTAAGCCCAAATATATGTTACTAAAGTATCACCATATTATTTGTAGGCGGAAGGATTAAATACTGTACTTTGAGAGCCTTAAGAATTTCTGCTGAAAAGACAAGGATGTTTCTCTAAATGAAATTGAAAGCTACAGAATTAAAGGACAAAGCGAAAGGAGATTTTTTTTATAGGTCTTAAAGTAGATTTAGAAAACCCTACCTTCATATACATTCTTAAGACTCGAGTATGAAGTTTTTCAGACTATGAAAACTTGGAGTAACTACAAATCCAGTATTGATTGGGTACAGATAGTATTAGAGTTCATGTCACAAATTTTGTATTGCTTAAGCAAGATCTTACTTACCCTCCCAAAATAAGCTGGTTATGTTTTATATAATAGCTTAAATAAAACATCAATGATAATAATTTGTTCCTACATGGAAACAAGCTTAGTCATATAATGGGGCTGCTTCTGGCAAAGCCAGTTATGCCTGATTGAAGAATTGAGGGTTTGGCAGCCTGGTATGGCTGCATCACCCTCCCTTGTACCTTTAGGATGGTATGATGTTGCTCGTGGTTGATAACTTATTAGTCTTGTGGCCGCCGAAGTGATTTTATGTCGGCTACTGGGTGCCAGTTTTCTTACTGTACTTGTCCTAGTATCGAGGAGTCTTGTGATCTTCATCTGTTATGTCTTATTTGCCAAGGACATAGATTTTCATTAGAGTCTTCTTGTTTTTGTGTAGAGAGTGGTCATCCTTCTCATGGGAAAATTCCAAGCCGACGAAAGGATAAACACATTCGCTCTCCATCGAATGCTTCACCTTTGGAAGAGAGTAGAGGTTTAGAATTCCCCCTTTCTAGTCCAGATCTTTCCCTGTCTGATCCTTCATTCTCAATTCTAACCCAGGACAAGGTAAAGGAGGATGGTGACCAAGACTTTATCAAGGATTTTGACCAAGTAGTTCCTCCTACCCTCCATTATTTGGCCGCGGATTCTTGAGGAATCGGCATAGTGCCCAAACTGTTGTGGGAAGCGTCTTCCTACCTCGCAACAAACTAGCACACTCTCAAGAGATGGCTTTCCTTCTTATTCAGCTCCATCTGGCAGCATAGCTTTGGTAGAATAGGCTGGAAAATCTGCCCTCCTGTAACGTCTCATTTCAAACAGTCATATCAGTCTGCAGTCCCTTCATTGGAAACTGAAGAGACACTGGTCACAAGGCAGCGACCCTCTTCTGTCATTAGTTCCGATAGGGGAGGGTCTAAGACTCGATCTGGAATGATGAACACTTTGAAGGGCTTGCCTCCCTGCTAACACATGTACTGGATCTTTGTTGGTTTCGCTCTACTCCTATAACCCCTAGAGTCTGTACAAGGGACAGTTCAGGTATGTCAATTCTATTTCAAAATGTTGGGGTTGGGGCTTCAAGTAGCTCATCTCATATTCCAACACTTGACTAGTTACTTGATGGTGTGAATAAGTGACAGCACTACCAAGGTTTGGGTGGATGGATGGAGTGAAGAAAGCTCTGGGTGATAGTAGGATAGATGTGAGAGAGGCAAGAGAGCTTGCTAGAAATAGGAATGAATGGCGAGCGATTGTGACGCAGTTCCAGTAGCCCCTGCTGCTTCCTCCGGTGCCTTAGATGACCGCGGAGGTAGCAGCAGTAGGGGATTCAACATTATGAAGCTTCATCTGTGGTGGATAACGGGGGATGGTGGGCTGTGGCCCCTTAGCAGTACCAGCTGAACTCGGTTGAATCCCTTGTCAGGCTGGGAGGAACGTAGAGAGTAGAGGTCCCCTTTTTGTTTTTGTTTCATTTGTTGATGTCGGCTACCCCCCAAAATTGGGGAAAGTGCCCTGGTATATATATGTATGTACTACCGTAGTCATAGGTTACAAACAAGCCGGTACTGCTTCTCTGCAACTTTGCCCGGTCACTGTAGAGATACATGAGTGGGCAATGCTCGACCCAACCACTATAACAGCTTGCTTGATTCCAGGCAAAAGAACATTGGTGGTGGACAATTTGAGCAAGAGAATTCAGATCGTTGGCCCAGAGTAGTCTTTGCATCCTTTCATAACCTCCCTTATAGTAAGCTTCTGATATTTTGCTCACCAAAGCCAGACCCGGAAGCATCGTTCGAGGATGCCTTCCAGCATCTGCCTGATAAGGAGTATCTTGAATAGAGTCCAGTCCATTCCCAACTGTGTATGACTAAATAATGCCCAAGTCGGTTCAAAGGAGAATGGTACCTGAACCTACTACTACTCCTGATAGAGACTGAGGGTATTACCTTCTCTTGTCTGACTTGTTCTGCCAAGCACACGCTGATAGATCCCATTGCTTGGTGAAATGACTTCAACTTCACGCTTGGAGGTTATCCAGCATCTCGTGAGACAGACTTTTCACGTGAAATTACACGAAAGATCCCAGGATACTTCCGGGAATCATTGACTCTTATGCCAAACTAAGTGGGTCATCTGTGGTTGGGGAGAGGGCTTTCTTCTCTCAGAGTCTCTATGCCATGGTTAGCTGAATTTTTTCTTTACCTTCGAAGATAGAAGCTCTGCTTGTTATCAGCGGTGAAAGGCCACCACAGCCTTAAAGCCAGATATGTAGGCCAGTAGAAGTTGTTATTTCTCCTTCAGCAGAGCTCTCCATGCTCATGAGTTTAGAGCAGTCCTGTCCTCCAAGAGAGGTAGAGACCACCACCCTTGGTCATTATAAGGTCTTGCAGTCCCTTACAAGGACATCTTTGAACTTTTGAGGTTGACCTCATACAGAAACCTTCCCTGAAAGGTATTGCTTATGTGCCTTAGCTTCCGACAAGTGAGTTAGCAAGCTTCATGGGCTCTCCTTTACCATCATTTACACTAAATGCCAAGGATAGGTTTCATCCCCCTTTGTCCCTGAGCTTCTATCTAAAACACAGAATCCATCAGTTCTCGATTCCATGATTCTTTCATCCTAGATCGCGAGCCGTAGAGCTGTAACTGTCAATCTTGATTAGCTACTTTAGGGTTCTGTAAGTGCTCTTGACTGCTACTTTAAGCATAAACAAACAACTTGACCCCACATGTATCTCTTCTTCCTCAACACGAGGAGAGTGAAGAAGGCGGTGACCCTTACAATTTTCTTGTGGCTGAGGGACTCATTGACTGTACCCATTCCCCACCCTCACCTCCTGCTCCAGTAGGAGCTTGTTCTATGACCCTGTCATTCCAAAAAAATTCTAGCGCAGGTGCTCCTGTCAGCTGGAATCTATTCATTTGCAGGTGAGCCCCACTTTACTGGTAGCTTTTCTATTACCTGGCATAGAAGTGTCATTTCACGCAATCCTTACGAGGAGGGGTCTGTTGTAAGTTAGCCAGACAAACCCATTCGTATACATAGGTCTCAGGGTTGGAACAAGGAAAATCCATTGCTATACATAATGTGTGCCTTACTGTTATGACACAGATTTTCTGCTCTGCATCTTTTGATTCATGGGACATGGACCCGTGGGTAATTGCCAAACCACCGGTCCACGTGTAAAGGAACCTTAGCTCTGCACCACATGAAGGGTCTAAGTTTTTGGTAGCCTGAGATAAGTTCCAGCCAGTTCCTCCCACCTAAGGTTTGTCTACCATGTAAAAGTGGTCAAATATTGAGATAATTCATATTTTTCCTATCCATACAAACCTGAATAATTTACGCATACAGTGATGCCTCAGGATACGAAAGTAATCCGTTTAGGATACGGTTTCGTATCCTGAGTCGCGTTTTACATGTAAATAGCCTAATCCGTTCCAAGCCTTACGAAAAGACACCTTTTCTTCCATAAACACGCTAAAATGTAGTAATAAACATGCAATGCAGCCATTTCTATCATTCAATAATTAACCCAACCGTTAAAAACAGCCTAACCCATTCCAGAAACCACTATGAGATTATTCAATAATGTAGTTATAGCCTAGTTATCCCCCCCAAGCCCTAAGAAAACGGTCCGTTTTCTTTACTACTATATAAAAGTTACGGTACTGTATGTAAAGCATTTGGATCAGTGAAGGTGTATTGTTACCTGTACGTACACCTAAATTAAGGATTGATACCCTGAAAAAAAGGTTACAGTTAATTAGTGTAACAAAAAAGTTGAAACTTACCTTTTGATTGAGACGATGTCCGATAGCGAAGTCGCGGCAGAGGAGGATGGCATAAGGCAGAAAACGTAACAAGTGACAGACTACGTACAGTAATTTACACACTTAACACATTAACACTTAAACTTTACGAAAAAGAAAAATGGCAGAATTAATTAACACTTAACATTACATATGGAAAACTATAAAATGAAAGAAAAAATTACTTTAACACTTAACGGTAACATAAAACTTAAAATTGAATTTTTTTTTGCTTTTTTATAACTGCGTTTTTCATATTTTCTAAATCTCTTCTACTTCTTCATCACTTTCTTTTTTCTGTTTCTTTTCTTTACTTTCACCTTCTAATTCTTCATCACTTCCTCTTTTCTGTTTCTTTTCTTCTCTTTCACCTTCGTCTTGGCCTACTAATACCGCTGGCCTCTTTAATAAGAAACTATCCATTGAAGCTTGTTTCTGCCTACTTTTCAACACATTTCTAAAATGCGTTAGGCAAACGTCATTGCAGTGTTGAAGCGCACGGTTGGTATAAACTTTTTCTGGATGTTCCTTTTTGACGTAGTCTGCCATTTTATGGAAACATGCGAGAATTTCCTTAATGTCTGCTGTTTTCAAAGGTGTAACATCCTTCTCATCACCGCTAGAGATTTGCTCTTGAACAACACTCACTTGCATTGTCTCCAACTCCTTCAGGTCGTCCGTCGTCAACTCCTCGTGGTGCTCCTCGATAAGTTCATCTATATCCTCGGCGCTAACTTCCAGCCCCATGGACGTACCAAGATGTACGATGTCGGCCACCTCAGACTGCTGAATGGGTTCAGGATCGTCAACGATCTCGGCTTCGCCTCCAGGCTTCCCGTACCCCTCGAAGTCTCGTGCAGAGACAGCATCAGGCCACAGCTTCCTCCAAGATGAGTTCAGGGTACGCCTCAAAACTTCCTGTAAAGCGAGATCGATGAGTTTGAGGCATATCACGATATTAAAGTGATCTTTCCAGAATTCACGCAGAGTGAGGTTTGTACTCTGTGACTTGGAAACATCTCTGGAAGAGATGCTTCGTGTACAATTTTTTAAAATTTGAAATAACTTGCTGGTCCATGGGCTGGAGGAGAGGGGTGGTGTTAGGATATAGGACCTTTATGAAGGAATACTCGGCCAGAAGATATTCCTCGAGGCCAGGAGGGTGAGCTGGAGCATTGTCCAGCACCAGCAGACATTTCATAGGGAGGCGGTTTTCTTCCAAATATTTTCGGACAGTCGGACCGAAGCAGACATTCACCCAATCAATGAAAACTTGCCTCGTTACCCAGGCTTTAGCATTCGCCCTCCACATCACGGGAAGGTTCTCCTTGATGACTTTGTGGGCTTTGAAGGCTCGGGGATTTTCTGAATGGTACACCAGCGGGGGCTTTATCTTGCAGTCCCCACTGGCGTTTGCACAAAAAGCAAGGGTAAGCCTGTCCTTCATAGGCTTATGTCCGGGTAGCCTCTTCTCCTCCGCCGTGATGAACGTCCGACGAGGCATTTTCTTCCAAAAAAAGGCCAGTTTCGTCGCAATTGAAAACTTGCTGCGAACTGTAGCCTTCCTGCAGAGTCAACTTGTCGAACGTTTTAACAAAGGCTTCGGCGGCCTTCGTGTCCAGGCTGGCTGCCTCCCCATGCCGTACCACTGAATGAATGCCAGTCCTTTTCTTGAATTTCTCGAACCACCCCCGAGAAGCCTTGAACTCTGGGGGTTCCTGCTGGGATGTTCCTTCTCCTGCCCCTTCTTCGGCCTGAGAACGCACGAGATCACCGAAAATGGCGGAGGCCTTCTGGCAAATTGTAGTCTCAGTGATGGTGTCTCCTAAGATCTCTTTGTCTTTGATCCACACAAGAAGCAGCCTCTCCATCTCGTCATGCACGTGGGTTCTCTTATTGGAGAAAATAGTGACGCCCTTAGAAGGTGCCGCTGCTTTGATGGCCGCCTTCTGCTTCAGGATGGTGCCTATCGTAGATGGATTCCGGCCATACTCCTTGGCGATCGCACTTAAACACATGCCAGACTCGTACTTTTTTATGATTTCAAGTTTCGTCTCCATCGAGAGCATCGTCTTCTTCTTCTTTCCTTCGGCAACATTCTTGGGACCCATGGCTACAGTAATACGTAATATAATACACTACGTACGTTATATACAGTACTATGTATAGTAAACACTAATACAGTATAGTGCACAGTAACGAATGTTTAATAACGATAACACGTGGCGTACAAATGTACTGTATATTAACACTACGTCAAACAGGCGAAAGCACACAATGTCTGTTAACGATACCGCGGTCGGAACGAAAAGAGAGAGAGAGAGAGAGAGATGAACGCCCGTGCGTAAGCAAGCTGGGATAGTTGCCGACCAATAGGAAATCAGGATCTTATGGCGTCAGCTAGCATCTGAGTAGGGAGATAACCAATGGGTGAGCGGGAGGCTGTAAGTGAGTCTACCCAAGTTCAAAGTCTGGCGGCGCGCGCTTTTTAAAATTACTCTCGGCGAAGAGTTGGGATTTCGTAAGGTATTCGTATACTGGGGCATAAAATCTTCGAATCACTTTTCGTATCCTGAATTTTTCGTAAGCAGAAACTTTCGTATCCAGAGGTATCACTGTACTTTGCAGCCATCAAAAACTCCATAGAAAGTCACAGCTGTAACAATCAAAGTGACTACTTTACTCAGTGAGCAAGCAGAGGGGCTGGGCTTCCCTGCAGCTGCCTGTTTACAGCTCCTTAAAAAAGTCTCAACTGCTGTGTTCTCCAGCTTCACTGTTAGGCCTATCTCTCCTATGTAAAGAACTCTGGTGTATATAATTAGGAAAAATATGAATTATCTCCAAATTTGTCATTTCTCCGTAATATACAAATTTTAGACCTTTAAGTTACACTGCCTTCCTCAACCACCCCCAAGTCTTAGGTTAAGGTCAGTGTATGTTTTGCCATCCCCTCTGAAGGTCCAGCACTTTGCTGCAGTAGAGGGGCTTGAGTGTCCCAATGATGGGCTGGGCAATGGCGGAGGGGTAGTTTATCCACCCTGGCAGGCTCAACCATACCGCTAAGGCCAGTTCTGAGAGACCAGACCAAGACTGGACCCCTATAGGCCTTCTCCTTTATTTTAAGATAGGCAAAGGCTAGGAGAAGGAAAACTCCAAAATTAAACCAAACAAGACCCCAACGGCGGAGCTTCCCAGCACCGGCGGAAGAGGGCAATGCCTGTCGGGCAGGCAACAAGGCGGGCCTTGACATAACAAGAACCCGGCAGCCCAATGCAACCAACATCGGAGAAGCCGCCTGTCTCATATGTCTTGAGCCGCGGTGAAAATGATGTGGGCCAAGTGTGTGTGCGTGGCCGTTGCAAAGCCACGACCACCCAAAACAATATACCTAGCTACTGGCATTCTGTCGTTTCCTCCACCCTTCTTCATCTCTTTCTCACCATCATCATCATCACCACCACCAGCAAGTCCTGAGGCGACAGCACTGTGGGTGAAGGGGGCAGGCCTGGATAGCTGGAAGCCCTTAGCCCACGACTGCACTCAGGCGGCGAGTCTAAGATTCAGTCGCTCTCTGGTGACGGTGCCGTGACACCAGAGTTCGGCAGCTGGACTCGTGACTGGGCTGGCCTATTGAGGACACCGCAGCCCACCCCACATGGGGAGGCCCCTAGAAAAGGTTGGGTAAACATCGGACACGGCAAACCCGTCTGGTCAGCTCACCGCGGCTGGCGGACATCCCACTAATGCGGTCGAAATAACATGAAAAAAATATTAACCTTAGGTGCGTGGAACATCCGCACCCTTCAAGACGTGACGAACACCAACCGCCCGGAACGACGTACAGCCCTCGTCTGCAAGGAGCTAGCCCGCTTCAATGTTGATGTGGCGGCTCTTAGCGAGACCAGACTACCCGAAGAGGGCAACATCAGGGAAGCTGGAACAGGCTACACCATCTTCTGGAAAGGCAAGGCCCTAGAGGAGCCTCGCATCCACGGTGTCGGCTTCGCCATCCGCTCCCAGCTAGTGCAGCAGCACAACCTCGCTCCCAAGGCCATCAGTGAGCGCTTGATGACTGTCCGCATCCCCATCACGCGGGACAGACATCTCACCCTGATCTCTGTCTACGCCCCGACTATGACCTCAACCGATGATAACAAAGCTGCCTTCTACACCCAGCTCGACCGCACCATCCAGGCAGTGCCCGCCAATGACAAGCTCGTTGTGCTTGGCGACTTTAATGCCCGAGTAGGCAAAGACCATCGCCTGTGGGAGGGAATCATCGGCCGCCATGGCATTGGAAATTGCAACGCCAATGGCCAACTCCTACTGGGTCTGTGTGCAGAACACCAACTTGTGGTAACCAACACCATCTTCCAGTTACCAAAGCGACAAAAGACCACATGGAGACACCCACGGTCTAAACACTGGCACACCCTGGACTACGTCCTGACCAGAGCCAGAGACCGAGGAGACGTCCGCATCACCCGATCCATGCCCGGAGTGGACGACTGCTGGACGGACCACAGACTCCTCATCTCCCGACTCTCCGTGACGACCCTACGACCACCCAGAAGGGCACTTGACAGCGTACCACACCAACGCTTTGATTGTAGTAAGCTCCGCAACCCACAGGTGGCACAGAACTACAAGGAGGCCTGCGAACAATACCTCGCAGACCCTGTGGGTCAGGCCACTGTCGAGCACCACTGGACCACCCTCAGAAACGCCATGGCCCGTGCCGCGGAGGAAACACTAGGCTTCACCACCAAGAAACGGCAGGATTGGTTTGATGAGAATGATGCTACCATCTCTCTTCTCGTTGAAACCAAACGACAAGCACGCCTGACTTTGGAAAACCAACCAACAGCAGCTAACAAATGTGCTCACAAGGTGGCTGAAGCTGGTTGCCAAAGAGGTATCCGTGAAGCCCAGAACACCTGGTGGCAAAGAAAAGCTGCAGAAATACAGAGTTTCGCTGACCAACGTGACCTGCGCAGCTTCTATGCAGCAACAAAAGAAATATTCAGTCCCACACGGTCATCAGTGGGCAGCCTGAAGGACGCGGATGGGGTCACGACCATCACCGACAGAGAGGGCATCCTGGCCAGGTGGAGGTCTCACTTTGAGAACCTCCTCAATGACCAAGCAGACACCCCAGACGATCTCCTGCGAATGACCCCGCAGCATCCCGGCTGTCACTGGATGGCACTACCACCCTCCATCCATGACTTCAACAAGGCCCTGCAGCACATGAAGCCCGGCAAAGCCCCAGGGCCAGACAACATCCCGTTGGAGCTCCTCACTCACGGTGGCCCCGGCTTGAGGAACCGTTTGATGCTCCTTATACTGAAAATATGGGAGACCAAGACCCCCCCCCCAGTGACTTCCGCGATGCAAACATCACTACCATCTTCAAGAAGGGAGACAGGGAGAACTGTAACAACTACCGGGGAATATCACTACTAAGCATCGCGAGTAAGATTTTCGCTCGGATTCTCCTTGACCGCCTCCTTATTCTCGCAGAAGACGTCTTGCCAGAGTCCCAGTGCGGCTTTCGACCTACCCGCGGGACCATAGACATGATCTTCTGTGCGCGACAACTACAAGAGAAGAGCCTCGAACAACAACAGCCCATAATGTTCATCTTCTGGGATTTGAAAAAGGCCTTCGACAAAGTACCTCGACCTGCCATGTGGGCTGTCCTCAAAAGATATGGCTGCCCACCCGATTTTGTCAAGCTGGTGCGTGCCCTCCATGACGGAATGGTTGGGAGAGTCTGCCACCAGAACTCTCTTTCAGACCCATTCCCCATCAACGGCGGCCTGAAGCAGGGCTGTGTTCTGGCCCCGACGTGTTTCTCGCTATACACCGCAGCAATGCTCAACGAGATTCCCCCAGACACACCCTCAGTCGACCTACGTTTCCGCATGGATGGAGGCGCTTTCAACCTCGCTAGACTCCGCGCCAGAACCAAGACCACCTTGTGTGCAGTGCGAGAACTGCAGTATGCTGACGACAATGCCACCCCAGGTCAGACGGCAGAGGACCTGCAGTCGTTAGCTGATGCATACAACTCTGCCTACGAACGCTTTGGGATGCAAGTCAACTCAGACAAAACCAAGACCCACGTCCAACATCCACCAGGACTGATGCTCCCCAACTTCAATACCACAGTGAATGACCAACCGTTAGAACAGGTGGACCAGTTCTCCTACCTAGGGAGCATCCTAACATCAGCTCCCACAAGCAAAAAGGACGTGGAGAACAGGATCAGGGCAGCCCACTCTGCCTTTGGCCGACTCAACCGCCGCTTATTTAACAACCACGCACTGACAATGACCACCAAAATAATGGTGTTCAGGGCAGTAGTCCTCTCCACGCTCCTGTATGCATGTGAAACATGGACGCTATATAGTAACGATCTTAAAAACCTAGAACGCTTCCAACAAATGAAACTGAGGCAGATCTTGAAAATCCCCTGGGAGAGCCACACCACCAACATTGAAGTCTTAGAACGTGCCTCGCTGTCCAGCGTGGAGGCCACCATCATCCACCACCGCCTCCGCTGGATAGGACACGTGCATAGGATGGAGCCACCTAGGCTCCCAAAGAAAATATTCTACGGAGAACTGACCCAGGGCACCAGACCACGAGGAGCCCCGAAAATGCGCTATAAAGATCAACTAAAGCGCACCCTGGCTCTAACTGACATCGATCCTTCCTCATGGGAAGAAACAGCCAGGGACAGGAAAACCTGGAGGAGTACAGTACACCATGGCACCGTGGACTTCGAGGAGAGGAGGAGACAAAATGAGGAGGCTAGGAGGAGAAGAAGGAGAGAGCGATTAGAACAGCCCCGCCCACCACCTACCCTCCCTTGTGAACACTGTCCGCGACTCTTCCACCACAGACTAGGACTTAACAGCCACATCAGGCATAAGCACCCACCCCATAGATAGGAGGCTGATGGCTAACGACAGAACCCAATACTCGGACACGAGTGGGCGCTGACGACGACGATGTTTTGCCATCTGCTAGCTACGACCATTACCACTTTGTTAAAATTTTAAACAGCTGTTCCAGCTCTGCTAAAAGTCATACTACTATTAAAGGTCTCATATTTTCATAGTTGGGAAAAATATGGGTATATTTGTCCCACTTGCTGTTAGAAGCTTTTGATAAACAGAGACACAACTGCAGAAGCTAGTAAAAGTCGATATAGGAAGAGAAAGTTGAAAGCATAGATAGGGATAGTAAATGGAAGCTAGAAATGGTGAGAAATGTCTGTCAGTATATTTTACAGATTATACTTGATGCTTTAAAATTAAGCTTTTAATCATTACATACTTTTTTCAGTGATATATTAATCCTAATATTTTCATCCTAATGGTAACAATGTTTCAATTTTGTGTTTCAGACTCAATATGTCATTGAATGCCACAAAACTAAATAATGACTTGGATATCTCTTCAGAAAATGTTAGGTAAGGATGATAAATGGAAGCCAACAACGTTGAAAAATGTCTATCAGTATATTTTACAGATTATACTAGACACTTGAAATTAAGGTATCAATTAACATGTGCTTTGCACAATATTTTAATCCTAATAATTTAATTTGTTCCGTAACTGACATACAAACCACGCTATTTAATAGGGGTTATTACTTTCGGCGTAGCTGAAATGACGAGCCATTAGAATTTTAACGAGGGTTTACTACCCCACCGCTAGTTAGCGGGGGGGGGGGGGGGTAGGGAGGGTAGTTTGCTACCCCCCCCTCACACACATGTGCTTGAGCTGACTTTGCTCTCGGCTCGGGTGGTAGTCGGACGTGTCCGCTTTCACCCTCGCCTTTCTGACAGCCATTAATGCTTTTTGCTTTTTCTTTTACAGGTGTGTTTGAAGTTGGCCTCTGCTATCAAGTGAAAGTGTCCTGAATTACCCGACCGCCCTTGTGGTACGTTTATGTCGGTGTTCAATACGTACCCTCACACCCTTTGTCCTTATCGTAGGGGCCAACGGTGTAATAGAACTAATAAGTGTGGTGAGTGTAGGGAGTGGTCTACCTCCCAGTGGGAGAGGTTTTCTCGGCGACGGAAGAAGTCCAAGCGGGATATTTCTCCTTCAAAGGTTTCTTTGAAAGGAGAAAATCCCAAGGACTCCTCTTCCGTTGCCCAAACCTCCTCCAAAGCTCCCGCTCGATCGTTTTGTTCCGAGAAACTGTCGAGTGGTAGCGTAGGCCATAGTTCTGTTGCCTGAACTTGGGGGTCGGGAGAGGGAGTTGTCTCCCATAGCGAGGCAGCTCCTCATCTTCCCCCGGGGGAGGATTTTAATATTAATTTGTGCACTAATGATTTGTTTCAGCTTTGGTCTTCCTTGGGGTTTGAGGGTTCACCCTTCAAGGAAGCCTTGTTTGACATGATCAGGTTGGGGGCCGCTGTCAAACAATCACCGACTTTGGCAGAGGTTGATGCTCTGTCTATCGTCAACGTTGTGGTGGCAGAGGCTTCCAATGCGGTATCTCCGACCTCTGCACCTGAGCAACCTGCTGTAGCTGAAGGCTTAGTTTCTCCCTCTGCTCATCCTTCGAGGGAGGAACTAAGTCCAACAGTCTCTCCTGCCAGTGATTCTCCCCCTCGGGGGAGTTCACTCACAGAGACTCCTCTTCGGAGGACTGCTGACGGTCAGCTCACTGACCCCATGGCCCCCCGAGGGCGCATACGGCGTAAAGCTCACCTTCCTCTTCGCCGGAGAGGCTTTCCTTCACCTCACAAGGGTGTGAGGAGGCGCCTCTTCAGTTCCTCGTCTCCACCGCAGTCCGCCGCAGAGGAGCCTCGCCATCGTTCTCCGACTCTCCCAGCTACAACCCTGGACCTCTCTGCGGATCGTTCGCGATCCCCTTCGGTGGAAGGTCGTCCTTACAAAGGACACGTTGACCTTCCACCCGTCAGACCTGCTGACCTGCCGTCACCGTTCCTGGCTGCTGATGCGCTGTGGGCGCCGACACATCCTGTTGTGAGACAGGCAACGGTCCCTTCAGGGCAACAAGGGCGTATGCGCAAGCTGGCACATACGTCCCTTACGCGCCAGCGCTCATCTGCGCGCAAGCGCTCATCTGCCGACGATACATACATACATATACCAAGGCACTTCCCCCAATTTTGGGGGGTAGCCGACACCAACAATGGAACAAAACAAAAAGGGGACCTCTACTTTCTATGTTCCTTCAGCCTAATCAGGGACTCAACCGAGTTCAGCTGGTACTGCTAGGGTGCCACAGCCCAACCTCCCACATTTCCACCACAGATGAAGCTTCATAATGCTGACTCCCCTACTGCTGCTACCTCCGCGGTCATCTAAGGCACCGGAGGAAGCAGCAGGGCCTACTGGAACTGCGTCACAATCGCTCGCCATTCATTCCTATTTCTAGCACGCTCTCTTGCCTCTCTCACATCTATCCTCCTATCACCCAGAACTTTCTTCACACCATCCATCCACCCAAACCTTGGCCTTCCTCTTGTACTTCTCCCATCAACTCTTGCATTCATCACCTTCTTTAGCAGACAACCATTTTCCATTCTCTCAACATGGCCAAACCACCTCAACACATTCATATCCACTCTAGCCGCTAACTCATTTCTTACACCCGTTCTCTCCCTCACCACTTCGTTCCTAACCCTATCTACTCGAGATACACCAGCCATACTCCTTAGACACTTCATCTCAAACACATTCAATTTCTGTCTCTCCATCACTTTCATTCCCCACGACTCCGATCCATACATCACAGTTGGTACAATCACTTTCTCATATAGAACTCTCTTTACATTCATGCCCAACCCTCTATTTTTTACTACTCCCCTAACTGCCCCCAACACTTTGCAACCTTCATTCACTCTCTGACGTACATCTGCTTCCACTCCACCATTTGCTGCAACAATAGACCCCAAGTACTTAAACTGATCCACCTCCTCAAGTAACTCCATTCAACATGACATTCAACCTTGCACCACCTTCCCTTCTCGTACATCTCATAACCTTACTCTTACCCACATTAACTCTCAACTTCCTTCTCTCACACACCCTTCCAAATTCTGTCACTAGTCGGTCAAGCTTCTCTTCTGTGTCTGCTACCAGTACAGTATCATCCGCAAACAACAACTGATTTACCTCCCATTCATGGTCATTCTCGCCTACCAGTTTTAATCCTCGTCCAAGCACTCGAGCATTCACCTCTCTCACCACTCCATCAACATACAAGTTAAACAACCACGGCGACATCACACATCCCTGTCTCAGCCCCACTCTCACCGGAAACCAATCACTCACTTCATTTCCTATTCTAACACATGCTTTACTACCTTTGTATAAACTTTTCACTGCTTGCAACAACCTTCCACCAACTCCATATAACCTCATCACATTCCACATTGCTTCCCTATCAACTCTATCATATGCTTTCTCCAGATCCATAAACGCAACATACACCTCCTTACCTTTTGCTAAATATTTCTCGCATATCTGCCTAACTGTAAAAATCTGATTCATACAACCCCTACCTCTTCTAAAACCACCCTGTACTTCCAAGATTGCATTCTCTGTTTTATCCTTAATCCTATTAATCAATACTCTACCATACACTTTTCCAACTACACTCAACAAACTAATACCTCCTGAATTACAACACTCATGCACATCTCCCTTACCCTTATATAGTGGTACAATACATGCACAAACCCAATCTACTGGTACCATTGACAACACAAAACACATATTAAACAATCTCACCAACCATTCAAGTACAGTCACACCCCCTTCCTTCAACATCTCAGCTTTCACACCGTCCATACCAGATGCTTTTCCTACTCTCGTTTCATCTAGTGCTCTCCTCACTTCATCTATTGTTATCTCTCTCTCATTCTCATCTCCCATCACTGGCACCTCAACACCTGGAACAGCAATTATATCTGCCTCCCTATTATCCTTAACATTCAGCAAACTTTCAAAATATTCCGCCCACCTTTTCCTTGCCTCCTCTCCTATTAACAACCTTCCATTTCCATCTTTCACTGTCTCTTCAATTCTTGCGCCAGCCTTCCTTACTCTCTTCACTTCTTTCCAAAACTTCTTCTTATTCTCTTCATATGACTGACCCAATCCCTGACCCCACCTCAGGTCAGCTGCCCTCTTTGCCTCACGTACCTTGCGCTTTACTTCCACCTTTTTCTCTCTATATTTTTCATACTTCTCTATACTATTACTCTGCAGCCATTCTTCAAAAGCCCTCTTTTTCTCTTCCACTTTCACCTTCACTCCTTCATTCCACCATTCACTGCCCTTCCTCATGCTGCCTCCAACAACCTTCTTGCCACATACATCACTTGCAATCCCAACAAAATTTTCTTTTACTAACTTCCACTCCTCCTCTAAATTACCAGTTTCTCTTACTCTCACCTCATCATATGCCATTTTCAACCTTTCCTGATATTTACTTTTTACCCCCGGTTTTATTAGCTCTTCAATCCTCACTACCTCCCTTTTACATCCACCTACTCTATTCCCCCACTCTTTTGCTACAACTAATTTTCCTTCCACCAAAAAATGATCAGACATACCGTTAGCCATACCCCTAAACACGTGCAGGAGCATCTGCCGACGATGCTCCTGCTAAAGCGCGCCAGCGCTCTCCTGATCCCCAGCGCGCTACTGCGCGCCTTCATCCTTTTGCGCGCCATTGTTCTCCTGCGCGTCAGCGCTCACCAGTGCGCCAATGATCTCCTTCGCGCCCACGATCTTCTGATCTGGGCGCAGTAGGGAAGTTGAATACTTCCCCTGCTTGTCAGCACTCGCCAAAGCGCCATCGATCTCCCCAGCCTGATGTGCGTACTCATGCGCGCCAGCACGCAAGAGATGTCTCTCCTGCGTGCGCGCGTCCAACGGTATCATCGCCCGCACGGGCTCTTCAGCCTAACCCTGCGCACACGAGCACGCAGCCTTCCTTCGGCGCACCCTCTGCTGTCTCCGGCTCGCGCCCCTACAAGCCATCGCCCTCGCCCTCGCACGCATGCGCCAACAGTCTCCCACGCGCGACCCAGGGTGTTTCCCATGGCGCGAGCGCCGGCATGCTTCTAGCGCGATCACCAATTCGTCACATCCGCCCCCCCCCCCCCCCCTTGCAAGCGCAGAACAGCGCGCTCGCCAGCAGAGGGAAGGTTCTAGAAAGGTCCAGGGACATTTCTTCTCCATCATCCTCTTCTTTTCAGGCGAACCCCCCTTTGGTAACTCCTCCCAGGGATCGGTCGATCCCTTTCCCTCCAGAGGGAGTATCTGACAACGCAGCCGTCAGCCAGCATCCTTGGTTTGGGACACTGGTCAGAGCGGTCATGCAGGCATTTAAGCCTGTTCTCTCTGACCTGGGCCACAAATCCTTGGCAGCTTCGACTCCCGGGAAGAGGAAAAGAGGAGTTTCAAACGTGGTAACTTCTCCGAGGGCAAAGCTGACTCCGACTCCTCGTAAGTCCTTGATGCAGGCCTCCTCACCCCCCCAGACTTTTTCTCCCTCCCCTTCGGACGAAGACTTCCCGTCCTCAGGGGAGGCGTTCCCCCATCGCACCAATGAGGGAAACCCCACCTCGCGCTGGAAAGTTTTCTCGGGTAGGGGTGGAGAAGGGCCTACCACCGTCGTTGTTGGAGTCTTGCATCCCTCCCAGGAGGGAGTCGAAGGACTCCAAGACCGTACCAAAGTCTTCATCAAGGCTTAGACTGGAGCCAGCCAGTCACTCGAAGAACGTCCGCGAGTCCCCCCAAGAAGAGCTTTTGGGGACAGGAGACTTCGCTGCTAGTCCTTCAGGAGGAGAACTGCAGGAGTCAAAACATGCATTCTGGCTGGTTCTGACCCTTATGAGGAATCTCAATGGGTTTTCTGACCCAGAGATTCCTCCTCGTGAGGGCAAAGACACAGTCTTGGACCGAGTCTTTGGGACTCAAAAACCCCCGAAGGCCAGTGTGGCTTTGCCGTGGTCTCAATGGGTCAAGAGTGCCAGAGACAAGATCGTAGTCCAGCTCTCCGAGCTTGCCTCCTCCAGCCGATCCAGCAACAAGCTCCTCCCACCTCCTCGTGTCCAACAGAGGAGGTACTTCGACATCGTAGAGGAGACTTGTTTGGCTCTTCCCCTTCACCATTCGTTGGAAGAGCTTACCAGGGGAGTCCCTCTTGAGAGACTCTCCAACTGGTAGGTCTCGTTCTCGGCTACGGAGATCCTTAGCTAGGAGAAGGTGGCGAAGTGTGCCATGCAGGCCACTTCGTGGCTAGATATCTGGCTAGGGACCTTAGGTATCCTGATATGTTCGGAGAATTTATCCAAAGAAAGTACCAGGAAGGCTATGGAGACCTTTTCACTCACGGGCACTCGCACGATCGAGTTTCTAGCCCACCAAGTCTCGAACTTGTGGGCTAACACCATCTTGAAACGTCGAGATGCGGTGTCTGAGTGGTTCCATTAAAAGCTCCCTAATACCGAGATCAGCAGGCTCAGGCATTCTTCCGTTATGGGAAAGAACTTGTTTGAGCCTAGGGACGTGGAGCAGGCCGCTGAGAGGTGGAGGAAGTCCAACTAGGACTCTCTCCTACATAGGGCTCTGACATCGAAGCCTTATAAACCTCCAGCACCCCAGCAGCCACGCCCTACCAAGACCACGAAACCGGCAGCGGCAGCGAAGACGGTGGTGTCTAAGCCCTTCCCTGTCAAGGACAAGAAAGGCAAAGAGTCTTCCAGGGGAGGAAAGAATCCTAGAGGGAGTGGCCGAGGCCGCAAACGCTAGGATTGGCAGTCCCCCTGCATGTCCACCAGTGGGGGGATGCCTACAAAGTTGCGCGAACAGGTGGCAGCAACACGGGGCCGATTCCTGGACAATTTCCATAATCAGTCAGGGATATCGCGTCCCGTTCACAACGTCTCTACCTCCCCTGACAGCGGATCCAGTGTTGTTGAGCTCCCTTGCCATGGGATCAGCAAGGGGGCAAGCCCTTTGGGCAGAAGTCCAGACCATTTTGAAGAAGGGTGCTCTCCAAGAGGTCCTCGACGGGTCTCCAGGCTTCTTCAGTCGACTCTGTCTTGTAAAGGAGGCGTCTGGAGGCTGGAGACCAGTCATCGACCTCTCGGCTCTGAACAAGTTTGTCAAGCAAACTCCGTTCAGCATGAAGACCGCAGACACGGTCAGACTTGCAATGAGACCGCAAGACTTCATGTGTACACTGGATCTGAAGGACATGTACTTCCAGATCCCTGTCCATCCGTCTTCAAGGAAGTACTTAAGATTCAGCCTAGACAACAAGGTTTACCAGTTCAAGGTGCTGTGTTTCGGTCTCTCCACAGCACTACAAGTTTTCACCAGAGTGTTCACCCTAATATCGTCGTGGGCACACAGGATCGGCATCCGTCTCTTCCATTATCTGGACGACTGGCTGATCCTAGCAGACTCGGAGTCAGCCCTTCTTCAACACCGATGTAGTGGTTTGCAGACTGTGGCCAGAGGTAGCACCCGAACTGCCTATTGTCCGAATGCCGACCACAACCCGACGTTCACTACACAACAAATACTGTATACAACGGTGAAATACTCAAAGAAACCTAAGTAACAGGTCAAGAGAACGGAGCTCTGGGCACCACCCCTTGATTTATACTGGGCAAGGGGACCCAGCTAGAATCTTGCTTTATATCATACCTTTCATTGGGCTAGCTGGCTTATAAATAAAGGTATAGGAACATTAGGTGAAAGTGAATCTTATAATTAATAACGGAACACAGTGTGGGAGGAAAGAATTATGATAAATTACTGTACTTAAGAGATCTTAAAAAACAGTGGCTGGGGAAGGGGGGCACATTGGTGTAGGAACAGGAATGATATGCTGTATTCATAAAACACAAGAAAATAATATTTATTTGACAAAATTGTTAAGGTTATGTTAGCATGGACCCATCAATCCAAATAGAAAATTAAAGGCAAAATTAGCATTCCTTTACGTCAAACTTCAGCATCCGGGTAATAAGATAAACAAATTAACCAATCAAGATTTCCACTGGGGGGACCTCATAAGTGTTCCTATTCAGTACAAGTGTTAACAAAGACACACCTAACCGTGTATCTATTTGGCCAAGTACCAGTATGCCAATTCAATAGTTCCAGTTTACTATTAATGTTTATGACACTTAAAAGTTTGTGGTCTTCCGCAAAAAGACGATTTTAGGCCCCTTTACGTTCACTTGGTTCTGGGGCAAACATTTAAAAGAACTTTCCATCACTAAGTTCCAGTATGGAATCACCTTTTGTGATCTGGTGATGTGGAGTAGCAATATCTTGATCCTTAAAATGTTTTTCTAAACCTTTAGATAGGTCACTGTCAGAACACACTGTCAATACCAAGTTTGAGAAGTGACTCATGTAGCAGGACAGAAATGTTTACATTACCATTTTTTTTATCAAGCTGATTAACCCTATAAACAGACTCGTACATAATACAGCACCCTTACAATCATTTTACTTGTGCCACGTCTCGACTAAACTTCTGGTTGCCTCTCCAAAAACCCTACAGAGAGTAGGGCGTGCTGCAAAAACAAATGTGGTTAGACAACGGGTAGGACCAAAAAATATTACAATACCCCTTAAAAATATAAATAATGCTTCTATTCATGACTCTGTTATAAAAATAAATGAATTTGTTGCTGGCAAAATATGTAAACTTATTTAAGAAAAATTTAAATCTTTACAGTGAATATATGGAAAATCATTATAGTACAGTACTGGGGCAGAATAGCAGACATTATGACAAAAGGGAGTTGATAATGAGAGTTACTTTAAAACATATATAATCCAAGCTTGTTATATGTGGAAATGGTTTGTATTTTCCCCAACTATTATTAATTTTTTTTCACATTCCCCCCCTCTAGATTTTTTTGGTCCACTCAACATTGTCTTACGACTAGCAACAACGCCCTACACCAACTTCATATATTCAAGTGAAAATTTTTTTTTACCTTGGGTACAATAAGTTTTTTTTCCATAACATAAAGCACTAGGAATAGACAAACTATCAGACAATATGGAAACCGAATACTTAAAAACAAAAAATTTGATTACCGTCTATTCCTCCCAACAATGCTTCAATAATTTACAATATAACAATTTCCATATCATACAGAAAACATCAGTATTACAGGTATACATTCAGGATCTAACAAGGGAAAAAAATTACATCCATTGCAGTCCAAAATCAATTTAAAAGCATACAAAACTCATTGATTTTGGACTACAGGTTTTACATGATAGAAGCAATTTATTGAATTTATTATAACTGTCACGGTCAAGGTCAATTTACAGTACAACAATAAATGCAACAGTTACAGAAATCGTGACTAAATAAAGATTTCCTCACACCACGTGTCCCTTTCTCAGCCTTTCAGATACCCAATGTGGGAATTAAAATATAACTGATAAGAAGAAAAAAGGGTAATTATTATCGAAACTTCCTTTAAAAACTGTACCAAGATTAATTCAGTAGGAGATTTATAGTTCTTCTGAGTCTCAAAATTCTGTCTCGGGACATGCGCCGGGATTCAGCAATCTGCTGGCGAGCCATATTAATATCTCGCAGCACAGGAGACAGGCTAAGCCGGCGACTCTCCAGATACAGGCTAAGCCGGCGACTCTCCAGATACAGGCTGGGTGTCTTTAATCGATCGATAACCTAGCATAAGAGTTGGTATCTGCGGGTGATCGACACACTTTGAGGTAAACCAGAGACAGAATCCGTAGACTCAGAAGAGGACAATAAAAATCCCGAAAAATCAGGCGATGGCTCTGGACAACGTTGTGTTTCGGGCGACCCAAACAGTGTTGTAACGTTCAGGTTAGATATACCTGACTGTGCCACTTCAGCCTCGAGCTCTGACCGGTATTTTAATTCACCATCAGAATGTAGGAAAGGGTTTGTATTCTGAGGGGACTCAGGAATGGAGGATGGTTCCCTCTCTATAATATTCATCTGGTCAGTGAGACAAGGTTTCCACTCCAGGAGTCGAGACTGAACTAAAGGTAGGTCAAGAACAGGACCTTTTGACCTAGTCCATGGGGGACTAAATCCACTAAAGGTGGGATCTTCAGGCGATAGTTGGTCGTCACAATCGGGTGGCAAAAAGCCGAGAAAGTCATTATCAGGATAAATAGACACTGCCGATTCAGAAACAGGGCTTTCTAAAGTAGCAGGCCTTGACCAATCTGGACTGGAACTCTTGGAACCAACAGAAGGTAGTTCCAATAATGGAATACTGGAAACTTCCCAGAATTCCCAACTCCCCGTAGGATGAACGATACCTTCCTCTCGGAAAGAAGAAGCTAAGAACTGGGGCGTTGGCAATTCAGGAACAGGACAGTGAACCACCGACTCGGGAGACAAAATAGGAGTTTTACACATTTCAGTGGGGCTGGTCTCCCACAGTTGGAGGACCAAATGATCTCGAAACGATTCAGGCTTTAACACAAGAGTCTCATTACAATTTTCCGGAGGATATAACCAAGCATCCAGTGCTTTCTTTCTCTCGTAAGTCCTAGCTGGCTTAAGAATGGACTTAGGCTGAGTAGTAGCTCTAGTAGGATGGTGACTTTTCCTCTGTCGTCGGGACTTGATACAATCTCGAGACAGAAGGTAGGACGCCACTACTGCAGCCATCCCATAGGAGTCGCCATCACTACTAGAACTAGAACTCTCAGAGACTTCAGAAGAAACAGGACTGTCATCCATGAGTTCTGGACTATTCAGAGTCTCTGTTACAGGATCAGGACCCTTCGGATACCAGAGAAAGTGCCTCCTAAGATAAACTGGAGGTTCAAACCAGGCCTTTAACTGGATATGGTGAGCTTTTACCAGTTCACCATCAGGCAGTCTCTGCAGCTCATAGGTGACCTTATTCTCGTGTACCTTAGTAACACGGAATTCCCCCTCAAACCTAGGGATGAGCTTATTCGTCAGAAGGTGTTCCAACAGGTGCACCTTCTTAAGCACCAGAGAACCCTCTTTAAACGGTTTGTACCGAGGATGTCCTTCAGCCCATGGGTCTCTCATTTCTGCTGATAGCAACGGGATACTATCAACATCGTGAGCACCCTTCAGTATGTTCTCAGCTGGAGTACAGCCAATCTCAGTGTGGTGGGAATGGTTGTAGCTGAGAACTGCTCGGGATAAGAACTGGTCCCATTTCCGAGATTCCCCAGAAATCACCCTCAGTAACTCACCAATGGTACGATTCACTCGCTCCACTGCACCGTTACTAGAGGATTTATACAGAGTTGTTTTCACATGTACAACATTATACCGCTCCAACAACTCGGTAAATTCCTGGGAAATAAACTCAGGGCCGTTATTAGTCAATATCCGGACTGGAACACGAGGAATAACAGGAAAAACTCGGTCTTCAAGTGCCTGGCATATCGTACTGCTCTTCTTATTCCTTATGGGTACTGCCGTCACCCACTTGGAATAATGGTCGACTACCATCAGACACCCAATAAAACCAGTACTGGTTGTTGGGAGACTCACAAGATCCATAGCAACCAATTCAAAGGGAGAAGAGGTCACTATTTTAAAGGTCGGAGGGGCAACCACCTCCCTTGAGACCTTACAAGTCTGACATTCCCAACACGTCCGGCACATATCTCTTATTACATTAATCAAAGATCTGTGCCAGACGAGTCGACGGAGCATTGCACTCATTTTTCCGATCCCCCAGTGAGCATTCTGGAGGTGTGTCTCGGCAACTAGGTCAATCAGGACATTGAAGGTGACTACTGGGACTACTGAGCCGTCTGGATTCCGCTTCACTAGCAAACCCTGGTGAACTTCCAGGTTCGGCCAACATCTCCTATAGGGTAGACAGGAGCGTGGAACTCGAGATGCAGGAACCCCAGAGTAGATCATCTTAATGACAGATTGAATCTGTCGATGATCTCCTTGGATCTTGGACACCTGACTAAAGGACAGAAGAGCATTTCCGGAGAACACTCCCTGATCAGATTCAGGATCAGTTACCTTCATAACAGTGGTCTCGGTATGCAGGGAGGAGACTGAGAGTACCTTGGGAGACAACTGAAGAACAGTAGTGTGGTCATGCACCAACTGTTCTCGGGGTGAATCCAGTGTCAGGTAGACTGCGTCCAGTATATTCCTACCAAGAACAAAACAAAAGTTAATGTCTTTGGCAGCTACCACCGCATAGTTAAACAGCGGTAGCCTCCACCCAGAAAGACACTTCACCTCTAACTGGATGTAGCCTAGAATGCTGGAGCAGAAACCAGTCAACCCCTCTAGCTGTTCTCCTGACAGTACCTGGTACTCTATGCCAAGTTGGCTCAGTACCAACTCACTTACTAGACAAACCTGTGCTCCTGTATCAACAAGAGCACAAAATAAGGTCTCCTGCATCATTACTATACCTACTGCCGAGTGTTGAGACACATGGGTACAACTGGACTGACGAGGTGCCTTTTCTGTCACGTACTGGATTACAGGACAATCCTCCGGCGCTTCCTGATCATCAGTGATCAAGCCCTCAGTGTCAGGAACACGAGATTTTACCTCCGCCTTATGGCCCAGAATCACGTCAGTTGGAGGGACGTATTTGCGGAGCTCGATCAGAGGGTTAAAATGCACTCCAGACAGACACTGAAGATGCACACACTGAGGCTCAGTCACGGATGGATCACGATAGACCACGGGACAAGTGGGACCCCAATGGACCCAGATTTCCAGGTTCAACAACTTTGATGCTGCTAATAGCAACTCCAGAGGTGGGACTGTATCTGGAAATCTCATTGCCTTGATCCTGTTCCTGCTGGTCTTGTCCAGTTTGAAGCCTAGTCGACCGGCGTCTTTCAGAAACTGCTGAACTAAGGCATCCCGGAGCTTGGCTCCCTTCAGCGGAGAGTCGGGTGCAACACCTGACCCTTCTGTCCAGCAGTTCACGACTAGCTCCAAGGATTCGATAAGAGAATCTGGACCACCATGAACCTCCTTATACACTGCCAGTCCAGTAGGCAACTTGGGAGTGCTGTGTTCAGTAGTTAACAGACAGTCAGTTAATGCGGGCCAGCGGGATAACTAGTCAGGTCCTCCAGTGTCCGTGCTAGACGACTGTCCACCATCTTCATGTCATGAAGGTACATCAGGGGACGGTGATCAGAATGGATCACGAAGAACTGACCATAGAGGAAGGCCCTGAAGGTTTTCACTCCCCATCGCAGAGCAGGCAACTCACGCTCAATGGTAGAGTAACGGGTCTCGCAGTCAAGGAAAATCATTGAGTCGTACGCTATAACCTGACGCTCCCCTGGATGCTCCAAGGACTCCTGGGACAGACAAGCACCAGCACCTTCACCCGAAGCGTCAACAAACAACTCCAAGGGTTTAGCATCAGCGGAGTAGTCAGGGTATAACAACATAATGTCCTCTTTGATCAGTTCCTTCAACCGCACAAAGGCACTGTCCATTTCTGCAGTCCACTTCAGTTTCCTAGTTCCTTGAGACTTTCGTCCTCCAGTCTTCGCAGATAATGGTTTGGCTATTTGTGAGCACATGGGGATAAACTTCCTTTGGAAGTTGACCAGTCCCAGGAATCCCCGTAGCTCACGCACAGTGGTCGGTTTAGGGAAGTCTTCCACTTTCTGGATGTATTCTGGTAGCTTACGCATACCAGAACGTGCAACCAGATGACCAAGATACTGGACCTCGGCTTGAACCCAAGAACACTTCCCGAGTTTTATCTTGAGTCCGTGCTTCTGGAGAGTAGCCAAAACTCGTTCTACCAGTTTTAGGTGTTCCTCGAAAGAAGACCCAAGTATCAATATGTTGTCAATGTAGACAACCACCTTGGCTTTCGGGAACTCTTGGAGAATACTCTGCATTTCTCTCTGGAACACTGCAGGTGCATTTTTCAGTCCAAACGATAAGCGTCTGAACTGCCAGTGTCCAAAGGCGGTAGAGAAAGCCGTGTATTCCTTACTGTCCTCTGCTAACGGTAACTGGTTCGACTCCTTCCAAATTTTGAGTTTTCGTTCTGTAACATGACCTAAACCATCTGCTACTGTGCCCAGTAAGGAGTCTGAGGCTATATCTCAAAAGAACGGCTGCAGTCCGTCCCCAGGTGCAGGCATTGTTTGTGAGCACTGGGAGGACTAAGAGGATGGTCACCAAGAACACCGTCTCGGCATGGATTCGTAGGGCGATTCATCTGTCCCTGAATCCAGACCCCCCTCCGTCACGTCGCCCTAGAGTACATGACGTCGGAGCGTGGCTACGTCCTGTCGGAGCGTGGCTACGTCCTGTCGGAGCGTGGCTACGTCCTGTCGGAGCGTGGCTACGTCCTGTCGGAGCGTGGCTACGTCCTGTCGGAGCGTGGCTACGTCCCTGTCCTTCAAGAAAAATTTCTCAGTGACGCAGGTGCTCCAAGCTGGGGTGTGGAAGCATCACATGACCTTCACAGCCCACTACCTGCAAGACGTGACCCACAGGACGCTCGATACATTTTCTATCGGCCCTGTGGTGGCTGCACAACAGCTGGTTTAAAACTTCAGGCTCCTTAATGGACAAGTAGCAGAAGGTTGAGGGCATTGTTACCCGGTCTTAGTCTGCATGAATGAAAAGGTATGTCTGGCCCTTATTCTTTTCTTCATCCTCCCTTCTCTTGGGGAAAGTAGCATCCTGGGTTCTCTGCACAGCTGACCTCAAACCACTGAAGGTAAACCATGTTTCCTTGTGTTCCTAGTATTAAGCTAGTACTG
>NC_090761.1:47714518-47717018 GCF_036898095.1 Palaemon carinicauda
ATGAAATATACGCTTAAGTCCTGACTAGTTTCGTGATACTTCTTCAGAGAACCACAGGGAAAATGAAAATATGAAATATACGCTTAAGTCCTGACTAGTTTCGTGATACTTCTTCAGAGGACTGAAGAAGTATCACGAAACTAGTCAGGACTTAAGCGTATATTTCATATTTTCATTTTTACCTGTGGTTCTTCTGCATCTGAGCATCACGTTTTCCTGTGATTTTTACGCATTCATGCACATATAACCCTAAGAACATTCACATACAATTACATTCATATTTGTATATGCTTTACCTATAGATACATATATAAACACATAAATAAGTAGCAGTAAAGCATATGCACATATTTATATATACAATAATTGTGCATACATGTGAATGATAGCTTAGAACCGAAAGACCCTTTTACCCCCGAAGGACGTACTGGTACGTTTCACAAAACCCATCCCTTTACCCCCATGGGCGTACCGGTACGTCCTTGCAAAAAAATGCTATAAAAATTTTTTTTCAGATTTTTGATAATTTTTTGAAAAAATTCAGGCATTTTCCACGAGAATGAGACCAACCTGACCTCTCCCTGACAAAAATTAAGACTGTTAGAGCAATTTAAAAAAAATATACTGCAAAACGTGCTGGGAAAAAAATAACCCCTTGGGGGTTAAGGGTTGGAAATTTCCAAAGAGCCTGGGGGTAAAAGGGTTTCACATAGGCAGTTATGATCTGAGGTACATAACTCTTAAGCAAGAAACCAGATGCCATTCCACTCAGTTCTACATTAAGTAATTAAAGATTCTTTTTATAAAGCTTGCAGATCACTTTGCCTATAAATGCACCATGATCGTACATTTCATGTCCTACATTAAAGTTGTTACTTACTTACTTGTTTACTTGTTTTGGGTTTAAATCCAACCCTCCACTGAAGTCGAGTGAACTACTTCTCGGGCGGGTCCATATTAATCATCTAACGAAACATTTTCATTATAACTTATACAATTCTTTGATTGTAGCATCTTCCAAATCATATGATCTTGTGAAAAGTAATGTCTTTAGTTTCTTCTTAAATTCAATTGCTCCCTTTAGGTCCTTCATTTCAGTTGGCAGTTTATTATAATGTCTGGGCGCACAAGGTTATTCCTTATAAAACTAGGCTCTGTGATAGTTTTTTTTCCATTGAATTACTTAAATGAATTAATTTCTTTGTACATGACCAAATAATTGTTAAAGATAAAAATATATCATTATATAAAGACATTGTATCGGAAGGCCTAAAAGAATAAACTAGGCTCTGTGATGTTTTTTCCCAATGAATTACTTAAATGAACTAATTTCTTTGTACATGACTAAATAATTGTTAAAGATAAAATATATAATTAAATAAAGACATTATATCGGAAGGCCTAAAAGAATAATAGCTGCCACCCGAGACCCAACACATGACTAATGGGATAAGAGCTTCAGCCACATAAGCACCTGAAAATGTGGGCCCACGTAGGTAGTTTGTTTGGTATGGAGTATTGTACTGCAAATATCTGTATGCATGTTTATACTTCACTGTACCGGTACCATATATAATGTAAAAAAAAAAAAAAAAAATAAAAAAAAACATATGCCTTTAGTCATGTCTGGTGTTTGGCCATTCTCATCACCACGCTGGCAACTGCAGATTGGTGATGGTGGGAGACTTTGGCCTGATCGCTCACAGCAAACCAACCTAGTATGAGTGGCCCTGACCAGTACAGTTTTGCTGATCATAACATTACACAAACCCTTTCACTACGTAAAAGTATCCCCATTCAAAAAGGGCCTATATATATACATATATATATATATATTATATTATATATATATATGTATATATATACATATAATATATATATAATATATATATATAGTATATATAACATATATACAATATATATATATATATATATATATATATATATATATATGTGTGTATATATATGTATATATATATGTATATATATATATATATATATATAATATATATATATATATATGATTGATCGATTGATTTCAGGTTTCTGGCATCCTGACATCTAAGGTCATTGACACCGATATAATCTATTATATATATAATTATATATATATATATACATATATAATGTATATAATATATATATATATATAATGTATATATATACATATATATAATGTGTATATATATATGTGTATATATATACAGTATATATATATATATATATATATACATTTATATAAAATAGAGAAAATGAAGAAAGATATTCTTTCGCATAAAGGGTAAGGTGATAAAGTAACAACATGAATTACAATTACAACATGTTCAGCCAACATCCATAATAACAGCGAAAGTGTAAAGTAGGGTAGGATTGATACTGTAAGGCAGATGACACACGTGACAAGCAGACCAGTGTGGGTTTTCTGAAACTTGTTATGGAATAGTTGAGTGAGAAGTCTGTAATGTAAAACTAAAATATTACATGAATAAATTAAGTAAAT
>NC_090761.1:47722018-47723335 GCF_036898095.1 Palaemon carinicauda
AAAATTGCTTGCATATGCACTTCGACAATTACGTTGGTTGATGTAATAAAAATGTCTTCTTGTCTTTCAACTATATTTCCATATTTAAAATATATATTCTTAGTCTTAGAACTCATCCCATACGAAAAAAATGTCTGAGCGAACAATATCACTCCCAACAACAAAAAATTCATCTTGGAACCTGTAACGAGAAAAAACATATGTAATTACTCCTGTATTAAAAAGAAAACTTTTTAAATTAAAATTAAAATTTTTCCTCATTTCTTTTTAATTTCTTATGTGAGACAATGGTACTATTCTCTCATCCGTGGGTTGGGCTACGTTTTGAATTCTAAACCTATTGGCCGTTAATGTTTCCAAAATGTTAAATGGGCCTTCAAACTTAGGTGTTAGTTTATAGTTGAGCCCTTTTCTGACATTGATTTGAATATAGATGTTATCACCCACGGTATATGTTTTAGTTGGTTTCGCTATTTTATCATGATTCCTTTTCATTATGATTTGTGATTCTTCTAAATTCTTTCGAAGGATATCATATCGACTTATACTTGCATTTATACATTCTTTTAAAGGATTTGATAGATTAGTTGTAGGCGTTAATACATGGAAAGGTGTTCTAACTGGGGTACCATACAATGCTTCATGCGGTGACATTTTAATTGATATATGATATGAATGATTCAGAGTACTCAGTGCCGCCGGTATTGCAATATCCCAGTTGGGGTCTGATCCCCCTAGTGTTACCCTTAATATATTTAATATCTTCCTATTTGCTCTTTCCACTAGCCCATTCGACTCTGGGTGATATATCATGGTATTAACCTTCTTTATGTTGAGGAATTCACACAATGAGATAAGAAAGTGATTATTAAATTCACCACCCGAGTCTGAGATTATCATGTGTGGAATTCCATGTTTACAAATGTAACACTCGTAAAACTTCCTAGCGCATTCAATCGCAGTTTTAGTTTTAAGCGCTATTAGTTCTGTATATCGAGTTAAAGCATCTATAATCACTAAGAGGTGCTTATTCCCTCTGTCTGACTCGTAAAATCCTGTTAACAAATCTAAATGTATTCTTTCAAAGAGTTGATTGGGAACAGGATAAGCTCCTAAGCTAACAGGTGTTTTGGTATGCCCTTTGTTTTCCTGACATGTGCGACAATTAGCTATGTGTCTTTTTATATCTGTAAGCATTGTATGCCAATAAAACAATGATTTGGCTTTCTGTGACATTAATGAGAACCCAGGGTGTCCATGTAATGGATTTGAATGCAACCAATTCAGGACAGTGGAAACAAGTGAGTTTGGTACTAC
>NC_090761.1:47723835-47748835 GCF_036898095.1 Palaemon carinicauda
GAGAGAGAGAGAGAGAGAGAGAGAGAGAGAGAGAGTTTGGTTTCACTGCATATACTGTACTTCTCGGCCAATATTTAGCGGTGAATTTCGTGAAAATATGCCCCGAATACCTTGTCTACTTAACACCCAGCGGAGTTTGCTGTCTAAAAAATTCATTGGTCTCACTGTAAGTAATGCAAATGATCCTAACCAGTGAATATATTTTGTTCACAGAGAGCAAAACAGAGAGAAAATTTTCGCAATTTTGTATATTATTATCATTATTACTTGCTAAGCTACAACTCTAGTTGAAAAATAAGAATGCTATAAGCCAAGTGGCTCCAACGGGGAAAATAGGCCAGTGGAGAAAGGAAACAAGGAAATATAAAATAATTTAAGAACAGTAAAATGAAAATAAATTTTTCCTATATAAACTATAAAAACTTTAACAAAACAAGAGGAAGAGAAATGAGATAGAACAGTGTGCCCGAGTGTACCTCCAAGCAAGAAAATTCTAACCCAAGACAGTGAAAGACCATGGTACAGAGGCTATGGCACTAGCCAAGACTAGAGAACAATAGTTTGATTTTGGAGTGTCCTTCTCTAGAAGAACTGCTTACCATAGCTAAAGATTCTCTTCTACCATTACCAAGAGGGAAGTGACCACTGAACAATTACAGTGCACTAACCCCTTTGGTGAAGAAGAATTGTTTGGTAATCTCAGTGTTAACATGTGTATGAGGACAGAGGAGAATATGTAAAGAATAGGCCAGACTATTCGGTGTATGAGTAGGTAAAGGGAAAATGAACCGTAACCAGAGAGAAGGGTCCAAAGTAGTACTGTCTGGCCAGTCAAAAGACCCATAACTCTCTAGCGGTAGTATCTTAATGACTTAGTGATCACCATGACATTTCAAGACACAAAGACATTTTAAGAAAACGACCAAATTTACGTAAAGTAGGACATTCCATTGTCCTGGGATAAAAATAAAGGAAAAACTAACGAGTATAAGCGGGGACTCGAACCCCAGTCTGGATATCACCAGTCAGGGGACGTTACCCCGTAGGCCACCACAACCCTAAAAGTGGAAATCAAAGAAGCCATGGAAAAGAATCTATGGTGATTAAGACGATGCCTTGTACTAGAACACTACTTACTAAACAAGAAAACATGGAGAGAGAGAGAGAGAGAGAGAGAGAGAGAGAGAGAGAGAGAGAGAGAGAGAAGAGAGAGAGAGAGAGAGAGGAGAGAGAGAAGGCAATAACAAATATGGATTCGTTAGCAACCGAATTAAAAGCTATAAAACAGAGAGAGAGAGAGAGAGAGAGACTTACCTTATTGCCTTATTTTATGTTTGGGTTCCCCCATGTCCAAAAAAAATTGATTTAGTGATTACCATGACATCTCATGACACAAGGACAACATAAAGTAAACGATCGAATTTAGGTAAAGTAGGACATTCCATTGTCCTGGGATAAAAATAAATGAAAACGGTCATGCAGACATCTTTTCAAATTTGACGAACATACCCCCAAGTTACATTTATTTTCGGTTTGTACCAAATCGAGATCTCTGGTCAGGACAGACTGACAGACACGGGGGAGATCTGTTAAAAGAAAAAACTAAAACTTCTCTACCGTTCATCAGCAACAGCTGACAGTGACGCAGTTCTTTTGGGAGATCAAAGATATTGCTCAGAGCATCTCATTATTTGCTCGTCAATTCCCATTCGCTGCCTCGAGATTCATCCCTGTGTCAAGTTCTTGCTTCACTCTTTTGCAGTTTACCTCTCCGAGGTTTCAAACGCTGTGAAAGAGAGAAAGAAAAGGCCGGAATAGCTTCTACTGTTCTTTTGTGACTTTCTGCTGTTTTGAGGGGGACTTTCTTATTCTGCGCCTCTAGGTGCTTTCTGGGGTCTTGAACAATCAATTTCCTTGACAGAGCTTTAACTTCTTTCCTTTGATTCTTTAATAAAAATATATTACTCTTTTACTTTCTCATGCCGTTATTTCTACCTTGTGTATCACAGTACAACCTAAAATAAAATTTAAAAAAGGAAGAGGAATAAGATAGGAAAGTGTGTCCGAATGTAGCCTCATGCAAGGGAACTCTAGCCCAAGACAATGGAAGACCATTGATGATGATGATGTATGATGCATGATGTATGATGTCTAGGACCAAGGGTCTGAGAGTCCCTTGGAGACACGAATATGAAATAGGTCAGGTAGAGATGATGAATTATCTTCCTAATCAGGCAGTTGAATCGGTGGAACTTCAAAAGTTCAAACTTGCATCGAATATTTCTATGTTGAACAGGCTGATATAAGTCTTAATAGTTTATATATGAGAGGTCTATATTAATGTTATTAATGATATTAAAATATTTGATTCTTATTGTTCACTACTTCTCTTGTAATTTCATTTTATTGCCTTCCCTCACTGGGCTGTTTTTCCCTAGCCCTTGGGCTTAGAACATCCTGCTCTTCCAGCTAGGGTTTCAATTTAGCCAGTTATAATAATAATAATTCGAACGAAGAGTTTAATATATTTATGCTTACATTTTATACATCATTCAACATTCCAACATCATACCCATTCATCCCCATAAAATAGGTCTTATTGCTATAAATAATACTTGGAAATAGTAACCATGAAAATGAAAAAAAAATGTAAAATCATGAAAAAAAATTAAGACTAAATACAATCGTACTGCATAACCATTCAATCACATAAAATAGGTCTTATTGCTTTAAATACTTTGAAATAGTAACCATGATAATAAAAAAAAATATGTAAAATCATGATGAAATATAAAAATTAAATGACATTTTAAAAGATTACTGACTTGGACCCTTACAATAGAGTTTTTTACCCAAAGAATACAAAGCGTTTCCTCAATTGCTGGAAATAATGAGGGTTCACCTTTGCCATTCAGATGACATTTAAAGTACTATTCAAATAGCGTGAACATCCAAGTACGTCGTATGGCACGGAGGAGTAAATACCTTATTAATGCTTAGGTTCCATATTTGTCTATCATAATGATGATGATGATGATGATGATGATGATGATAATAATAATATGATAATCTATATTTTCAACAATAATAATAATTTTGATATTAATTTAAATATTTCCGGTAATAATAATAATAACAACAACAACAACAACAACAACAACAACAACAATAATGATAATTTCAACAATAATAATTTTATTAACAATAATAATTCAACTATTTTCAGTAATAATAACAACAATAATAATAATGATATTAATTTCTACAATAATAATTTCTAATAATACTAACAATTTAAATATTTTCATTAATAATAACAACAACAACAACAATACTACTACTACTACTACTACTACTACTACTACTACTAATAATAATAATAATAATAATAATAATAATAATAACAATAATACCTAATTAATATGATATTGTTTATTAAACACGAAAGAATTTTTGCTTCATTTTGCTACCTACAGCCAAACAACCTCTATAATAATAATAATTATAATAATAGTAATAATAATAATAATAATTATCATTATTATTATTATCATTATTATTATCATTATTACTTGCTAAGCTACAACCCTTGTTGGAAAAGCAGGATGCTATAACCCACAAGGGCTCGAAAAGGGAAAATAACTCAGTGAGGGATGGTAATAAAGTAACAGAAAGAATAGTTTGCCCAAGTGTACCCTCAAGCAAGAGAACTCTAACCCAAGACAGGTAGAAGACCATGGTAAAAGAGGCTTTGACACTGCCCAAGACTAGAGAACAATGGTTTGAATTTGGAGTGTCCTAGAAGTGCTCGATTGTACCCTCAAGCAAGAGAACTCTAACCCAAGGTAGTGGAAAAACTATGGTAAAGAGGCTATGACACTGCCCAAGACTAGAGAACAATGGTTTGATTTTGTAGTCTCCTAAAAGTGCCCTAGTGTACCCTCAAGCAAGAGAACTCTAACCCAAGACAGTAGAAGGACATGGTAAAGAGGCTAAGACACTGCCCAGGACTAGAGAACAATGGTTTTATTTTGTATTATCCTAGAAGTGCCCAAGTGTACCCTCAAGCAAGACACCTCTAACCTAAGACAGTGGAAGACCATGGCAAAGAGGCTATGATACTACCCAAGACTAGAGAACAATGATTTTATTTTGTATTATCCTAGAAGTGCCCGAGTGTACCCTCAAGCAAGAGAACTCTAACCCAAGACAGTGGAAGACTATGGTACAGAGGCTATGACACTGCCCAAGACTAGAGTACAATGGTTTGATTTTGGAGTCTTCATCTAGAAGTGCCCGAGTATACCCTCAAGCAAGAGACCTCTAACCCAAGACAGTCGAAGATTGGGGTACACATGCTATGGCACTACCCAAGACTAAAGAACAATGGTGTGACTTTGTAGTGTCCATCTAGAAGTGCCTGAGTGTACCCAAGAGAACTCTAATCCAAGACACTGAAAGACCATGGTAAAGAGGTTATGATACTACCCAAGACTAGAGAACAATGGTTTGATTTTGTACTGTCCTAGAAGTGCCCGAGTGTACCCTCAAGCAAGAGAACTCTAACCAAAGACAGTAGAAGGACATGGTAAAGAGGCTAAGACACTGCCCAAGACTAGAGAACAATGGTTTTATTTTGTATTATCCTAGAACTGCCCGAGTGTACCCACAAGCAAGAGAACTCTAACCCAAGACTGTGGAAGACTATGTTAAAGAGACTATGACACTGCCCAAGACTAGAGAACAATGGTTTTATTTTGGAGTGTCCTTCTAGAAGTGCCCGAGTGTACCCTCCAGCAAGAGAACTCTAACCCAAGGCTGTGGAAGACTATGTTAAAGAGCCTATGACACTCCCCAAGACTAGAGAATAATGGTTTGATTTTGTAGTGTCCTTCTAGAAGTGCCCGAGTGTACCCTCCAGCAAGAGAACTCTAACCCAAGGCTGTGGAAGACTATGTTAAAGAGCCTATGACACTCCCCAAGACTAGAGAATAATGGTTTGATTTTGTAGTGTCCTTCTAGAAGTGCCTGAGTGTACCCTCCAGCAAGAGAACTCTAACCCAAGGCTGTGGAAGACTATGTTAAAGAGCCTATGACACTCCCCAAGACTAGAGAATAATGGTTTGATTTTGTAGTGTCCTTCTAGAAGTGCCCGAGTGTACCCTCCAGCAAGAGAACTCTAACCCAAGGCTGTGGAAGACTATGTTAAAGAGCCTATGACACTCCCCAAGACTAGAGAATAATGGTTTGATTTTGTAGTGTCCTTCTAGAAGTGCCTGAGTGTACCCTCCAGCAAGAGAACTCTAACCCAAGGCTGTGGAAGACTATGTTAAAGAGCCTATGACACTCCCCAAGACTAGAGAATAATGGTTTGATTTTGTAGTGTCCTTCTAGAAGTGCCCGAGTGTACCCTCCAGCAAGAGAACTCTAACCCAAGGCTGTGGAAGACTATGTTAAAGAGCCTATGACACTCCCCAAGACTAGAGAATAATGGTTTGATTTTGTAGTGTCCTTCTAGAAGTGCCCGAGTGTACCCTCCAGCAAGAGAACTCTAACCCAAGGCTGTGGAAGACTATGTTAAAGAGCCTATGACACTCCCCAAGACTAGAGAATAATGGTTTGATTTTGTAGTGTCCTTCTAGAAGTGCCCGAGTGTACCCTCCAGCAAGAGAACTCTAACCCAAGGCTGTGGAAGACTATGTTAAAGAGCCTATGACACTCCCCAAGACTAGAGAATAATGGTTTGATTTTGTAGTGTCCTTCTAGAAGTGCCTGAGTGTACCCTCAAGCAAGACAATTCTAACCCAAGGCAGTAGAAGACCATGGTAAAGAGGCTATGACACTAGAGAACAATGGTTTGATTTTGTACTGTCCTTGAAGTGTCCGAGTGTACCCTCAAGCAAGAGAACTCTAACCCAAGACACTGAAAGACTATGGTACAGAGACTAAGACGCTGCCCAAGACTAGAAAACAATGATTTGATTTTGTAGTGTCCTAGAACTGCCTGAGTGTACCCTCAAGCAAGAGACCTCTGACCAAAGACAGTCGAAGATTAGGGTACAGATGCTATGGCACTACCCAAGACTAAAGAACAGTGGTGTGACTTTGTAGTGTCCATCTAGAAGTGCCTGAGTGTACCCTCAAGCAAGAGAACTCTAACCCAAGACAGTAAAAGACCATGGTACAGAGACTATGACGCTGCCCAAGACTAGAGAACAATGGTTTGATTTTGGAGTGTCCTCCTAGAAGAGCTGCTTACCATAACTGAAGTCTCCTCTACCCTTACAACGTGGAAAATAGTTATTTATGATTACAGATTACAATTATATATGTGGCAATAAATTACATTCATATAACATATTCTGTGATGGAATTAGGTTGCAGCTAATCCTTACCCCCACGTTTTAAATAATTTACTATATTGCCCATGACACCAACTAATTTAATTTTGACAACAATGTGCAGGAAAAAATCCTGATTATAACAGTTCCCATTGCAGTATTAACATCTCTAAACATAAACGACTAGGACTTAGCGCATAATCTACTGGAATTACGTCCGTTTGAAAAAATTTACAGTATTTGATGTTACTGAAATAAGCTTCATTTAAAAAAAAAGAAAAAAAAAAGAAAAAAGAAAAAAAAAAGCTAAATTACGTCCGTCTGAGCAAATTTACAGTATTTAATGTTACTGAAATAAGATTCATTAAAAAAAAAAATAATTAAATAAAAAAAAGCTAAATTTACAGGATTTAATGTTACCGAAATAAGATTCATTAAAAAAAATAAATAAATAAAAAAAAGCCAAATTTACATGATTTAATGTTACTGAAATGAGATTCATTAAAGAAAAAAAAAAAGCTATACTACGTCCGTCTGAGCCAATTTACAGGATTTAATGTTACTGAAATAAGATTCATCAGAGAAAAAAAAAGAAAAAAAAAAGCTTATTCGAACAGCAAAAAAAGAAAATGAAATCCTTCAGGTTATTACCTCTGTTGCGATCCATGTCCTGAGACATTGATCCCTCTAATCGAATAGAAAAAGGTCTTAGATTTTTTTTTTTTTCATATTTCGATGCTTCGCCTCTTTCCAAAGAAATTTCCCTTAGAGGAAAGTGTCGTGGGAAAGGTTTATGCGGCAAATATACCTAAGAAATTTACACTCGTAAGATGGCAGAAAATCAATTAGACACCTTTCCCCCCCCCCACTAAAAAAAATGAAAAAAAAAATTAGGCAAGCATTCATTGACGATACAGACCGCGTGGCATAAAAAGTTTTCAAATCGTTATAAATCAATTAGACACCCCCCCCCCCCCCCCGCGCAAAAAAGAAAAAAATACGATTTAGGCACGTATTCGTTGACGATACAAACCATGCAGCATAAAAATATATTTAAACAGTTTCAAAGTTTAAATATCAGCAAATCAATTAAACACCAGCCATCCCCCCAGAAAAAAAATTTGGCATGTATTCGTTGACGATACAAACCGCATAGTATAAAAAATAGTTTCCAAAGCGTTTAAACAGTTTAAAAGTTTAAATACAGTATCAGTAAATTAGACAGCCCTCTCCCGCCCCGCCAGAAAAAAAAAAAATTAAGCACGTATTCGTTGATGATACAAATCGCGTAGTATAAAAAAAATAGTTTCCAAACCGTTGAAGAGTTCAAGTTTGAATATCAGTAAATCAATTAGACACCCCAAGGCCCCCCCCCCCCCAAAATAAAAAAAAAAAAAGATTTAGGCACTTATTCGTTGACGATATAAACGACGCAGCATAAAAAAAATTGTTACCTGTTTAAAAGTTCAAATATCAGCAAATCAATTAGCTCCCCCCCCCCCGCAAAAAAAAAAAAAAAAAAAAAAAGATTTAGGCACATATTAGTTGACGATAGAAAACGCACAGAATAAAAATAGTTTCCAAACCGTTAAACAGTTTAAAATTTAAATATCACTCATGAATGGCAGAGGCACGGAACAGTGACAATGACCTAGCAGGACAATGCCTTAGAGACTAACCACATATACGTAAGATCATCGCCCAAGTCCCTCTCCACACAAGCTACGACCAGGGAGACCCAGGCAATGGCTGCTGATGACTCAGCAAGTAGATCTGTAAGCTCCTTTCTCCACCAAATTTAGGCAGATAGGATCCCCATAAACACATCATCATTAGCTTACAAGGATAGTAAGATGCTGACACTACAAGAAATTATCAAGCTTGAGCGGGTCTCGAACCCCCAGTCCAGCAGATTGCCAGGCACGGGCGTTCCAAAAGACTATTCAATCATGGGAATATAAATGAATAAAAATGTATTATTATTATCATTATTACTATTATTATTATCATTATTATTATTATGACTTGCTAAGCTACAACCCTAGTTGGAAAAGCAGGATGCTATAAGCCCAAGGGCCCCAACAGGGAAAACAGCCCAGTAAGTAAAACAACAAGGAAAAATAACCCAAGCTGAAAAAGCAGGATGCTATAAGCCCAAGGGACCCAACAGTGAAAATACCCCAGTGAGGAAAGGAAACAAGGAAAAATAAAATATTTTAACTGGAACAAAATAAATGTCAGAGTTAAAGTTTCTCGAAGGACGAAAATCCTGTGGAAAGAGAGAGAGAGAGAGAGAGAGAGAGAGAGAGAGAGAGAGAGATAGAGAGAGAGAGAGAGAGAGAGAGAGAGAGAGAGAGAGAGAGAGAGAGAGAGAGATCCTTTCTTCGTCTGCCAGAATCGTTTTTCCTGTTTATATATTTTTTTTACTTCGTTTAATTATCAATTTTCTTTCAATTTTCTTCTCTACCACATTTTTTCTCGTTCACATTATTATTATTATCATTATTATTATTATTATCTTTATCATTATCATTATTACTATCATTATCATTATTATTATCATTATTATCCCAAGCTAAGTGCAACCCTAGTTAGAAAAGCAGGATGCTATAAGCCCAGGGGCTGCAACAGGGAAAAATAACCCAGTAAGGAAAGGAAATAAGGAAATAAATAAACGACAGGAGAAGTAATGAACAATCAAAATAAAGTATCCTAATAACAGTAACAACATTAAAACAGATAATGGTTTCATTTTGCTTACCACTACCTTTTAGTAATGTTTTATCTTCGCTCACTTTCCTTGTCTTTATTTTTCGTTTTTTTTTTTTTGTTGGTTTAACAACAATTTGTTTACATTGCATTTTCCTTTCCCTTGTATTAATTCTATTTTTAGTCTCATTTCCTTCATTTTTTTTCTTTTCCGATCTAAGAGATTCTTTCCTTTTCTCCTTATTTCTTTTCCATTATCTTAACTATTCATTCAGTCCTTTTCTAAATTCTTAGCCATTGCCTTCTTTTTTTACTCTTTTTTTATTTTATTTTTTTTTCATCTTATCGGGGCTTCTTTTTCTCATCTCTTTCATATTTTTTGTGGCACTAAATTATTCTTTTTTTCCATCTCATCAGGGTCTTTCTTTATCATCACTTCCCTACTTCATCTCGTCTTTCTCTTTATCTATTTCTTTTCTATATCCTCTTTTACGCATTCTATTTTCATTGTTTTGTTTTCCCTTTCCTTTCTTTTAATTTTCATTGATTCGTTTTCTTTTTTCTTTTCATTCGCATCAATTTTCTCATTCTCCTCCGTTCGTTATTTCCATTTCTTTTTCCTTATCAGTCCAATTTTAATTTCTACATTTACTTTCCTTACTTTCTCCCAATTCCTCCTTTCATTCATCTAACTTCTCTATTCATTCATAATTCCGAGGTTTTTATCATTCCAATTTCAATTTTTACATTCACTTTCGTATAGTTTCTCCCAATTCCTTTCATTTATCTAACTTTCCAATTTTCGATATTTCTTTAAAATTCCCAGATTTTTATCAATCAAATTTCACTTTCTATATTTACTTTCCTATACTTTCTCCCAATTCCTCCTTTCATTAATCTAACTTTCCAATTTTCGCTATTTCTCAAAAATTCCTAGATTTTTATTAATCCCATTTCAATTTTTATATTTACTTTCCTATTCTTTATCCCCAATTTCTCCTTTCATTCATCTAATTTTCCCATCTTCTCTATTTCTTTAAAATTCCCAGATTTTTATCAACCACATTTCAATTTCTATATTTACTTTCCTATACTTTCTCCCAATTCCTTTCATTCATCTTACTTTCCAATTTTCGCTATTTCTTTCAAATTCCTGGATTTTTATCAATCCCATTTCAATTTTTACATTTACTTTCTTATACTTTAACCCCAATTCCTGCTTTCATTCATCTAAATTTCCCATCTCTATTTCTTTAAAATTCCTAGATTTTTATCAACCCAATTTCAATTTTTACATTTACTTTCTTATACATTCTCCCAATTCCTTTCATTCATCTAACTTTCCCATCTCTATTTCTTTAAAATTCCTAGATTTTTATCAATCCAATTTCAATTTTTACATTTACTTTCCTATACTTTCTCCCAATTCCTTATACTTTCTCCCAATTCCTTTCATTTATCTAACTTTCCAATTTTCGCTATTTCTTTAAAATTCCTAGATTTTTATCAATCCCATTTCAGTTTTTATATTCACTTTCCTATACTTTATCCCCAATTCCTGCTTTCATTCATCTTACTTCTCGTTTCCTTCGCTATCCCAAATACTAAATGTTTAGTTCCAGCATCCAGCCACTGGAGAATCTCTCTCTCTCTCTCTCTCTCTCTCTCTCTCTCTCTCTCTCTTGTTTACAGAGTTTCTTTCGGGGAAAGATATTGTTCCTTTCTCTCGAGAATCAGCGTATTTGCACACCGGAAGAAATAAAACTTGAGGCTTCCTTCTTCAACACACTTTTGCCAGAGTTTAATGTTCCCGTTTCGAAAACTGCTGTTGGAACTAAAGATTTGTACGAATGAAAATTCATTACTTTACGGTTGTGGTGGCCTATTGGAAACGTCCCTGCCTGATTGATTGATTGATTGATTTAAAGTTTTCAGGCATCCTGACATCTAAGGTCATTGACGCCGGTAACATTTAATTTATGTATACAAAAATAAAAAATAAAATAAAATAAAAAATAAAAGAGTATTCAATTAAAATCATAAAAGTTGAATATCATAAAAGTTAAATAGTTTTTCAGAAGACCTGCTTCTGAACGTCCCTGCCTGGAGATCTGCTGGAATGGGGTTCGAGTTACGCTCAAGCTCGATAGTTTCTTTAGGTGTCTGTAACCTCACCTTCCTTGTGGACTAAGGATGGGAGGGAGGTTAAGGAAGCCAATAGGTCTACCTGCTGTGTCATCAGCAGCCATTGCCTGGCCCTCCCTTGGGTGGGGAGGGAGCTTGGGCCCTGATCAGTCTCTAGGGCAATTTCACTAACCCTTGCCTCTGCCATTCATGAGTAGCCTTTAAACCTTTAAACTTTGTGATGAAGTAAATCTCTCTTGATGTTATAGATTAGTTAAATCTCTCCCTTATATAACAAAGAGGACGTCTCTCTCTCTCTCTCTCTCTCTCTCTCTCTCTCTCTCGTAGAAGCAACTAAGGTATTCTATTCTGTTGAAGTATATGTTAATGAGGATTACTCGTGATACAAATGGCAGTCAAAATATCTATCTATATATATATATATATATATATATACAGTATATATATAATATATACATATATTTATATATATATATATATATATACAGTATATATGTATAATATATACACACATATATATATATATATATATATGTATATATACATATATATATATATATATATATTCTCTCTCTCTCTCTCTCTCTCTCTCTCTCTCTCTCTCTCTCTCTCTCTCTCTCTGTATATATATATACATATATATATTTCTCTCTCTCTCTCTCTCTCTCTCTCTCTCTCTCTCCATGTTTGTTTTGTTGCAGCTCTTCATTCCACGTTGCATCAAGATCTTAACAACGTTATATGTTATTGAAATGTGATTATTCTGAATCCATCTACGAAAACGCAGGTCGGGAACTTCAGGTACCAGAATATACGTCGTGTTTCGAAACGAGGTTACACCAAGAAGTAATGAAATACAAAGGATATTATTAGCATGGGGTTACACTTGGGCACGCTGTTCTATCCTGTATCTCTTCCCCTTGATTTTGAGGTTTTTATAGTTCATGAAAGATCTAATTTCATGTTGTTACTGTTCTTAAAATATTTTATTTCGATGTTTATTACTTTTCTTGTTTGTTTATTTCCTTGTTTCCTCTCCTCACTGGGCTATTTTTCGCTGTTGGAGCCCTTGGGCTTATAGCATCTTGCTTTTCCAACTAGGGTTGTAGCTTAATAATAATAATAATAATAATAATAATAATAATATTAATAAATTATAATAATAATAAATTATAATAATAATAATAATAATAATAATAATAATAATGAAAAATTATAATAATAATAATAGTTGATAGTTAATAGTTAATAATCAATGAATGATAACTAATAAGTAATAAATAATAATAATAATAATAATAATAATAATAATAATAATAATAACAATTAGAATAATAATAATAATAATAATAATAATAATAATAATAATAATAATAATAATAATAATGGGACCGAGAAGACATATTGTTAAAGTGCATATTAATGTTGTGGAAATTGTCAGTAGGAAATTCGCAAAGAGGAGAAGACTCGGCTTAGAAACCTCGGCAAAACCTCTCCTCCAACTTGGGACAGAGGCTTAAAAATCTTTCTCTCAATGACCTTCCGTCATTGGTTGCCAATGTATTTATAACTAGTTATTTTTTATCTCCGCCAACGAAGTTGGAAGGAGGGTATGTTTTAACTCCTGTTTGTGTATTTGTTTGTTTGTTTCTGAATAGCTTCCTGGCCACAATTTTAATCGTAGAGTAATGAAACTTGCAGGGATTAAATGTTATATAAAAACCTGGAAATTATTACATTTTGGAAGGTCAAGGACAAAGGTCAAGGTTACGGTCAAGCAAAATGCCCAATTCACGTAATCAGCCATAAGTTTAGACATCATTTTCGTAGAGACTTCAAACTTGGTTCATATTTGAGTGTATGAAAATCTACGCCAATTAATACATGTTAAGGTCGAAGGTCAAGGCCAAGATCGAGAAATAAGCTGCCGCGGCGGAGGTCTGCGCTTTGTTGAGTGCCCCTCTAGCGTGGAAATCCTTCTGGTCCAGGGGCAGTATCATTTTGAGTAGCAATTGTGTAATAAAATTCCCTTTCAGTAAAAGTTACATTATAAGATTCCACCTTTTCTAGTATTTTTTTTTTTTTTTTTTTTTTTTTTGGTGGTGGTGGTGGTAAAAATATCTTGAATAGATTATTAAGAATCTAAATTATCGGTACTATTTCTTGTATTTGAGTTTTTTCAGTTTATTTTTATTATTTTTTTCTATTTCGTAAATCTATTAACGTGATTGTTTTTCCTCTTTTTCTTGTGCTGGTGAAAATATTCCTGAATATGTTGAACAGCCTTGCATAAGTCCTTTTAAAGTTTATAAATTAAATATGTTGTAATGTTGTTAATGTTTTAAAAGTATTTTATTTTAATTTTCATTACTTCTTATATCGTTTTTTTTATTTCCTTATTTCCCTTCCTCACTGGGCTATTTTTCCCTGATGGAGCCCTTGGGCTTATAGCATCTTGCTTTTCCAACTAGGGTTGTAGGAATCATAGTCTAGTGAGGACAGGAAACAAGGAAATAAATAAACCAAAAGAGAAATAATGAACAGTTAAAATAAGATATTTTAAGAACAGTAGCAACATTAAAATAGACCTTTCAAATATGAACTACAAAAACACATAAAAAAACAAGAGGAATAGAAATGACTCGTGAATAGAGGAGTCAAAAATAGAATAAATAAAAGACGAGTATCTATTCTCCGGGTGAAATCACAAAAGAACTTACCTTTTAATAAAAAGCTCGAGGTTGATTGACACTTTGTGCAGATAAAACAATGTTTGCACCTTGCCTGGGTGCATAAAATCTGCGTTCTTCTTTTGCAGAAGAGGATTATATTTAGTTGAAGCAATGAGAAGGTGGAATAAGTTTCGGACGATCTTAGGGCGTTTGTTAAATCGAGATACAGTTTCTCTTTACTAACATTATTTCACCTTCGCATCTTTAAAAAGTATATATATATATATATATATATATACATACATATATATAATATATATATGTGTATTATATATATATATGTGTGTATACATATATAAATATATATATATATATATATATACATATATATATATATATATATATACATAAAATCCCTTTCTGAGTGGGGATACCTTGACGTGGTAAAAGGGTTTACGTATCACCACGATCATCAAAGCTGTATTATTCAAGGCCACCCATACTAGGTTGATTTGTTGTGAGCTATCAGACTAAAGTCTTCCACCATCACCAAACAGCACTGGCCAGCGTGGTGATGAATATGTCCAAACCCTAGACATGACTAAGGACAGGTCTGAGGCCTTTGTCCGGCAGTGGACTAGAAACGACTGCATTCGTTGCTGTTAATATTGAGGAAATTTTACTGCATAGGTGATTCTTCCAAGACTCAGCCAATAATATTATTATTAATTGCTAAGCTACAACCCTAATTAGAAAAGTAGGATGCTACAAGCCCAAGGGCTCCAACAGGGAAAAATAACCCAGTGAGGAAAGGAAATAAGGAAACATATTATACTCTGCCTGAGTGTTCCCTCAAGCAAGAGAACTCTAACCCAAGACAGAGACCATGGTACAGAGGCTATGGTACTACCCAAGATTGGAGAACAATAGTTTGATTTTAGAGTGTCCTTCTCCTAGATGAGCTGCTTACCATAGCTAGTTTCGCTTCTATCCTTACCAAGAGGAAAGAAGCCACTGAAATAATAATAATAAGAATAGGGAAGTGGGGAATCTGGGGAAAGGAAGAGTACCCCTGGATACAATCCAGTTTATAGCTCAAAGGCAGGTACTCGGAAGGGGAAAGATTAAGGAAATAGGGAGAAAGAGAAGTACAGGAGAAGAATAAAAGAGAGGGGCAGACCCTCTTGCGATATTAGGGAATTAGTATTATTATTTTACGTTTCACTGAACAATTACAGATCTGTACTTAAAGGCTGAATGTGGCAGTGACCGATTTTTCTCTTAGCTTGAGCAAGTGAAAACAGATACATGTTGAGAAAAAACGAGCACCCTTTCCAAAGTCACTTGAACTCCAGTCCAGTTAATCATCTGCTAAATAGTATCCTCTGCAATGTTGAGACTTTCAATTGAATCCCTGGAGTGTCTGGAAGCTGGAAGCTGGAAGCTGGAAAGATGCTAATGACGTCAGAGGTGAGAGTTCTCTTTTTCTTGTCCTTCCTTTCCTCGTCTACTTCTTGTCCGCATTCTTCGATTTCCATTTCTCTTATTGTTGTTCTTGTTGGTTAATTTATCTCTTATTTTCTTCATCAAAATTCAGTGGTCTTCATTTTCTCTCCTTGAGCCTTTCTTTTCTCTATTTCATCTTTATTAAACGGTTTTATTTTTTCATTTTCATAATTCGTTAAGTAAATGAAAAAAGTCAAAAGCTTATTTACGACTCTCTCTCTCTCTCTCTCTCTCTCTCTCTCTCTCTCTCTCTCTCCAGTAATTTGCCCTCAAGGCTAAAACAGTCCTTTTCCACCTCGTATTTATCGTTGACTTTGATGCAAAGTATCCAGTGTCTGGAGCAAATCAATTCCTTTCCTGAATTCTTCAGCAGAGAAACTTCGTTCTTTTCTTTAGCTAAAGATTCTCTTAAATCATCAAAGGCGACTTAATGGAAGTTACTTCCGGTTAGCTAACTTATCCTCACTCTTCTTTCACTCATATTTCCTTTCAACTAAAAAATGTATACTCACTAAATCAGGTTTAGACACGGAACGACTGAAAGAATATCACTCGATTGTGTCTTTAATAACCCTCCTTCCTGGTTAGGTGATTTCAACGAAGAGTGAGAGGATTTAATGATCTTCAGTTGTGAAATCAATTAGATTAATGAAATTCATCCAATGATTTCCTTAAAGCACTTTCAATGGTGCACATAATTGCGAATTTCTTTTAGTGACTGTATCGTACTATAGATTTATGTAAAGAAAAAACCCCATGCTACTTCAATTAACACACACGTACACGCACGCACACACACACAGGTTCTACCTTTTCCACCCCTCCCCCTCTTCTAACTACAAGCCGCTGGTTCGGCAATTCGTGGGAGATTGTACTTTCCGAATGGTTGCTTAACATCACCCAGGAACAAACTACTTTGCCCATAATTCTGTTCCTAGGGTTGTGGTAGCCCAATGCCAGGCTGACACTTGCACGACTTTTTGCCACGAATTTGTCGTGGCAAGTCGTGACATTTTGTGGCACGAACTTGAAAATAAAAAAATAAAAAAAATTACCTTAGAATCACAGCTCACCTGTCCACATTGACACGAACTGGCACGACGAGTTCACGAAGAGTTCATGCATTGTTTTAGCATAGTTTGCGCACTTCCGGCATCGTCCCGACGAGTTCACGAACAGTTCACGCATAGTTCACGCCTTGTTCACGAAATTTTGTCGTGACCACAATTTGGAACATTTCAAAATTCTCGTCACAACATGCCACGATGTCACGACAGGTTCACGACGAGTTCACGCCAGTTCACGACGAGTTCACGCCAGTTCACGACTCGAGTCGTGACAATGTGTGCCACAAATTCGTGCAAGTGTCAGGGTACCTTAATGGAGACCTTCCTGCCTCGCGTTCTGCTAGACTGGAGTTCGAGACCCACTCAAACTCGATAGTTTCTTGTAGTGTCTGCAACTTCACCATCCTTATGAGCTAAGGACGGGGGGTTTGGGGGGACATACAGTTCTTGGAGGAACAATATTAATCCTCCAAGATATAGGTCTACCTGCTGAGTCATCAGCAGGTACTTAACTTAACTCTATCTAACCACAGAATTAACCTTTTGGCCTCCTGACAACCAATGTGTCAAACTGAATTAACCTTACCTAACTCAACCCTATCTACCCCTAGTATTTACCCGTTGGCCTCCTGACAACCAATGTATGAATCTACCGGAAATGATTCAACTTGCAACCAATCATCCAGCTATCTACTCCCAATCTTAAGGAAGACGAAACCCAATCTATACAGCCAATCTTCCCTGCGACATCTCCAGAGAGTAATCGCTGATCTGACGGAATCAGGCCTAAGGACCTTGAAACTTTCGGCTCTTGCAGATTCTGATCATCAAAAAAAAAAAAATTGACGATTCATGGTAATTGATTATGCAAAGTGGGTGAGTGATAGAAGTGCGTGGAGGGCAATTTGACAGTAATTCATCTTTATTTTTATTTCGTGCATCTTCGAGGAACGAGCCCCAAACGATCGTTAACTTGATTAAAGGTCTTCATTGTGTGATAAAGAACATTTTGAAGATTCGATGAGAGTCAATTGTCAAGGTGTTAATTAGATGTTAACTTCATCATACCTTTATTCAATGACAGTCTCCCCTATATAATAAAGAACAAGTGTCTGGATATATATATATATATATATATATGTATATATATGTAAATATATATATACTGTATATACATATATATATATACACACACATATATATATATATATATATATATACACATACACACACACACACATATATATATATATATATATATACATATATACCTATATATTATATTTCTTTCCGGTCACGCTCAGCTCTCCCCATCTTCCGGGTAGGTGGGGAGGGAGTAGTCATACCCTAGTGCGAGGGGAGTGTGTGTGTGTGTAAGTGCAAATCTATCTAAATATTTATCCGTCCTTTTTGACGGGTCGCGTACACTAATTCCATTATAATATTAATGATAACAATAGCAGTAATAATACCATAAGTAGGATTCAACCTACTCCTAAATAGAAACTTTAGCTTTACACTGTTACTAAGACAAATGCTCTAAATGGTCAAACCAACTTGACTTCAAAATGTGAATAAGTTTTATTGTAAGTTTGGAAACGTACGCGATTTTGTAAAAAAAAAAAAAAAAAAAAAAAAAAAAAAAAAAAAAAAAAAAATCAGGGAGAGTAAACGAAAACTTTAAATGAATGACTCAAGATGTTATAATTCAATTTAGTTCAAGGTTAGTTGAAATGCTAAAGGAAGGAAAAGTCAAGTCTGTAAGAAATTCTGAATTGGAAACTCTCTCTCTCTCTCTCTCTCTCTCTCTCTCTCTCTCTCTCTCTTCCCAGACACACACAGTAATCGTAAAAACAGTATTTCTCATTAAGAAAATTACATATGGAAAATGTCTTTCTTATAAAAAAAATAATTATAAAAGTCTTTCTTATTAAAAAAGTGAATATAAAAAATTAAGAAAATTAATTATTAGGGTATTTCTTATTTAAAAATTAATTATAAAAAAAATCTTTCTGATAGAAAATTAATTATAAAAAAGTCTTTATCATTAAAAAATAATTATTAGACTTTCTTATTTAAAAATCAATTATAAAAAAGTTTTTCCCATAAAAAAAAGTTATAAAAGTCTTTCTTATCAAAAAATATTAATAAAAAATGTCTCTCTCATAAGATAAAAAAAAAAACTAAACTTGAGTATGGGTAAGAATTCAAAATGATTGAATAATGCAATCCTAATCTATTACGATATTTAATTAACTCGACCAACAGTATATACGCGCGCTTACTTCCTGAACCAGAAAAAAATAAAAAATAAAGAAATAAAAGCCCTAAAAAAGCACTTGAAACTCAGTAGCCTGGGAAAGCAGCGAGAAACTGACACGAATAAGCATAATTTCCAAAAGGAAGTTGGGCCAAAGGTCAGACTTAAATGACTACACGTCGTCATGATCAGAAAGTATTTCCTCGTCGTCGTACAAAACAGTGAGTATCTCTCTCTCTCTCTCTCTCTCTCTCTCTCTCTCTCTCTCTCTTTGTGTGTGTACCAATTGACCTTAAAATATGCATACATCAGATCGTGAAATGGTATATCTCTCTCTCTCTCTTACTTTTACTTTTAAGTGCAACTCTGATATGTATTGCAACAAACATATAATAGCATACAGAATACACACACACACACACACACATATATATATATATATATATATATATATATATATATAAATATATACATATATACATATTATCATCATCAACAGCCGTTGCTAGTCCATTAAAGGACAAAGTCCTCATACATTTCCTTCCACTCCCGTCTGTTTGTGGTCTTTCTATGACAGTTTATACCTGTAAATTAACTTAACATTATCTATACATACATACATACATACATACATACATACATACATACATATATAAATACATACATACACACACACACACATATATATATATATATATATATATATATATATATGTATGTATATATATATATGTATATATATATATATATATACATATATATATATATATATGTATATATATATATATATATATATATATATATATATATATATGTATGTATGTATATATACACACACATATATATATACTGTATATGATATTACTGATCACAGAATATATCAAGATATCTTTGAATCCTTCAAAAGGAGCTTAAAAAACGTGAGTTTCCTTCAAAGAATTTCAACTATTCCCACAAGTGATCTTCCCTCGAGAAAGCTAATACTAAGACGCAATTCAGAAAGCCAAACATAGTATCTACTACATCTCCCTGTTGCAGTCGGCTTAAAAAGTGTCTAAAGGTCCCCATTTGCCTTTGGATAGATACACCCTGATGATATTAAGGCTGCCTCTCTCCCTTCCTCGTAATTGCATTGGCCACACTCAAAGTACCCGTAAGCCACAAGACTGTGAGAGCCTGTTTATGCTTCTAACCTTCAACCTGGCCTGATTAGTCGGCCCTATCTCAATATAAACAAGTCACCTGTCCACCGGCACCCATATATGGTTAGTAGCGAGGCTTATTCCCATCACCCGGCTCACTTTGCGACCTCGCTCTTCGTCCTGCGATGAAAGTTCTCACTTATTTGATGTAATCTTATCTATTAATAATGTCTTAATAATATGTGTAACGATATCAAGTGGAGATGTTTATACATATACACACACATATCATATATATATAATATATATATATATATATATATATATATATAAAATCAACAACGGCAAACAACAAATGTAGCCGCCTTCAGTCGACTGGAGGACAAAGGCCTCAGACATGTCTTTATTCATATCTGGGGTTTTGTGATGTTGGGAAACTCACAGCAATCGAAACTAGTATGGGTTTACCCTGACTGTGCTGATCATGGGGATACACAAACCCTTTCACCATGTTAAGGTATCCCCACACAGAAAGGGATATATATATATATATATATACATATATATATATACTGTATATATATATATATATATTACTGTATATATATATATATATATATACTGTATATATATATATATATATATGTGTGTGTGTGTGTGTGCCAACAGAAGGGGATATATATATATATATATATGTATATATATGTATATATATATATAGGTATATGCAGTGTGTATATATACAAATAAATGTGTGTATATATATATATATATCCCTCTCCAACTTAAGTTTTATAAAAATTACCAAGGCAGGGATAATTTCTTAGTCAGTCTATCTACTTACCTATTAATACACACAAAATACTGATACAGCTTTTACACCATAGTTAATTACTTACTCTTCTATAATTAAGGATTTTTTCTCAAATGTTATTTCATGAACAATTTCATTCAATATTTATTGTTATTGTCAGTATCCGCATTTGATGTAATATCTACCCAGTGTTCTTGGCGTTTATTGAATAAGGTTCGGTGTCAACAACGCCATTATGGCCGTGTTAAAACCACCGTATGGTTTTAGTGTTTGAGATTCTCCCGTATTTAAAATTTACGAGTCTTGAGAGGATTAATGAACGTTTAATGACAATACTTTATCAATTACTCACTTGATAACCAAACTTAAACGGTGGGAGGTGTTAACTTCTATTTTTCTCTATAAGTTATTCGAATTTTATCAATTAGTATTTATGATCGAATAGTCGATTATAAATTATGCTGGTTACTAAAATATGGATAAAACTAGCTTAATACATTGGAGAATTAATGGAGAAGAGTATTTTACTATTTTACCATTATACTAATAAGATATCTTCTTGTTGAAAATGTAATTAGAAGTATTCATTAAGTAAATATAATGCGTAGTAATGAATTTAAGACTTAATACTAAGAAAAATGTATGTTTATATTAATTATTAGATAAATATTAGTCTTATTGATACTTAATTTTCCAAACTATTCCCTACTACGGTTAGTTAGCTAACTGTCCTCATTTTTCTTATATATATATATATATATATATATACATACAGTATATATATATATAATGTGTATGTATATATATATATATATATATATAATCCACAATATAAGAAAAATTAAATTTATTAGGCTTTCGAAGGGACCATCTCTTTCTCTACAGAAAAGAAAATTTTGTTTTCTGAAGAGGAAGGGAGATGGTCCCTTCGAAAGCTCAATAAATTTAATTTTTCATATATTTTGGGTTATTTTATTTATAGTAAATAAAGGGAAAATTGTGTATTTTAATGCGTATATAATATATATACATATACACATATATATATATATATATATATACATATATATATATACATATATATATATATAATATATATATATATATATATATATCTGTATATATATATATATCTGTATATATATATATATATACATATATATATATATATATATATCTTTCACGCTCAGGGGAGAGGGAGTGACCATACCCTGGTGAGTAGGGGGGTACCCCGAGAGGTACACTCAGAAACCACACTCTCCCACAAATTACCGAACCAGCAGGTTATAGTTAGGGAAGGGGAGGGTGTCGGAAGGGTTGAATCTGTGTGAATGCGTGAGTGTGCATATGTCTCTATCTTAATATTTAGACGTCATTATTGACGGGTCGGGTACACTAGTACTTAATATCCAAAAGTATGGGACGATCATTAGCAGAAATCAATGAAGATTATTATTATTATTATTATTATTACTTGCAAAGCTACAACCCTAGTTGGAAAAGCAGAATGATATAAGCCCGAGGCCTCCAATGAAAATAGCCCAGTGAGGAAAGGAAATAAGAAAACTACAAGAAAATCAACAATCAAAATAAAATATTTTAAGAAAAGTAACAACATTAAAATAAATCTTTCATATATAAACTATAAAACTTAAAAAAAAAACAAGAGGAAGAGAAATAAATAAGAATAACGTGTCCTGAATCCTGACAAAGAAAAAATATATTCAATTCTGAAGAAAAAAAAAATCCCATAGCAGCTGCAAGTCCTGATATCCTTCAGAGAGTCCTGATGAAATCGCAAGATTATCCAAGATTCCTATTAGGACCCCCTCTAACCCCCACCCCCAACCTGAGTGTTATATCATGCTAATTACCTTGGTTAAGTTCTAGGACTGAAAATTCTCTCTCTCTCTCTCTCTCTCTCTCTCTCTCTCTCTCTCTCTCTCTCTCTCTCTCAAACATATTATTCCTTGTCTGAGGTCTTAGTTCTTGATATAGATCAGGTTACAAATGAAGCTAGTTTAGGTCAAAACTGACAAATTACTTTAATTCTCTTACGTGTATGTTAACTTTATATTACCTCTCTCTCTCTCTCTCTCTCTCTCTCTCTCTCTCTCTCTCTATCTCTCTCTCTCTCTCTCTCTCTCTCTCTCTCTCTCTCTCTCTCTCTCTATGTATATATATATATATATATATATATATATATATATATATATATATATATATATATATATACCAGTATATATTTTTGTGTATGAGTATCTATACACAACTATGAAACTCCAAAGCATAATAAATAATAAACAAAAGAATCTAACAAAAGGCAATAAAAGAACAAACGAGAAATAAAAGAAAAAGGAAACTCGCAATGGCAAATTCGACATACAGCAATCACCCGATGGGTTACGACCTAATGGTCGCCATGTGCAAATATTGCTGAGGTAAGCAATTCTATTGCTTGACGCGAAGACACCTCAGCAATAAGGGATGACTGTGAAAGGCGTTTGAAGGCGCTTATACCCACATTTGGGGAAGTTTACCCACGTCTGAAGAAACTTACCCACGTTCGGTTACCCACGTCTGAGGAAGCTTACTCAAGCCTGAGGAAGCTTACCCACGTCTGGGGAAGCTTACTCATGCCTGGGGAAGCTTACCCACGTCTGGGGAAGCTTACTTATGCCTGGGGAACCTTACTCATGCCTGGGGAAGCTTACCCACGTCTAAAGAAACTTACCCACGTTCGGTTACCACGTCTGGGGAAGCTCACTCATGCCTGGGAAGCCTTACACGCGTTTGGAGAAGTCTGGGGAAGCTTACCCACGTCTGGGGAAGCTTACCCACGTCTGGGAAAGCTTACCCACGTTTGGGAAGGCTTACCCACGTTTGGGAAGGCTTACCCACGTTTGGAGAAGCTTACCCACGTCTGGGAAGGCTTACCCACGTTAGGGGTAGCTTACCCACGCCTGGGGAAGCTTACCCACATCTGGGAAAGCTTAAACACGTTTGGGGATGCTTACCCACGTCTGGGAAAGCTTATCCATATCTGGGGAAGCTTACCCACGTCTGGGAAAGTTTACCGACGTAAACTAGGGGAGCTTAGCTAATAATAATAATAATAATAATAATAATAATAATAATAATAATAATAATAATAATAATATGGTCTAGGCGAATCTAAAATAATGATGGCCGACAAAATCTAATATATTTACGGTATTATACTAAACACAATATTCACATACTCCGCAAAATATTCCCACGAACTCTTCTATTCCCTGAAAATTCCATCGAATACACTTCAGCATTTTTGCACTGAAATCAAAAAGCGATACAAAACTTGAAAGAAGAAGATTCATGTCACACAATCTGCAGGCGAATTTGTTTTGGCATTTCAATGCCTCCGAAAATATCTGCTGATCTTATAAACAAATCATATCTAGGTTCAGAAATATTCACCTCATGAAATGCAGAAGAAGACTTTCGGTTTTTTTCAAAGCAATTCTTTGCATGAATAAAAACTGACGTTAACGAAGAAGACTTTCGTTATTCCAAACCAATTCTTTGCTTGAATAAAAAATGATGTCAAGCAATTTTATTATTAAAATGCAGGCTGTTTAATTACTGTATTTGTATTAGATATTGTTTAAAATTATCTTTCTATATCCAAAAATCAGTATGTATCTTTGTAAATCTTTACAAAAAATTACATTGTGATAATGATTTTGTAATTTAAAATGATCTTTCTATATCCAAATATAAATATCAGTATGCATCTATTTAAATCTATTAAGACATAAAATTACATTGTGATAATAATTCTGTCATGTAACACGGAGCGGTGACTTTGAAGGACAGCAGAAAAAGAAAAATCTATTTTCTTGACGAATATGATACGAACAATTATATTCATGGAAACTAAAAAAAGATCGACACTGAATAAATGAGTGATCAGAGAAAATTCGTATTTCATACACTGGTGTAGATACACTTTTCTTTTTAGAGAGAGAGAGAGAGAGAGAGAGAGAGAGAGAGAGAGAGAGAGAGGAGTTATAAGAAATTACTTTTTAGTCCATCATGGGAAACTATTCGCTCTAGAGAGAGAGAGAGAGAGAGAGAGAGAGAGAGAGAGAGAGAGAGAGAGAGAGAGAGAGAGAGAAAGAGAGATTACTTTTTAGTTCACCCGCGGAAACTATTCGCACTTAGAGAGAGAGAGAGAGAGAGAGAGAGAGAGAGAGAGAGAGAGAGAGAGAGAGGAGGACTTTTAGTCCATCCACGGAAACTATTCGCTCTTGGGAGAGAGAGAGAGAGAGAGAGAGAGAGAGAGAGAGAGAGAGAGAGAGAGGG
>NC_090761.1:47753835-47761335 GCF_036898095.1 Palaemon carinicauda
ATTTTTTTTCTTTTTTTCCTTTGGCGGATGTTAAAAGTTTAATCTTCGTTCTGCTGGATAACCTTTATCATTTAAAGGTGTAGTCTAAATGTTACAGTTGCTATTATTATTATTATTATTATTATTATTATTATTATTATTATTATTATTATTATTATTATTATTAGCTAAGCTACAACCCTAGTTGGAAAAAGCAGGATACTATAAGCCCAAGGACTAAAGGGGGAAATATCCCACTGAAGAAAAGGAAATAAGGAAATAAACAAACTACAAGAGAAGTAATAAACAATTAAAATAACATATTTCAAGAACAGTAACAACATTAAAAATCTATCTTTTGATAATACTATCAAGATGCTTCATTTTGCAAAGGGAACAAAAAAAATTTCGTTACTATTGCGAATGAAAATTAAAACGGAAATATGACGTGCCTTATTATCATTGAAATAAGTAATTCAAAGTGCAAAATAAAAACTGAAGTGCTACCCTTTATCTTCAGGTGATTTGCACGGAACCACATAAATTATGCACAATTCAGAATTGCTGTAATAAAGTACTTCATAACCTGAGGACACACATTCAATGGATAAATAAAGTTTACAACAATCTTTCTACTTCCTATACTATTTCAGTTTCGAAACGTTTTTAACTTTAATCCTAATCTCTTCTACGTTTCGAAATTTTTTAAGCCTTATTCTAATCTCTTTACGTTTCGAAACTTTTTGAGCTTTACTCTGATTTCTTTTACGTTTCGAAACGTTTTAAGCCTTTTCTATATATCTTCTGTATTTCGAAACATTTTTAAGACTTACTCTAATCACTTCTGCGTTTCGAAATGTTTTTAAGCTTTATTTAAATCTATTCTACGTTTCTAAAAGTTTTAAGCCTTATCTAAATACCTTATGCATTTCGAAACATTTTCAAGACTTATTCTAATCTCCTATGTGTTTCAAAACGTTTTAAGCTTATTTAAACCTATTCTATGTTTCGAAACGTTTTTAAAATTTATTCTAATCTATTCTAAGTTTCGAAACGTTTTAAGCCTTTTCTAAATACCTTCTGCATTTCGAAGTATTTTTAAGCCTTATCATAATCTCTCCTAGGCTTCGAAATGTTTTTAAAATTTATCTCAATCTCTTCTACGTTTTGAAACGTGTTTAGAATTTATTCTAAAATCTTTCAAGTTTCTAAACGTTTTAAGCCTTTTCTAAATACCTTGTTTTAAGAAACATTTTAAGCCTTATCCTAATCCCTCATACGATTCGAAACTGTTTTAAGCTTTATTTTAATCTCTTCTACGCTTCGAAACGTTTATCTCATGTCCTCTACGTTTCGAAGAGCAAGATACAAAGTAAAATTGAGGAGCCGTCACAAAGGACTGTCACAGAAGGCAGGGAAAATTACGTCTTTGGTTCGTCTCCACGTGCCAAGCAGGACACACACACACACAAACAAACAAACAAACACACACAGGGCAACAGAGCATGTTACTGTGACAGTGGAAACTCAGCCAGACAATTTGTTAAATGCTGATGGGGTCCATGGCGTGTATTTATCGTGAAACTATGTCAGGGTGGATTAACGCAGCTTGCTACACAGGTAAATCAACAGACGGAAATTTGACAGACGAAAGCAAAGGCGCCTGCAGAGAGAGAGAGAGAGAGAGAGAGAGAGAGAGAGAGAGAGATGAGAATCTTGCATCTCCCTTGTATAATAATATATATATTTCTTTCCGGTCACGATCAACGATATTTGCAAAACGTATAACTACTGGGTCTCTCCTCGTCTCTAGGGTAGGGGAGAGAGAGAGCATTCATACCTTGGTAGGTGGAGGGGGGGGGGGTGTTACCCCGAGAGGTACACTATCTGTGTGAGATACTACCGCTAGAGTTATGGGGTCCTTTGACTGGCCAGACTGTACTACGTAGGACAATTTTCTCTGGTTACGGTTCTTTCCCTTTGCCTACACGGACACCGAATAGTCTGGCCTATTCTTTACAGGTTCTCCTCTGTCCTCATACACCTGACAACACTGAGATTGCCAAATAATTCTTCTTCACCCAAGGGGTTAACTACTGTACTGTAATTGTTCAGTGGTTACTTTCCTCTTGGTAAGGGTAGAAGAGACTCTTCAGCTATGGTAAGCAGCTCTTCTAGGAGAAGGACACTCCAAAATCAAACCATTGTTCTCTAGTTTTGGGTAGTGCCATATCCTCTGTACCATGGTCTTCCACTGTCTTGGGTTAGAGTTCTCTTGCTTGAGGGTACACTCGGGCACACTTCTATCTAGTTTCTCTTCCTCTTGTTTTGTTAAAATTTGTATAGTATTTATAGCTAATATTTATTTTAATGCTGTTACTAAACTTAAAATATTTTCTTTTCATTTATTTCCTTTCCTCACTGGGCTATTTTCCCTGTTGGGGCCCCTGGGCTTATGGCATCCTGCTCTTCCAATTACGGTTTTAACTTAGCATTTAATAATAATAATAATAATAATAATAATAATAATATCTATCTAAACATCTAGCCGTCATTTTTGACGGGTCGCGTACACTACTAGTTCATAAAGGGGAAGTATTGTGCTTGATAGAGAGAGAGAGAGAGAGAGAGAGAGAGAGACCCAGAAAATGGGTTAAGTAGATAAGGGACATCTCTGTCATTCCTGCATTTGGAAATAAAGAGGAAATAAAATGGTCAGATCTATGTAGGCCAGTTTTACCATTCGGGTGAGAGATGTCATTTTTAGGGAAATGACGTCAAACGTTTTGGAAGACTAGTAACAGTGAATAGCAAATGGTAAATATATATATATATATATATATATATATATATATATATATATATATATATATATATATATTTATATATATATATATATATATATATGTATATATTTATATATATATATATATATATATATATATATATATATATATATATATATATTAATGTATATATATATATATATATATATATATATACATGTATATATATACAAATATATATATATATATATATACACACACACACACACACACATATATATATATATAATATATATATATATATATATATACATATATATATATATATAAATACACACACACAACAACAAATGCAGTCGTTTCTAGTCCACTGCAGGACAAAGGCCTTGAACATGTTCTTATGCATGCCTGGGGTTTGGGCAGTTTTCATCACCACGCTGGCCAACTGCAGGTCGGTGATGGCGGGAGAATTTCGTCTGATCGCTTACAGCAAACCATCCTAGTATGAGTGGTCCTAACGAGTACAGCTTTTCTGGTCATGTCGATATATAAACCGATTCACCACATAAAAGCACCTCTCAAAAAGGGATATATATATATATATATATATATATATATATATATATATATATATATATATATTGTGACGGTTGCCCGTCGATATGGACGAACGACTGGATAAACACTAACAGCCGGTGCCATCCAGAATTTGTACACAAACTCGAAGTAAAATTTTTTGAGCTTTTTGTGCGACTTTCAATAGTTTTAATTGCGATGCTTCATAAATATGTTATTATATAAATTGAAAAATTAATTAAAAGTCGTGTTTTTCGTGGTGTTCCACATTCAAGTAATTCAAGTCTCGTTAATGGCTTTCTTGTAATTTATCTATATATAGTAAAATATTGATACAATAAAATAAATTAAAATCTACAATACAAGAAACATTTATACAACTGAAATATACTCGGTGTGATTTGTTACCCGGATGACGATAATATTGAAGCTACTAATAATATTAATCATAATATGATTACTTGCCTATATTAGCTAACACTTTCATCTACACAATCAGAAAACTCTCATTTCTAAAAATACAAATTACTGACACTTTACCTTAAATACCCCGGTCCATGTTAAAATTCCATCTACGGTCTGCCAGACATCTGGAAAAAAAAAATTAAATATTAATGCAAATATGAAAATTTTTCAGAACGAAAAAAGTTCGATATTAATGAAAATTGGAAAATTTTCAAGTAGGACAAAAAGTTCATATCAATGAGAATTGGAAAATGCACAAGTAGGGTGAAAAAGTTTGATATTAAAGAAAATCTTAAAATTTTCGTGGACGAAAAAAGTTCGATATTAATGAAAATGTGAAAATGTTCAGGTAGGGCGAAATAGTTCGATATTAATGAGAATCTTAAAATGTTCGTGGACGAAACAACAGTTCAATATTAATGAAAATCTTAAAATTTTCGTGGACGAAAAAAGTTCGATATAAATGAAAATCTTGAATTTTCGTGGACGAAAAAAAAAAATTCGATATTAATGAAAATCTTAACATTTTCGTGGAAGAAAAAAAAATTCGATATTAATGAAAATGTGAAAATTTTCTAGTGGGACAAAAAAAAATCGATACAAAGGATATTTTTATTACTATTATTATCATTACTAGCTAAGTTCCAACCCTAATTGGAAAAGCAGGATGCTATCAGCCCAGGGAAAATAGCCCAGTAAGGAGAAGAAATAAGGAAATAAATATACTACAAAACGATAAAGACTGCAATAATACAAGAGAAAAAAAGATGTTAGTGTTACCAGCAGTGAAGGAAAAAATGAAAGTACTGATAATTATAATAACAATAAGGAAATCCCGTAGCCCTCCGGTACGAAAATACAAATAGAAGACCAATGAATTGTAACTGTAACTGGGTCTGAGTGTTTAAAATTATAAAATATGAAAATAACATAAAATATATAAAATATAGAAAATACAAAATATAAAGAGACCCATAAATGGATCCATGAGTGTTTAGAAATATAAAATAGAAAAATATGAAATAGAAAAATTAAATACAAAATATATAAAATAAAAAATATATACAAAGACCCATGAATCGTATTTATAACGGGATCTATGAGTGTTTAAAAATATATAATATAGAAAATAAAATACAATAAATACAAATACCCATGAATTGTAAATATAACAGAATCTATAAGTTTAAAAATCTCGGCAGCTTAACCACCATAATAAAAGCAATAAAAATAATCTATCATCAGTAACTACTGTATAGCCTGTGAATAATTAATAATACAGCATTAAAAGAAAATAATTGCTTAAGTAGAGAATATGAAGACAAATAATTGAAATACAACTGTTACCAAGCTGTTACCAAGTTGTGGAATGATCTTCCTAATCGGGTAGTTGAATCAGTAGAACTTCAAAAGTTCAAAGTTGGAGCAAATGTTTTTATGTTGACCAGGCTGACATGAGTCTTTTCATAGTTTATATATGACATATCTGTTTTTGACGTTATTAATAGTTTATATATGACATATCTGTTTTGATGTTGTCACTGTTTTTAGAATGATTTATTGTTAATTTATTCTCATCATTTATTTATTTCCTTATTTCCTTTCCTCACTGTGCTATTTTTCCCTATTGGAGCATATTGCTTTTCCAACTAGGGTTGTAGCTTGGCTAGTAATAATAATACTACAAATAGTTCTGCAGGAAATTGAGGAATTTAGCAGTTGTTTGGTATCTCGATTTATTCATTTTTATCTGTACATTCGCATTCACTCACCCCGTTACATGTTTAAAAGATTTAAAGGTTTATAGGTCACTCATGAGTGGCAGAGGCAAGGGACAGTGACATTGCCCTATCGAGCAGGACAATGTCCTAGAGACTGACCATTTATACATATGATCAGCGCCCAAGCCTCCCCTCCACCCAAGCTAAGGCCAAGAAGGGCCAGGCAATGGCTGCTGATGACTCAGCAAATAGACCTATAGGCTCCCCCACACCGCACCCCGCTCCCTAGCTAACAAGGATAGTGAGATTGCAGCGAGCAAAGGAACTATCGAGTTTGAGCGGGACTCGAACCCCAGTCTGGCGTTCACCAGCCAGGGACGTTACCACATGGCCTACCACAACGTTCTATAATTCAAATGACTATCATTCCTATTTTAATCGAAATTCAAAATTTTGTAAAAAAAAAAAAAAAAAAAATGCCACTTTTCGACCGCTCAGTAAAAGAAGTTGATAAAGAGGTTGAATATTCATTTCCAGGAAGAAATGAGGTCAACTATAATTATACATTACGATTTTTCCAGGGGGTTTAACCCTTTCAATGACAGTGGTGAATCTAACGAATTGTTTTATATAACAAAATCTTTCAAGGCCACACAAACGCTAGCTTGTTGATATTTATTGAAAAGCTCTCACCACTAACTTTTTAAATACAAACTTGCTAAGGTTTGGATGATTTTTAAAGAGTTTACTTTATCAATTTTTGACTAAATCACCAATGGCACTGCAAGGGTTAATACCAATGAGAAATAAAATGCGGACGCACCTACAATCACTTAACTCAACATATAGGCCTATTATATTAAAATGTAATAGGGTCAAGCACAGGAATCATAGATTTCGTTAGCAACATAAAAACAAAAAAAATCGACGGACCAGGAAGACCTACGATTTCTTGGTCGGCATTTCAGGGAAGAAGAAGAAGAAGAAGAAGAAGAAGAAGAAGAAGAAGAAGAAGAAGAAGGTATAAGGATATCACAGGAATCATAGAATTCTTTAGCCACAGAAAAAAAAAATCGACGGACCAGGAAGACCCACGATGTCTTGGTTGGCATTATAGGGAAGAAGAAGAAGAAGAAGAAGAAGAAGAAGAAGAAGAAGAGGAGGAGGAGGAAGAGGAGGAGGAATAAGGATATATTCCTTTCACACACCCACCATTGTATTCACATATTCTGTCACTTGACGGCAGAATGCAGCTGAATATGTAACTCGATTTTCAGCGGTCAAGCTCACTCGCGACGTGAATTTTGATGTAGAAGAATGAAACAGGACAAAGGGGAAATCTGGAAAGAACTTATTGATTGATTAAGAAACGACCTCGATAACATGATGCGGAATTAAACCTCCACAACATATAAGTTGCGGAGGCGTCCAGGGTTGCCAGGTTGGTCCTTTTCTGGCTAAAAAATTCCAAATTTGGCCTTTTTTCGTAGTAGATACCTAAATTTGGCCCTTTTGGAATTGGTTAGCCTTAAATGCTATATTTTCGGCCTTTTTATACTACTAGGTTGGCCTTTTAAAGCTGCAGTTGATCAGACGTTGGCCTTTTCTCATTTGGAAAACCTGGCAACCCTGGAGGCGTCCCTGACTGGTGATCACCAGACTGGAGTCCTACTCAAACTTGTTAGTTCCTTTGGTCGCTACAACCTCACCATGAGAGCTAAGGATGTGGGGTTTTATCGGAGCCTATAGGTCTATCTGCTGAGTCATCAGCAGCCATTGCCTGGCCATCCTCGGTCATAGCTTGGGTGGAGAGGAGGCTTGGGCGCTGATCATATGTATATGGTTAGTCTCTAGGGGGCATTGTCCTGCTCGATAGGGCAATGTCACAGTCCCTTTCCTCTGCCATTCATGAGTGGCCTTTGAAACCTTTAAAACATGAGAGAGACAAGAAAAAAGTCATTATGATGTCTAGG
>NC_090761.1:47766335-47773835 GCF_036898095.1 Palaemon carinicauda
GTTATTTTTTTTGCTTATTTTTTAGTTAATTCATTTCCTCCTTATTTTCCTTTCGTTTGCAGACACAGAAACAATTCCACCAGTCAGAAGAAGGTTTTGCATAAACTGGCTCAAGTTCTGTCCCTTTAGATAAACCACTGACCTGATTTATCGAAAACGTCATAATTCAATAAATGGGACATAAGCCACCAGCCTTTCTACCCGAGATCCTTAAGGACGTCATCCGATATTCATTTCTGTTCATCAAGTCGATTTATATCTTTAAACAAATAATTCCTTTCTTTTAAATTCAATCATTTTTATACTGTTTATATTAGGTTTAAAAAAGTTCATCTGTTCAACCCTACATCCGTCCATTAAACCGATGATCATAAAACTCTCTACTTTTATATTTATAAACTCCTGCATAAGTTTTTGGTGGTACCTCATAGCTTGCATTATTATTACTATTATTATTATTATTAATATCATCATAATTATTACTATTATTATTTCGATCATTATCTGCTAAGCTACAACCATAGCTGGAAAAGGAGGATGCCATAGCCCAAGGACTCCAACAGAGAAAATAGCCCAGTGAGAAAAGAAAATAAGGAAACGGGTAAAATAGCGTGCTTGGGTATAATGAGACTATTATTATTATTATTATTAGCTAAGCTACAACCCTAGCTGGAAAAGTATGATGCTAAAAGCCAAAGGGCTCCAACAGAGAAAATAGCCTTGTGAGGAAAGAAAATAAGGATACTGGTAGAATAGCATCCTTGGGTGCAATGAAACTGTATTATTATTATTATTATTATTATTATTATTATTATATCAGCTAAGCTACAACCCTAGTTGGAAAAGCAAGATGCTATAAGCCCAAGGACTTCAACAGAGAAAATAGCCTTGTGAGGAAATAAAATAAGGTAACAGATAGAATTATTATTATTATTATTATTATTATTTTTATTATTATTATTATTATTATTATTATTATTATTATTAGCTAAGCTACAGCCCCAGCTGGTAAAGCAGGATGCTACAAGCCAAAGGGCTCCAATAGGTAAAAATAGCCCAATGAGGAAAGGAAATAAGGAAACGGAATAGTGCGCAAGGGTGTACCCTCAAGCAAGAGAACTCTAACCCAACACAGTGTAAGTTCATGGTACAGTACAAGCCAAGGTACCAGCCACCACCTGGGCTTCCGGTTAAAGTGTAAGCCTTCAAAAGTGGATAAGGTTCATGCCTGCTTTTGTAAATTAAAGTGTTTTTCTCCCATCCGACAAGGAAATCAAAAATATTTATTGGAGGTCCATATACTGCCATTAGTTTGTACATACTTGTATGGAAGGAGTGTCGTGAATTACACTCTTGAGATAAGTACCTTTTTGAAAAAAAAAAAAATTAGAAAAAGAAATAATAAAAAAAAAATCCGATGCCTTTAAAAAAATGTATACGATGCCTTTTTTGAGACAAAACAAATTGCAATGTATTTTTTGAAAAGATAAAAATCGCAAAAAAAAATGTATACGGTGCCTTTTATAAAAAAAAAAAGTTGCAATGCCTTTTTTGAAAAGATAAAAATCGCAATGCCTTCTTTTTTAAAAAAAAATGTATACAGTGCCTTTTTTGAAAAAAAAAATTGCAATGCCTTTTTGGAAAAAAAAAATGATGCGAAGCCTATTTTTAAAGAAAAAAAATGGTAATGCCTTTTTTGTAAGAAAATAAAAACACACGCAGTACAGAGGCGACGAATTTTCATCATACACTAAATTACACACACACACACACACACACACACACACACACACACACATATATATATATATATATATATATATATATATATATATATAATTTACATATCTTCACATATCTTCGAAAGGTGAAACACGTGCTCATTATGAATCATAATATTAATAGACTGTTCAAAGGTACGAGAAAAAAAAGGCCATTTTAAGGATCAAATCGCCAAGTGTCGCAATAAATCCTTTAGTCTTCATCATCATTTCCTCCTACGCCTATTGACGCAAAGGGCCTCAGTTAGATTTCACCAGTCGTCTCTGACTTGAGCTTTTATTTCAATACCTCTCCATTCATCATCTCCCAACGTCACGTTTCATAGTCCTCAGCCATGTAGGACTGGGCCTTCCAGCTCATCTAGTGCCTTGAGGAGCCCAGTTAAAATTTTGGAGAATTAATCTCTCTTGGCGAGTGAGAAGAGCATACCCAAATATTTAGTCTTACAAGATGGTAATTGGGTCTACAAAGTTTTTCATTATTATTATTATCATTATCATTATTATTATCATTATTAACTGCTAAGCTACAACCCTAGTTGGTAAAGCAGGATGCTATAAGCCCAGGGGCCCCAACAGGGAAAAGAGCCCAGTGAGGAAAGGAAACGAGGAAAATAAAATTTTTAAGATGAGTAACAACATTAAAATAAATATCTCCTATATAAACTATAAAAACTTTAATAAAACAAGAGGAAGAAAAACAAGATAGAACAGCGTGCCCGAGTGTACCCTCAAGCAAGAGAACTCTACCCCAAGACTGAAAGACCATGGTACAAAGACTATGGCACTACCCAAGACTGAAGAACAATGGTTTAATTTTGGAGTCTCCTTCTCCTAGAAGAGCTGCTTACCATAGCTAGAGTCTTTTCTACCCTTACCAAGAGGAAAGTAGCTCCTGAACAATTACATTGCAGTACTTAACTCCTTGACCGAGGACGAATTGTTTGGTAATCTCAGTGTTGTCAGGTGTATGAGGACAGAAGAGAATATGTAAAGAATAGGCCAGACTATTCGGTGTGTATGTAGGCAAAGGGAAAGTGAACCGTAACCAGAGAGAAGGATCCAATGTAGTATTGTCTGGCCAAAGGAACCAAGACTCATCGTTCCAGTGTCTGGCTAATTTCTTTATTTGTGGATTCGTAAATACCCAGCTGGCAAAGAGATGTCATAGTTTGCTTGTTACTCTGAAACCTTAATTAAGAACATACTGACTCATCAATACATTATTTTGAAAGATTCATAGATTCACCGAAATGAAATATATTTACATCTGTTTAAACTTTTTCAAATATTCACTAGAAACTTAACATGCTCACGTTCAAATATACAGTACAAAGTACCTTTTGAGTTTTGATTATACCTAAAATAGAATACAAAATCGATAATTCCAAAATCACATGAATGAATGAATAAAAAATGCTATGCACAGGTATGATATGTATTGCTTTTGGTTACATATCAAAATCTTTAGATATTTTGACAATCTTATAACTTTAAATAAAAATAAAATTTTCTTCATAGAGAAAAGAAATATGTTCACTCTCAAGCTTAATGGACTTTTAAAAATATTCTTAACTGATCAATGTATGTATGTTAAACATTTACATTCTGTTTGTAATGTTTATTATAAAAAGAAAATTAAAAAAAAAAGTTACACATTGATATGTACCAGAATTTTTCCAAGTTCAATCTCTCTCTCTCTCTCTCTCTCTCTCTCTCTCTCTCTCTCTCTCTCTCTCTCTCTCTCTCTCTCATATATTATTTTCCCAGAAAAAAATGATAGTTTAATGTAATCTACAAGAGAGAGAAGAGAAAGGAAATTACATAATTAAAACATTGCAATTAAATTACATTTTAATAACTATCTAAAATTACCTTAATGAAGCATATTTATATTTTAATAACTAAAAGAAATCATCCTAAAACCTTGTGGTAGGAATTAAAAACATAATCATTTTTACAGAACTTGAATAACAATGTAAACTTCAAAATGATTCCTTTGAACAATAATGTGCATAATAATTTCCTGGCTCGCACTAATACAACAATTTCATGTCCACAGCTATTGAATGTTACTATATGTAAAATATTTCTAATACTAATATCAATACTAATATAATTCATGTTTCAAATTTCTTACAGTGCAATCGCTCACCATACTAACTTAAAATCTTATTGCAGAAATTATAAATATAACTATATTTGCATAACTTTGATAACAATCTAGAGATCAAAACTACTTCTTTGACCAATACTGTACATAATAAAGTTTCTGATTCACTAACCAAAAAAATTAATATTCACATCTATTAAGAAAATCGTTTTGAGGCTAATATTAATACTAATCTAATTCATGCTTCAAATCAATTATAGTGCCATCGCTCACCATACTAACTTAAAACCTTATTGTAGAAATTAAAAATATAACTATATTTGCATAACTTTAATAAACTATTTAGAAATCAAGACTAATCGTTTGAACAATACTGTGCAAGTTTAAGACTGGCAATAACCCAACAAAGTTATGTCCACAACTATAAAATAAAAATAGTTCTTATATTAATACTAATCTAATTGATGTCTCAAAAAAACTACTACCCTATTAACCTAACCACTGTGTTCTTTCCGATAATCTAGAAATCTAAACTATTCCCTTGAACAATACTGTTCATAATAAAGTTCCCGATTCGCACTAACCCAAGAAATTCATGTCCACTACTATAAAAAAAATGTTTCTGATGCTAATATTAATACTAATCTAATTCGTACTTCAAAAACCCAAGTGCCATCGCTCATCCTACTAACTTAAACCCTTATTGTATAAATTAAAAAACATAACCATATTTGCATAATTTGAATAACAATCTAAAGATCAAAACTGTCCCTTTGATTAATATTGTGCATGATAGAGTTTCCGATTCGCACTAACCCAACAAATTTATGTCAACTATAAAAATAAAATGTTTCTGATACTAATATTAATACTAATCTAATTTACACTGTTAGAAAAACTGTCATTTTAATCGGAAATTCTCCAGAAAAATATAATGATCTCAACTGTATTTCAGTAAAATACAGGTGACCGTCATTTTACCTCACTCTATTATCATATTTTACGGGTTTGTGACCGTAATATTACTCCTTTACGTCAATATAACTGTTTTTTAAATGTAAAAAATCCTGGAATAAATGCTGCCAGACATTTACAGTTATTTTAATGCAAATTTTAACAGTGTATGCTTAAAAAAAAACCTACTAAACTACTAACCTAACCACTCTGTGCTCTCTGTTTCTTTACAGTTATGTGCCATTTCAAAATCTGCAATTTGGGACGCCGCCGACGAGCCCGCGTCTCCAGTCCTCTGCAGGGTTGGCTATCGTAACAACGTTCGTAACACACACACACACGTACACACACACATGTACACCACATCACCTAAGACTTTAACCCAAATGTAAAACCTTAACCTTAACTTGCAACCTTCGTGATGGCTGTTGTCGACCAGACACAATTACTCCCTTCTCTAGGTCTTCCCGTTGTAGTATTATCTGTTAATCTCTGTGAATCTCTGTCTGTGAATCTCTATGAATCTCTGTGAATCTCTGTCTGTGAATCTCTATGAATCTCTGTCTGTGAATCTCTGTGAATCTCTTCACAGATTATTCTCTCCTCTCCAGTACCTTCTATCAGCCCCCCAATCTACAACAGTTCCCCTAAAAAACCAAATGCTTTTCTAATATGCCTACCGGATGATTCTGACCTTTTTTTGTGTGACGCAAACAAATGATACCAAATGAAGTAATATAAAAAAAATCGTAAAATAGACTTATTTAAGATCCTTAGGTGTCATAATGTCGTTTTCACGCTTTTTTTGGGGGGGGAGGGGGAAGAAAATGCTCCTCGTAGAAAAAGGAATAGAATATAAAATTTCGAAGGATTACAAGAGATTACAAGAGGCAATGGCTGTTCAGTTTCTTTTTTTTTTTTTATGTAGTAGCTATATCCTGGAGGACTGTATCCAGATTTACCAAGAAACTGTTACAAAGGTTATGGCGAAGGAGTTACTAGCTTTGGTAGTCTTGTAATAAAGAAAGGTACTTTTAAACTGTACTTATAAAGAAATAAAGTTGATTTTAAACCGTACTTATAAAGAAATAAAGATACTTTTAAACCATACTTATAAAGAAATGAAGAGAAGTTACTTTTAAACCGTACTTATGAAGAAATGAAGAGAAGTTACTTTTAAACTGTACTTATAAAGAAATAAAGAAAAGTTACTTTTTAAACAGTACTTATAAAGACATAAAGTTACTTTTAAACCGCACTTATAAAGAAATAAGAAAAGTCACTTTGTAAACAGTACTTATAAAGAAATATAGAAAGTTACTTTTTAAACAGTGCTTATAAAGAAATATAGAAAGTTACTTTTTAAACAGTACTAATAAAGAAATAAGTAAAGCTAGTTTTAAACTGCACTTACAGTATACATTTCTAGGCTGCAATGAATTATGACAGAGTTTGGAACTTTATCTTGAATCTAGATCTAATGTAAACAAATAAATAATTTTTATCTAAACGGCTTAATATTCCAAGAGAATTCACTCTCTATTTTGCTCTTCTTTTGAAATCTAACATTAGTCTTGGGGCGTCTTATTACGCTATGGGTGACATGAGTTCTAATAAAATTCCCTCTTACTACATTTTCCCTTTAATATACTCTAATAAAAGTCCCTCTCACTATGCTTTCCTTTTTACAAAAATTAATCAAAGTCCCTCTTGCTGCATTTTCCTTTTTATAAAAACTCAAATAAAAGTCACTATTACTATACTTTCCTTTTTATAGAGACTCTAATAAAAGTCCCTCTTACTATAATTTCCTTTTTACAAACACTAATAAAAGTCCCTCTTGATACATTTTCCTTTTTATAAAAACTCAAATAAAAGTCACTATTACTATACTTTCCTTTTTATATAGACTCTAATAAAAGTCCCTCTTACTATATTTTTCTTTTAACATAAACTCTAATAGAAGCCCCCTCTTACTATACTTTCCTTCTTTTTATATACTCTAATAAAAGTCCCTCTTACTATATTTTCTTTTTTATATAAACTCTAATAAGTATTTCTTACTATACTTTCCTTTTTACAAAAACTCTAATAGAAGCCCCTTACTATATTTTCCTTTTTATATAGACTCTAAGAAAAGTCCCTCTTACTATATTTTCCTTTTTACCGTCAAATAAAAGTCCCTCTTACTATATTTTCCTTTTTTACCGTCAAATAAAAGTCCCTCTTACTATATTTTCCTTTTTACAGTCTAATAAAAGTCCCTCTTACTATATTTTCCTTTTTACAGTCTAATAAAAGTCCCTCTTACTATATATTACCATTTACATAGTCTAATAAAAGTCCCTCTTACTACACTTTCCTTTTTACAGTCTAATAAAAGTCCCTCTCACTATATTTTCCTTTTTACATTCTAATTAAAGTCCCTCTTACTATATTTTCCTTTTTACAGTCTAATAAAAGTCCCTCTTACTATATTTTCTTTTTTACATTCTAATTAAAGTCCCTCTTACTATATTTTCCTTTTTTACAGTCTAATAAAAGTCCCTCTTACTATATTTTCCTTTTTATATACTCAGATAAAATCAACTCTCACTATATCTTCCTCTACAACCTTTCCCCTTTCAACATAAGCATAAACAGGAGAGCAAA
>NC_090761.1:47778835-47781335 GCF_036898095.1 Palaemon carinicauda
TTTCAGTTTTAGAAAGGGTTTCAGTTCTTAGAAATGATTTCAGTTTTTAAAATGGTTTCAGTCTTTAGAAATGGTTTAAGTTTTTAGAATTTATTTCAGTCTTTTGAAATTGTTTCAGCTTTAGAAATGGTTTCAGTTTTTTAAATGGTTTCAGTCTTTAGAAACGGTTTCAGTTTTAGATATGGTTTCAGTTTTTAGAAATTATGTCAGTCTTTTGAAATGGTTCCAGTTTTAAAAATGGTTTTAGTTTTTAGAAAAAGTTTCAGTTTTTAGAAATGGTTTCAGTCTTCTGAAATGGTTTCAGTTTTTAGAAATGGCTTCAGTCTTTCGAAATGGTTTAAGTCTTTAGAAATGGTTTCAGGTTTCAGTTCTTAGAAATGGTTTCAGTTTCTCGAAATGGTTTCAGTCTTTTGAAATGGTTTCAGTCTTTTGAAATGGTTTAAATCTTTTGAAATGATTTCAGTCTTTTAAAATAAATGGAAAATTACTTATGTTGATGAAAAAAGCATACATTTTAGTAGCTTTTGTTGGAAGGAGAGGAGAAAGACCTAGAAAGAGACGAATGGATGATGTAAAAAGGTACTTGACAGAAAGCGGACTCATACAAGACAAGAGATGGATGGCGCAGTGGTTGTAAGGGAGCTCAACGCCCTGCTGGTGAGTCTTTTATGCATATGCAAGTAGCATTGCATAAATCCATAGATGGTCTCCGGAATGGCGGAAATGAGGACTAATGACTCAAGATTTACTGAATAAAGAACAATAATTTAGTTATGGAATTGGACAAATATTGAAGGATCTTCATAGGAATATATGGAGGGTTTGTTAAATTAAGTTAGGTCCTACAGATGAAGTTAACGATGAAGACCTTGGAAGAAAAAAAGATTTACTTGATGAAAGGGGCAGAACTTATTAAAGGAATATAGAACAAAAACAGGAGGACCTTTACCAAGAAAGTTGCTGTACAAAATCCATGTCAAAGGCATTAAAACTTAAAAAATCAAATTAATTAAATTAATCAAATTAATCAAAGTTAGCTACCTGGCTGGAGGTTGTAACCTCTAAGTTGATTGATTCATTGACTATGAGTTTCTGGCGTCATAACAACCAGTGTGGTCTAAAGTGGTCTATGGGCTAAAACTGAGTAGACAGGAAATAAACAAGGGTATTATATATATATATATATATATATATATATATATGTGTGTATATATATATATATATATATATATATATATATATATATATATATATAAGGTATTCAACAACTAATCAGGTAATGAAAAAATCAACAAAGTATGACAAACCATTATGTAGGGCATTTATAGACTATAAAGCTTTCGATTCTGTCAAAACTTCAGCAGTAATTGAATCATTTTAAAGATAAGCAATAGATGAATCTTATGTTAAAACATTTGAAGATATCTATACGGCAAATACAGCAATCCTAAGACTACATAAATATAGTGAGAAAATTCTGATTCAGAAAACTGACACAGAGAGACCCCATCTCTCCTAAATTATTCATAGCATGCCGAGAATAAGTTTTTAAACATTTCGATTGGGAAAATGTATGAATTAATATTAATGGTAAATACCTTAACAACTTATGATTTGTAGATGACATATCTATTTTTAGAGAATCATGGGAGGTATTGCAAAAAATAGTAGAATATTTGAATAGAAAAAGTAGAAATGTAGAACTGAAAATGAATACGAGTAAAACTAGGATGCTGTTCAATGAGAATGCAGAGACAACAAATATGGGTTATGGACGAACCTCTAGAGATTGTTAATGAATATACGTACTTACGACAAACAGCAAGTGTTTCCCCAGGACATGAGACCAAAATTAAAAGAAGGATAAGCATGGGATATGATGATTTTGATAAACAAAATGAAATTGCGAAAATTAAAATGATACTTTATCTAAAAAGAAAACGCATTTATTCAGATGGTCCTACCAGTAATTAGCTATGCATCAGAAATTGGAGCTTTACTAAAACCTTAGACCATAAGCTATAGTCCATTTCTTTTATCGATGCAGATTTGCACCGACTCGCAGCGGTGCCCTTGTAGCACGGAAAAGTTTCCTGATCGCTGATTGGTTAGAATTATGGTTAGAATTATCTCGTCCAACCAATCAGCGATCAGGAAACTTTTCCGAGCTAAAAGGGCACCGCTTCGAGTCGGTGCAAATCTGCATCGCTAAAAGAAATGGACTTTAGTTACCATTAAGTGATCTATGTAAATAATAATGAAGGGGATAACATTACGAGACAGAAAAATAGCAACACGGACACGAGAGCAAACTTAAGTAGAGGATATTCTAACAACATGTACGAAAAAGAAATAGACATGGGCAGGACATATAATGAGAATGACTGATAATAGATGGACATTAAGAATAACAGAATGGGTCCATAGAGATTGCAAAACAAGTGGGGGAAGGAAGATAAGACGATGGATTGACGAAATAAGGAAATTCGCAAGTGGAAGA